>NW_024746161.1:6781281-7171281 GCF_018991925.1 Homarus americanus
GATCCCTCGCCGCCTCCCCTCCTCCCAATCACCGCGTGCTGCCCTGGTCATTATCCTGGTGAAAGTGGTGATGGCGTTTTTCCTCTTCCTCTTCTTCCTCCTCTTCTTCTTCCTCCTCCTCTTCTTCCTCCTCCTCCTCCTCCTCTCTTCCTGCCAATCACCATATTCCCTCTGCTTTGGTCATCATGATATTGGTGGTGATGGTGATGCTGGTGTTAGGTGGTACTAGTAGTGATGATGATGATGATGACGATGGTGATGATGAAAATAGTGAAGAGTATGGTGAGGGGGGGGGCGGGTACCGTATTAAAGGCGTGATATCGGAGACTTTTCTAAATGGTGCTGTCAACATATCCGCGTTATATAGATAGATAGATAGATAGATAGATAGATAGATAGATAGATAGATAGATAGATAGATAGATAAATAAATAAATAAATAGATAGATAGATAGATAGTTATATAGATAGATAGATAGATAGATAGATAGATAGATAGATAGATAGATAAATAAATAGATAGATAGATAGATAGATAGATATATAGATAGATTGATAGATAGATAGATAGATAGATAGATAAATAGATAGATAGATAGATATTCAGTAAAATCGTCATACAATTTTACTTTTATACAGTATGTACACTATATAAAGTAGACAGTGCTGGTATATAAACAATGTTCATAGTGATAGTATACTCGTATAATGTATATATACAAAGCAGGTACCGTATATAAATAATGTACTGTATATAAACAGAACAGGTGTACAAACAATGGTGTCTACAGGTACAGTGCTTTTGCTGGAGAAAACACCATAAGTCACCATCATCACCATCATCACCATCAATCACCATCAGTAACATCATCACCATCACACTCAGTCACCATTATCACCACCAGTCACCATCATCACCATCAATCACCATCAGTAACATCATCACCATCACACTCAGTCACCATTATCACCATCAGTCACCATCATCACCATCAATCACCATCAGTAACATCATCACCATCACACTCAGTCACCATTATCACCATCAGTCACCATCATCAACATAATTACATCCAATAAAATATCATCCAATTACTTGCTTCTACACTAATTTTCCCCGACCTGACTCAAAAATATCTTCCTCTTTTCTTCCTCTTCTCTTCCTACCCGGCTTTCCTCTCTTCCTCTCCTGTTTTTCTCTCTTCCTACCCTGTTTTTCTCTCTTCCTCCTAAGTTTTCCTCTCTTCCTCCTCTGTTTTCCTCCCTACCTCCCTCCTTTCCTCTCTTCCTCCCTTGTTTTCCTCTCTACCTCCCTCTTTTCCACCCCTGTTTTCCTCTCTCTCTCCCTCCTTTATTCTCAGTTCACACACTTCCCTATTTATCTGTTTATCTGGATTATTTTTCTGTTTTCTCTCTCCCATGTGTGTAACCTGACTCACCACGCTAGCCAGTCATGCGGTCACTTTCCTACCTTGAGATATAACGTACAGTGTAATGTTTGTGTTTACTGTAAGTGTGTGTTAAGAGTGTGATAGATGAGTGTAAGTGTGTATGAGAGTGTGGTTGTAGTCCTTACTGTAAGTGTGTCTTGTGAGTGTGAGTTTGAAGACGAGGGAAACTGTGGGGTAAAAACACTTAAAACATCAATCAAATATTTAGCAGCCTGACCTAAGGTTTTCTAACGTTAAATAAAACCTAAATTTACTCAAGCTTACTTTATTTTAGCTGATGAAGGAAGATAAAGCAAAGCTACTCGTGATAGTTAAAATAAAGCGGAGTCGTGTTATGGTAGCTGTGGCCAGAACTAGCGGAAAAGTGCTAGACTCACGAGAAAAAACCCCTGCTTAAATCACCATTAAGAAGTAATTGCTTTATCTAATTATAAATTGGTATTATAATCAATTATCCGGTTGTCTTCTTTAATTTCTGATCTGTGCTTGCCTTCATAGCAACACCGAATTAGAATACAACTGAAAACCCCCCAAAAAATGCTCAATATGTTCACCCTGGTCCAGATCTCTCACGTGACACAGTACCTTTCCATGATAGGTCAAGGCTGATCATGTGGATAAACACGCCAGATTTTGCACACAAACAAGTGAATCGATTTATCTTCCTCCATTCGTAAATTTATGACTTATTTTATGTTCGGAAAGGTTAGGTCAGTTACCAAAGGTTTGATTCGTATTTTTACCCCACAATTTGCCTCGTGTTCAAAGACCTGTTCACTGATGCAAACCATTGTCGTTACTGGTGATAGTGGGTTATTTACCTGAGCTAAGACCAGATTACGTTACATCCTCATTAACGTAAGACTTACCCGGTTTACTTACACCGTCCTTAAGATGCGGTTAACCAAAGAACCTATATATTGCCACTGAAGGCCCGGGGGTTGAGTCACCAGGGATGGGTTAACTACTGTAGGAGACGCTGATGGAGTGGTTCATATTGGTTTTCCTTCTATTTTATTGTTCCTGCTACTACCACTACTCTTACTACTGGTGGTTGTTAATTCTACTCTCACTGTGTTATAATTGTTGTAGTGAGGGTTATGAATGCTGTTACTATGACTGGTTTTTTTTTTTTTAAGTCTTTACTGATTTGTCTGCCATTATAACAGTTGTTGGTGTTTCTTTTGTTTGTGTTGACGTCGGTTGTAGTCCGTGGTGGGTGACGACAGAGAGAACGTGATCCCCGCTCCGCTGCCTCTACTAGTTGATGTCACTTCCGCTTAAAAACATCAAGGTCTTGTATTTTTACCACATGTCCGTGGGTTTGTTTAATGTCTGTTTGTTTGTTTTTTTCCTGTTTATATATACATTTCTGTCTGTCTGTCTGTCTGTGTTATAACAAGATTGCTTCTGTCCAGGTAAATTCATGCAACTTTTTACATTCATTTCATAACTAAGAAAATACTATTAACCAAAACCCCTTTTACTTCACTTTACATGTATGGTCAAGTTATCATTACATGTTCTGTGTGTTATATATTACTCCCGTGGCCAGGCTAGTTATTGTGGTGTGTGGCTGCTCCAACCAAGAAGGTACTATCCGCTTGTGGTCATTTGTGATTACGTATCCGGATGTAAGAGGACTATGACATTACTAGTTCCGGTGGACATACTGGGTGATTACAAAATTAAGGATCTTCCTGACTTTAAACGGTACTTAAGTCTGTTAAGTTGTTCATTGTGATGTGGTATACAGTATAATATATGAAGGGGAAACAATACCCGCTTGGATATCAACAGAGCCACACAGGAAGTTCACATTGATCTTGTTGAGGCAGAAAATATCACGTTTTGAGTTTTTCTTCAACACTATATCTTACTTTTCTATATAATGCTTAAATTCGGGAAGATCATTTGTAATCACTAGGTATTTCAACTTGTTAACTGAAGACCGCAGAGAAGACAGCTGCTGACTGTGACGCCAACCAAGGAGCAGTAGAGAGCGCGGCCACTTTCCTCGTCGTCAAGGCCATAAACGGCCACTTTTCTCGTTTCTAAGGCAACATAAGAGCTATTCTCCCCGTATATAGTGCCTTAAATAGCCACTTTCTAGGGCCAGAGGGACGTTCTTTTAGTTACCAGGGCCATTTCCAAGTTACCAGGGCCATTTCCAAGTTAACAGGGCCATTCTCAAGTTACCAGAGCCATTTCTAAGTTGCCAGGACCATTTCCAAGTTACCAGGGCCATTTCCAAGTTATCAGGGCCATTTTCAAGTTACCAGGGCCATTTCCAAGTTATCAGGGCCATTTTCAAGTTATCAGGGCCATTTTTAAGTTACCAGGGCCATTTCTAAGTTACCAGGACCATTTCTAAGTTACCAGTTACCATTTCTAAGTTACCAGGACCATTTCCCAAGTTACCAGAGCCATTTCCAAGTTACCAAGGCCATTTTCAAGTTACTAGGGCCATTTCCAAGTTACCAGGGCCATTTCCAAGTTACCAGGACCATTTCCAAGTTACCAGGGCCATTTCTAAGTTACCAGGGCCATTTCCAAGTTACCAGGGCCATTTCTAAGTTACCAAGGCCACTTCCAAGTTACCAGGGCCATTTCCAAGTTACCAAGGCCATTTCCAAGTTACCAGGGCCATTTCCTCACTTTCAAGGCCACATTTAACTGTTTTCCTTGTTCTGAGAAGCACTGTCTTACTCTCTCAGCTCCTAGACCCACAACGCTGAGTCACTTCCCGAGTTTTCTGCGTCACTGCCTTGTAATGTACGTCTTTTGCGTCACCGATGTGTGTGTGTGTGTGTGTGTGTGTATAAAACTGTTGATATATTATGTGTATGTGTCGGTATATGTATGTATTGTATGTGTACGTATGTGAACTTTCATGTCTGTATAAATGTTAATATGAATATCTATCTAACTAATCAATTACCAACACTGAGATACACTTCAATGAAACGCTCGGTACACACACACACACATTGGCGTCATTTGTAACCTAACCTAACCTAACCTAACCTAACCTAACCTAACCTAACCTAACCTAACCTAACCACCGCAATTCATATCAAACTACTGTGTCGTTCCCATCATTTTACTGCACATGTTGATAATAGTTTCAACTTTCTATTCCATAATTTTACTCTCAACTGTTGATATATAAAACGTTTACAATCAACTATATAATAATTTTCAAAGGCGAATTTTTGTAAAGTAATTTCCTCTTTCAATTAAATTAACTCTACATATAAAAACAGAGGAATAATGTAGATGTTATAATTTCTAAATACACTTCTCATCTAAGGTTTTTTAGGCACGTAGTCCACATTAGCTCAGACATTACACATCAATAAATACAGATTACAATACATACCTTTCTATTTACTGAATAAGACATCGTAACCTTCATCAGTACAGTATTCTTTTTGTTGCGATAGTCTCAGCAAAAAAACTTGAAAGATGCCGTGGTGTTTGAAGTTGCATGAGTGAGTGAGCCAGTGAGTTAAATGTATTCCTGCGTCAGTAGTCATGGGAAGTTTACTGTAAAGGGAACTGGGGTATAGAGTGTCATCATTATCTGTTAGGTTTGAGGATTTGTGTGTGTGTGTGTGTGTGTGTGTGTGTGTGTGTCAAAAGATAAATTGAGACCAAGAGACACAAAGAGAAAGAAATAAAGTGTTAATTTGTCTCATTATAAAAAAAAACCCAGACACTAATGTATCAGTTGGTTGTTAAGTCTCCTTATACTGCACAACAGGTCGTAACATTATCCTTCCATCGTAAGTCGTAACACTGGTGAGCGCAGGGCCGTATGGAGCTAACATACTGTACGGGAGGTGTGGGGTCTGAGTGGCTTCATGAGGGGCCGGAAAGCGACATAACTTACCAGGGGACAATAACCTCGTGAATACTAATGTCCGGAAATAAGAGAATTCAGTGGAACACGGCTCCCTTACACCGACAACAACAACACTCATAAACTTGGTGTTAATCTGGTCCCAGGTTCTCACCTCCTCATTAAGATATCAATTATCATAAAGTACCACCGGGATGACCCTCAGTAATTAGCAGGTGTGTCTCTATACTGAGGTACAAATTCAGGTGTTTTAAAGGAAAAGAAACAGGTCAAGAGATAGAAAATAATAATGAGACTGAAAATCCATATAGAGTTAATTGTATTTTGTCCGGTGTGCCGATGGTCGCTGTGGATGGTAACACAAATGACGCGGTGTGTGAGTGAACAGCCCACACTGCAAATCGTCCAATACTTTCCAATTTTACTTGTGAATCTGTAGCATCGATACACCCGTGCAGGGAATCACTTGAATGAAGAGTGAAATAGGGAGTTTGCGTGCTAGTGTTGTGTGCGTGCGAGGGTGAGGGGGGGGGGTGGCCCCATGGGATCCCCGTGGCCAGCATGACCCGGGTTGGCCAGCCACCGTGGGGCGGGGGAGGGCAGGGGTGGCGGACCAGGAGAAACCGTTCAATAAGCGGCGGGAACCACCTGATGCATGTAATAGCGGCCGCCTGTATATCTCGGGTGTTTTCGCGGCAACAAAAAGCCTGTGTGGAGCCGTGTGTGGTGGCGATGACCACTTGGGCGGCCCCGGCGCTCCTCATTACCCAGCCATCAGCCTGGGAATGTTGCTTATCGCGCCCCAGTGGCTCGTGCCGCCCTCGTCCTGGCCCGGCCCTGTGATGCTGCCCCGGCATTACTGGCCGCTCTCCTGCTCCCATGTCCACCATATTCCTCACTATTGTGTCTACCTCTTCCCTCTCCTCTCGCCTCTATCTTCATATGCATATGCATATATATATATATATATATATATATATATATATATATATATATATATATATATATATATATATATATATATATATATATATATATATTTTTCTTTTGAGGGGTATATTTTTTGTATAACGTGATGAAAATCCACAATTTACCAGGGCCATGTAGCTCACGTCACCACTACTAGGCCTACTACTACTACTACTAATAATAATAATACAACTATCATCACCATCATCACTATCCCGGAAAGAAAACGTAACTATAAACAAGTTAATCTGTGATGTGATGATTTCCTTCCCTCACGTCTTACTGATA
Organism: Homarus americanus; assembly: GCF_018991925.1. Taxonomy (NCBI): domain Eukaryota; kingdom Metazoa; phylum Arthropoda; class Malacostraca; order Decapoda; family Nephropidae; genus Homarus; species Homarus americanus. The sequence goes on from NW_024746161.1 coordinate 6,787,855, forward strand.
CCAGCAGCTCCCGACCTTGCCCCTGTCCTTGTCCTTGTTAGATAAAGTCTTGAAGGATACAATGTGCCTGTGTGTGTGTGTCAGATCCTTCCCCCGTAAAACTGGAGCCATTTTTTAAGGTGCTTCCTCATTGGTCCACGCTGTGTGACGTCACTTGAGATTGTAGACATTGGCGCGTCTCTTAAGTTACGATAGGTTAGGTTTGGTTAGGTTTGGTTAGGTTAGGTTAGGTTTGGTTAGGTTTGGTTAGGTTAGGTTTGGTTAGGTTTGGTTAGGTTAGGTTAGGTAGTATTTCCACCCAAGTGATATTTCCACCAGTAATACTTGAACCAGTAATATTTCCATGATCAATACAGTAATCAGTAATATTTCCCATTTACTCTAAAACATTTGGAAATTTATTAGTGAACATACGAAGAAAAAATTATCTCAGTGAACGAGTGAGTGAGTCCGTCAGTCAAGATTGGCATTCAGAGAGCTACCTGACGCAACCCAGAATGAAGACTCATGAATAAAAATTGATTAAATTATGGTAAATATCTTCCTGTTTCTTTGTCTGTCTGTCTATCTGTCTGTCTGTCTGTCTGTCAATCTATACTACAGGAAAAGACACACAAACACACACACCTGTAATTACCTTTCACGTTAATTACCCTAATATCTAAATGAGTCAAATTAAGGTATGTCAGCTTTTTGGTAATGCTAATCACACTGGCACTGATCCCCGGCTACATCACACAGAAAGAGTCATTGATTAAATTACCGTCATTTACCTTCATTAAAAGTCTCTAAATAGATTAAATGACCACAGATGAATGGGTCAATTAATATAAATGACCACGGATGAATGTGGTCAATTAATACACTTTATACGCCTAATCTATGTCAATAATTTATTACATGTTCTCAATGTCCACCGTGAGAGTTCAGTGTACAGTATACTCAGTGTATGTTCAGTGTATACTCAGGAGTTCATTTTATTAATCAGTATACCTTTTAGTTTTGGGTTATTTAAATGGCAAATAATTGAATCACCTGAAGATTAGGTACCCTAGTTTATGTCATCTGATGATTGAACACCTTAGAGCTAACCTAACCTAACCTAACCTAACCTAACCTAACCTAAACTAACCTAACTGGAGTGTCTAATCTTCAGGTAATCCAAATAACTTCTTAGCTTACATTACTACGTTAAATAAATGTCCTTAAGCGCGTGTGTGTTAGTCATCAACAACTGGGTTTAATTTCGTTTACTTGTGTTAAGCTGGGTTTAATTTCGTTTACTTGTGTTAAGCTGGGTTTAATTTCGTTTCCTTGTGTTAAGCTGGGTTTAATTTCGTTTCCTTGTGTTAAGCTGGGTTTAATTTCGTTTACTTGTGTTAAGCTGGGTTTAATTTCGTTTCTTTGTGTTAAGCTGGGTTTAATTTCGTTTACTTGTGTTAAGCTGGGTTTAATTTCGTTTCCTTGCGTTAAGCTGGGTTGAATTTCGTTTCCTTGTGTTAAGCTGGGTTTAATTTCGTTTCTTTGTGTTAAGCTGGGTTTAATTTCGTTTACTTGTGTTAAGCTGGGTTTAATTTCGTTTCCTTGCGTTAAGCTGGGTTTAATTTCGTTTCCTTGTGTTAAGCTGGGTTTAATTTCGTTTACTTGTGTTAAGCTGGGTTTATCTTTGTTTACCTATGTTAAGCTTAATTTAGCTTCATTTACCTGCGTTAAGAAGCGTTTGACAGCGTAATGAAATCAAATACTCTTCTCAACTCACTATAATCACAGCATCAGTTGGGGCGGTGGGGGGGGGGAATAGGCAAAGGTAAATATAGACTGATTTATCATGATTTATTTAAAGAATTATATGACATAGTAAACAAAAGCATGGAAGAGCACAAGTGATGATGAAACACCGTGGGGGGTGGTGGAGGGCTGTGGGTGGGGGTGGAGGCTGGGGTGGTGGAGGCTGGGGGCAGTGGTGGAGGGCTGGGGGTGGTGGAGGGCTGTGGGTGGGGGGGTGGAGGTGGGAGGGTCAGTTGTGTGAGGCAGAAGGCAGGTTGAACTGTTGCTGCTCCGTGTCTTGTTGTGTCTCCGTTTAGTTCATCCTTCTAACTGGTGATATGAAAACGCATTTAGACTTACGATACAGTAAACACTCCCCCTTACATACTCTGTACTGTATATATATATGATGTCCGTTGAATCGAGAACCGTTAGATTTCAAACTTCCATTTAACGAATTAACAAGAGAGGAGAATCCGTTATGTCGAGGGTCCGTTAGATGTGAAACCTCCAACTAACGGTCTAAATACGTTAAATCGAGTCCGTTAGATGAAAGTTTCAAAGTTAGGTGAACGGACGAGACAAGACGGTAGCTGGGTGTGTTCTCTCATCACCAGTTGAGAAAGAATGATATTAAGCATTAGTATCATATATGTTTGAGGACTCCAGTAACTGTTAACTGTCCGGATGAGAGGAATGGTCAGTCAGTCAGTCAGTTAGTCCAGCGAAGACATTCTACTCCCTGACAAAGTGGGTGATGTTATTGTCCATTTATTCTGAGATTAATGACAGCGAAGTCGTTGGTTATCAAGCATTTAGACATGATAGCAAAAACATGATAGCAACAGCATTGGCTTTCAAACTCTTGATATTGATAAGAGAGTTAAATTATCACCTGTGGCTGTAACTGGACATGAGGCGGGGCGGAGCACAGTGTGTTGATGGATCACCGACCGGGTAAACATTTTAACATACCCACGTAAAGCCTCGGGTCTTATGCTCAACCAAATGAGATGTTAAAACTAACTCTCAACTAATACCATCAAACTTAAATTAGAAACAGAATAAGAAAAAGTAAAAAAATAACATTGATTAACATTTTCCTGCATGGTGGAACTATATATATATAAATATGTACATTAGTAAGTCCCGACCTTCTTTCCCTCGATGTTTATAAGAAGCAACAACCTCCATCTGTGGAAACTTTTACTCATGATCTGTGGTGGTAGAAAAAGATTATGAAGATTTTGTTGTTGTTTTTACTATGAGAAATTGTTTTGGCTATTTTTTTTTTCCTGTGATGATTTGTGGGTTATAAATGCTTAGTGGTGATTGGTTGAGATTGTTCTGTGGTGATTGGTTGAGATTGTTCTGTGGTGATTGGTTGAGATTTCCACATGAATGTTTTTTTTTTTATGATGGAGGATAAGAGAACTGAGGAGAGGAATTGTTGAAGCTCTAGTGTAAAAGCTCATCTTTATTGTTGGTATAGTCTGTGAAGTTTCTCATGATGGAACGGGTGATTAAAAGTTCAAGGTCCTCATCAACACGTGTAAAGAAACATCTACATATTTGGACATAAAAGAGACAAGATATCAATGTCAAGGAACAGCTACATAACCCGATAGTAGGCTGAACTCGTCCTTTTTCCGTGTTAGTTGTTTAAGTTCCTTCATCAGCGCACAACACCCAGACGCTGCACAAGCGATAGTTGAAGTAAGAGGGATCCTGTACACTGCTGGTGATGACGAAGAGAATAAAGAGGACACTGGACGCTGCTGAAGAAGGAGAAGAAGGCCTCTTGGTGCTGCTGAAGAACGAGAAGAAGAAGGGGCCGCTTGGTGCTGTTGCTCGTTACTCTCGGGACATTTTTAGGGGGGAGGCGCTGTTACTGCTATCTATCTACATATGACGTGTGTTACCCATGGAGCCTTGACCTGCCTGGGTGGCGCCCTTGTTCTGACCCATCTGGAGCCCGATCTGTCCCTCCCTCAACTGCCTCTGCTGATCCTCGTCCCATTCCCGCTTCTGTTCGTCGGCCATCTTGGGTCCCAGAGCTGGTCCTTTGTACTCCGGGTGTTTCTGGGTCTGGTGAAGGCAATATAACATTTTACTATGATGATGTGAAACTGTATGTATGTATGCATGTGTGTATGTATGTTTGTGTATATGTATGTATGTATGTATGTATGTTTAATCTTCTATATACACCATCATTTGATTTCCTTCCTCTGACAGAATCTACTCGGCTGCAACCTCATAATGTTATATACGTGTGTGCTCTCTCTCTCTCTCTCTCTCTCTCTCTCTCTCTCTCTCTCTCTCTCTCACTATACCTTCCCTCCCCTTTACGCCCCTCCCCTCTATTATTCATTCCTATATCTATCTCACATCTTTATTCATTATTGTCATTGGTTATTTCTTGGAAGTTTAATATTTTTACATCTTAAAGTTAAAGATAAAATGAATACTTTATACATACACACTTATCTGGCATCTTCCTCACTTATACAAGGTCACTTTGGAGCCTCAAGTTGGCACGAAGTTATTTTAGGAGTTTGTGGGTTGTACAGGTGTGAGGATTAATAGCAAGTTTATACACGACTAAAATTAACAATTGTCATACCAACTGTGGGATATTAAAGTGACTCAATGTTTACAATAGAGATATTTTTTGGTTCATTATTTATATCCTTGAAGATATTTACCTTTGGCGTGACATTAGTGACCATAGAATTACTGTTATCATCACCTGTATAAATTCTCAGGCTCTAGGTTGTGTCATCCTACCCTGAAGTAATGATGTCTTGATGTCTTTATCGTGTCTTTCCTTCTCTCCAGCGACCCTTGACTTCCAACATTATTTATTCTACTTTCCTCTCACTTCATTTACCCATAGTACCATCTTTATCTAATATCCCTATACATTTTAATATTTATTTTCCTCATTTAAAGGTCTTCCTCATTCATAGTATCATGATAAGGAGGTTGAGTTTTCCTATACAACACGACAGAGCTTAACACTTGCCGCCATTTGTCTATAGTAGTGAGTGGCTTTATGGGGGTATTCTATTTCCTTACGTTGTTGTATTAAAAAAGACTTAACCCGAACGTCACCCTCAAGATCCAATAACATCTTATACTTGATCCCCCTTGTGGTTCAGATCCGATCTTCAAATAGAGTACCAAGAAGCATTTAATCCTATATACGTAATGTTTTGTTTAATTATCGTCCTTTACTGACTGTTTACATATTAAGCTCGTGTCGACGTATGTTTGTCTGGGTCGAGCTGTGTTGGGGTTAATTCTTACCATAGATATTACGATTAAATGACTGTTTGCTCCACCGTATATGACTTTTTTTATGTAAATTTAAGTAAACAATACGTGAACTTCGTTGTCCTTTTAAATTGATGTCGCTTGATTAAAAGGTGTGTGTGTGTGTGTGTGTGTGTGTGTGTGTGTGTGTGTGTGTGAAGACATTAATAGTGCTTATACCTTCATCCACTACTTAACTACCTACTTTGACTATCTCCCCCTGCCTAACTACCCACTTAACTGTACTTAACTACCCCACGTGACCGTCTGCCCCGTTTGCCTGTGTGGTGTGTGGTTTGTGGGTCAGTACTCACGATGCGGCCAAGGGAGAAGAGACAGAGAACCACTTGATGAATGTTACGTCGCTCGAACAGGTCAGCAGTCTGGAAGATCTCCTCGTGAGGGACACCGTACTTCTTGATCGCCTCCTGGAACCTGTAAGACCGATCATGGGGTTTAGGTGATAATGGTCGAGACAGAGTAGGAGGAGGAGGAGGAGGAGGAGAAGGAGTAACCTGGTGTACCGTGAGCTCCACTCCACTCCACTTCACTCCATTCCACTTCACCTTACTCACCTACATATTACCCTTCAGTCATCATTCTTCCTACTTCCATCTTGTTTCTCTCACCCTCACCTCCATCTCTCACCTTCAGATGGTAGTTCCTCACTCTGATTACCTCACACCTCAGTCTAACCATCCTGAACTTCACATTCAACACTCAGACACCTCCTCTCACACACCCCACGTCTACTCGTCATGTGCTATAGGTTGTATCAAGTATGACTCTGTATGCCCGTCTACCAGCATACACGAGTGGGATAGAGGGAGGGGGGGGGGTAGGGTGTGCAGGAAGTATATTTGTGTCTGTTTGTAATTCAGACAACTAACTAATGCTGCAAACTTGTAAGGGATCTTTTGTCAACTTATCGTTTTAATGTAATCAATATAATATACCACGATGCTTATGATGCTATTATATAATATAGAACTTGTAATAGGTGTCCAGACTATGGCTATGGACATATTAGAAATTGTGTCTCTCTCTCTGTCTGTAAGGTATCTTTCGTGTATAATTCCCACAAGACATAAAATTAAATTGGAAAAGTTATACCAACCAAAATTATTCTCATGGTAATTTCAATCATGACAACAACACCTGAGAGTTAATTAATTCGTCTCCAAGTTCAGTCGATTTTTAATTCATTGAGTTTATAGAATATTAGATCTTAATTGAAAACATTACCGGCGTTTACCTTAATAAATTAACACACTAATCACATAACATCCTGCAGCCTGTAGATCCTTCTAGGGGACTTTATATAATCATTGGACTCTCTGGGGATTGTGTAGGAACAGCTGATCCTTACCTCTGTATGTTCTCCATAAGCTTAAAGGATCCACCGGAGGTCTGGATCTTCTTGACGGAGTTGGGTTGGATCTTGTTGATGAGGTTACACAACACGACGCCGTCCTTAAACACATCCTCGAAGTTACCTGGAGGAAGCTTCTCCCCCATCACCTGCTCTACCCACGCCATCACCTCCAGTTCTAGTTCCTTGTTGCGGTTCTGGAAAGGATGAGCTGGATGTTACTACTTCCGTGTTTGTTTACAAGAGACACACACACACAAACACACACATACACCTCGTACCAGAGTCGTGTGTCCTGCAAAAACAAAAGGCGTTGGGGGAGGGGAGCAAACGTGAGTGCATGGTGGTCGTGTCCTGTAACTCTACGTGTACTGTGCGTGAACATCGGTAGGGAGAAAAAAAATATATCTCTCTACTCATCGCCAAAAGAGAAGGCAAGGAAAGAGAAAGACTTAAAAGAATCCATATGAACGAAATAGTGAAATAATTAAAGATTACTCAGTTCAAAGACACATTTGAATATGGTCGATTTGATGACAAAGCTCCACACAAAAAATACTTCCTCTCACCAAATTTACCATTCAGGTGTTGGGTGCTGTGTGGAGGCTATACCCACTACCTGTGTTCATTTCTAGTGTTTATACTATACCCACTACCTGTGTTCGTCCTGTGTTTATCATGCCTGGGTGAATCTTACTGCAAATAAGTATATGATGACATTGTGGGCTCTCCGCGGACGAGTCATTTTTCTGTTTATCATTGTTAATATACCTGCAACGTCCATCTACATTATTTATATACCTGTACTGTCTATATACATTACATACCTTCATTTCCTACATACATTACAAACTAAATTAATGTAAAATTGAAAGACGATTTTGTTTAATATCTATCTATCTAGCCATGATCAGAAGGGTTTAGTTCGTGTGAGTGTGTCCACGTGTGGCTGTGGTGGTGCTTCTTGCTCACCTGCTGTGTGATAATGAGCTGTACAGGTGAGATAGAAAAGTGGGGCACCATGTAATACATACACCTGTCCTCAAACATCCCACGTGACTTCCTCAACTCAGTCCATCCCCCCACCCCCCCACCCTCTCTCTCTCTCTCTCTCTCTCTCTCTCTCTCTCTCTCTCACCCTCACCCTCCTATACTCTCCCATTTTCATCACTTCCTTCCTCTTACTCTTCCTCATCATCTCTCTCCATGTCCCCTTCCTATACCCCCGCCCCCTTCCCTCCCCGTCAGTTTATCATATTTGAACTTCAGAGCACAGGTGTGTCAGGTGTGTGTGTCAGGTGTGTGTCTATCAGATGTATGTGTCGTCCCTCGTGAGTTTATTAGCTATTCCAGACATCTGACTCTAATATTGTTTTGTTTTCGTTTGTTTTGTGGTGAACCTATAGGTGTGGTACCGTATAGGTGTGGTACCGTATAGGTGTGGTACCGTATAGGTGTGGTACCGTATAGGTGTGGTACCGTATAGGTGTGGTACCGTATAGGTGTGGTACCGTATAGGTGTGGTGCCGTATAGGTGTGGTACCGTATAGGTGTGGTACCATATAATGAGTCTTTGAACAGTTAACTATACCACAATATCGTTCTACCACCATACTTACTCAATGTCCCAGAACCACACTACCACATCTTAAACAGTACCACACCGAGAACACACACATTGTACTACCACATAACACCACCACCACATGACCACACCATGACTATAATAAATTACACTATAACACCACACCATGACCACACCATGACTAGTACCATACATTATAATTAACACAAAACCACACCAAGGACACCACACACACTATATCAACACACCACTACACTATATACCTCACCATCACAGCCACTACACCACACCATCACAGACACCACCACCTACTACATCCCACATAGTGTTCCCTGTCTTCTCTCCCTCCTCCACACCCTGTCATTATCTGTCTCTCCCCTGGTCCTGTTCTCCTTAGTCCCTTCTTCTTGACCGCTTCCCTCACCTCTATTTATTCTCCCTTCCTGCCTCCTCTCTCTCTCTCTCTCTCTCTCTCTCTCTCTCTCTCTCTCTCTCTCTCTCTCTCTCTCTCTGGGTATTTTCTTCGTATTTTCCTAACCATTTCCTTCTTACTCTCTAGTTTATACATACATACATACATACATACATACATACATACATACATACATACATACATGCATACATCAGTCTTCATCAGTCCCGTTCCTAAAAAGTGAAGTACCTCCTCTCCTCTCCTCTCCTCTCCTCTCCTCTCTCCCCCTCCCATTTCCCTCTCTTTCTCTCCTCTCCTCTCCTCTCCTCTCCTCATCTCCACCTCTACCTGCCGACGCTCAGCAACATCTCTTTACACCCATGGTACACACGCCCCTGGCTCGGTGTACTAGACCTGGGTACACTTCAGGTGACGAGGGGAGCAGGTGTAGAGAAGGGTGTACCTGGTTGTGAGGCTGATAGGTTGGGTGTAGGGTGTTTTAACGGGGTGATGGGAGGGAATATTTATATCTACACTCCCATTCCATCTTTCTTTCCCATTCTTTTAGTCTTTTGTCTTTTTTTTCTCTCCTTCTCTTCTTCCCTTCCTGTTTCCTTCCTTCCTTCCTTCTTTTCTTCTTTTCTTCCTTCCATTCTCTATTCCTACGTTTTTTTCTTCCTTCACCATTTCCTTTATATACTCTCTCCCTCTCTTCTCCTCTTTATTCCTTCGTAACCAGCCATCTCTCTCCCTCCATCATCCTCCCTCTTCCTTCTTCTCTTCCTTCATATCCTCCTTCAATTCTCCTCTCCTCTTCCTCCTCCACAACTCCCTCCCCTCCCTCCCTCTACCACCAGCACCAGAGAAGCTACATTCATAAATAACTTTTTTTCCTTCCTCTTCTTTCATTTATTTATTGCCTCTTCTCTCTCCTGATCTCTCGTAACTCTTCACTACCGTCGTCAAGATGTCCACGTACGGGAGGTTACGTTGCTCATGACGTACGGGAGGCTCTTACGTTATCCCTGACGTACGGGAGGCTCATACGTCAACTACAACACTTTTGGCGGGTTTTTTTTAATACACAGTTGAATACGGATTTAAGACACGCGTTCGTCTTTAGCTTGTCGGATTCATCTGGATTTTAGTATTTACATAATCCGGATTTGGACGCTTACACTACGATTATTATTGTTGTTATTGGCTTATTCGATGTGGTTGTAGTGTGAGGAGGAAGACAGACAGGGAAAACAGATAGACACACAAACAGACAGACAGTAGAGGGAGCTAAACCTTTGAGAGGATGATAAAAATACCGACGTGGATATGAGACGAGATAACTGAGTTCCATCTATCAGGGAAAGATACCGCCTTATCCACCTACCTACCCAACCAGTAAATGGGTGGATGGGTGGATGGGTGGGTGGGTGGAAGCGGATGATGGACATGGATAGCAGTATTTGTGAAAGGTGAATAGGTAGGTGGGTGGATGAGAAGGCGGATGGGTGGATGAGTAAGTGGATAGGTGGGTTGGTTGGTGGGCGCTTTGATGTGTGTGTGTGTGTGTGTGTAGGGGTGAATGGTGATGAGTGTGTGCGTGACAAGCATGCATGGTTGACGTGTGTGTGTGTGTGTGTGGGTGGGGGTGAGAGGGGGTAGTGAGAGAGTAGGGAGGGGTGTAGACGAGAGGCGACAGTTTTAGCTCTCAATACATTTCCCTCCTCACCCCTGGAGACAGAGGTGAGGGCAGGTGAGAGTCGGGGGGTGGGGGGAGGGGAGTAGGCGGACAAGTGAGAGCTAGAGATAAGTAAGGGGGCTGTCAGGAGGGGGGAGGGGGCTTAAGAGGTCTCTAAGAGGTGTATGTATGTATGTATGTATGTATGTGTGTATGTATGTATGTATGTATGTGTGTATGTATGTAATTGGTAGTAAGTGAACGAGTCATTAAGATACCTAAGGGCGTGTGAATATAGTATTAAAGTAGCAGAGAATGTTTGGTAAAGTAGCAAGTATGGAAGAGTGTATGTAAGTGTTGATTACAGTCAGGATTTTAAAGTAGGCAATAAGATTTAAGTAGAAAAAGTAGCAGCGGCACAAATGTAAAATATGGAAAAGTAACAGAATCAGTGTACCCCCCCAAAAAAGTAACAAAAAGTAACAATGAACAAGAAACATGACACCTGAACACCTGAAGATGCCTGTTGTAATTATCAGGTAGAGAAGGGGAGTAGTCAAGAGAAGGGTTCCAGCACAGGTAAAGGAGTGGGGTGATGATGGTGATGATGGTGATGATGGTGATGATGGTGATGGTGGTGGGTGTATAAGGGTGTGATGAATAAGTGGATAAGAGGAAGTAGAATAAGAGGGGAGTGAAGAATTAATGGGAGGAAGAGAAGGAGGAGGAAGAGGAGGTGAAGAAGGAAGAGGGTCGTTTTCTCTCTCTCTCTCTCTCTCTCTCTCTCTCTCTCTCTCTCTCTCTCTCTCTCTCTCATATAGACACGCAAGTGGGTTTTCTTTCACAGGTGTAAGGGTAAAGTTTATTATCTTGTCCTAAGTTAACTTTGACCTCAGCTAACCTTGACGATATCAGACCCAACTTCACGTATCCTAACCTAACCTAAACTAACCCTCAATGGCAACTAGTAATTGGTCAATGAAAAATGCATATACAGTACCTAATTTGACAGCTGAGGAAGTGAAAGGTGATCGAGTTCAGTGCCGATATAGTTCTTTAATCTATTGTACTGTTTCCACTTTCACGGCGGTAATCCATATAAAATATTATTGTTTACATCCTACTAACAGCTGATGACTTCCGGTATTTCATTAATCACTGAATAACATCGTAAAAAAAATATCGTATCATTCTTGTGTGTCAAATAAACATCTTCATATTAATAAAAATCTTCATAAAACTTAACGTAAACAAAACCTATAATGTTTATCATCTTCTATATAAACACAAGAACGACTCTGGTTTGTGATCTGTTTGTTTACCTGGCTCGGTTCCTCCATCTTCTAATACTCACTTCCATTCCTCCCATACCCTTCCCTTATCCTTTCCTTATCTTAACCGTTCCACTCGTTTCCCCATCTGTACCTTTATCCTCCCCATGTCCTCCCATACCCTCACATAAATCACCTCCACCCCTCCCATACCCTCCCATATCCTCTTCGCTAGAATCGGACTTTCCCATTTCAGTAAAGAGTAAACTCTGTCGGGCGTCGGGGATTGGCTAAACTTGGCAGCGTCTTCACCAGCGGTTGCCAAAGAGGAAATGAACGCAACCCTCTAAAAACTGGAGGAGGTGGAGGAGGAGGAGAGGGGGGGTTGGGAGGGGAGAAGGGGGAGGCAGAGGAGGAAGAAGAATAGGAAGAAGAAGAGGAAGAGGAGGGAGAGACTGGTTGGCACTTGTCACCCTGCATATGTAACTTTTCTGGAAGAGCTCTCTGTGATGGTTGTGAAAAAAGAGTGTGTGAGAATATGGTGGTTAGCAACGTTTATGAAGGCATCACTTGGCGGCGCCGTGTGGCCTTGTCAAGCTCAAACATAAACACTGAGCAGGTGGTCTTTACTGACGGGAAACAATGCGCGGGTAACATTTGATAACTATAGACGGGAAGTAGTGGACAGGAGATAATGTGCAGTAAATACTATAGGAGATAACACTCAGGAATATTGACGAGAGATAATACATATTAAATATCATGATGATAATACACAGAAAAAAAAATAATAATAAGGAGCAGATTATACAAGTGTGGAAGTCAAACCGCTGGAAATGTTGTCGGGAGAAATAATACGCGGGAAGTCGGCTACTAGAGAGAGAGGCAATGTACGAGAAATATTGCCGGTAAACACCTCATATACAAAAGATGATAAACAATGTAAATCAAAGTTGCCGAGTTGTTTAAACAGATTGAAGTATAATAATTCCGGGTTGTAAATTTATCACCCAGGAGACTATTTATAACCCCGGCATTCCAAGGTCTTCAACACCCCCTGCTTACATTGCGTAACAACCTTATGGAACGTGTGGTGTTTTGTTTGCTAATCTATTCGGATGCTTTTGTCAACACACACACAAACTATCGATATCTTTCCAGCTGTACGCGTGAGAGTAAGGAATATGTTCGTATACAAAATAAACAGCCACAGCCAGACCTGAGATCTCGTGAATGTTCGTCAGGCACAGGTTCCACAATCGAGTTATTACAGGTGAAGAACGTCCGGCTATTGATTGTTGCTTTACGGTACGAGTCTTAGTGAGTACTGTATGTGTAAGAGTCTACCGTATTGATCGACTACCTCATCTATCGTTGTACCTTTGCCTACTTACTACCTCAGCCAATGTGTACAGTCTGTGAGTGAACCTGTATCTCTGTTATGTATCACTGTACCTCTGTTTGTTACAGTATGAATCACTGTATAGTTGTGTTGTTGAGTCACCAGCAACTACGTGGGTGTTATTTACAGGAAGTGTCTTGTCACACACGACAACTTCCTGTTAGTCAGCAGTGTGGCGCCAGTACCTAAGTGCGTCAGGTTATTACGGTCGCTCCCTCCTACACCACACCTTTATTATGACTCCTAATGTATATGTATATTTAGTTTGTGTGTGTGTGTGTGTGTGTGTGTGTGTGTGTGTGTCTATTCTATATATAGTGACAACAAATAATACATCATATCATCTATTACTTAACGCCATCCAACAGTCCCAGCTAAACACCCGCCTCACCCACTCAAAACAAAGGTTACCATATCCCTGTAGTCCAGTGCACACCTGTGTCCTGACCACGGTGGCTGCTGGTAGTACCTGTTATGATAAATTCGTATAATGTTTTATGAAGTGACTGTACTTGTGTTATACCTGTGTCACGTGATCACAGTTTCAGGTCGGTAGTTTAAGGTTAATCATTCTACGCTTTCCAAATAGAGTATAGAAAGTGGTACGATTTAGAGAAATGTGCCATAATTACCCTCAAACTACAGAACTACAGCTGTAAGGAGTACAGGTGTGCCCCTCATCAACACACATGATACAAATTTGCCTGCTCTGGTGGTACCGTTGGGGGAGGGTGGGGGACCAGGTATACATTAATGTTTCAAGACGCAGTGTAGCTCTCGACGACCTGCGTGCACACACCTCACAATGTCTCTCATATTCGAGACACTCATCAGTACACATTAGACAAGATAGCTGCAGCAGGTGACAGGAGCAGAAGATAGCTGCCTCCCAAGGCCACACTGTGGTGGTCACGAGAGGCGTGTTTCCAGGGTGTCTGGTGTGAGGGCAGATACTGTCAGTGTGAGGCTATTACGTCCCATTTGGTTGTGCGGCAACTTCGTTGTTTATTAGGTGGTGTTATGGCATGCCACTTGTGTACTGATGATGTCAAGTATGACAGGCAGCGTCAGGGTCTGTCATCGACATGGTGACGGTCAAGGTAGTGAGTGACTCTGGTGTTTCTGTGGACGCTTCACTTGGTTGGTTCTCACGTCAGTATCACAGACTGGCAGAGTGTGACTTACCGGCATACTTGTGGGTGTTGGTGAAGGGACGAAGATACACTCTGGTCACCACCACGACGTGCTCGTGACTGACTCCGGTAGAGGATGTGGTAGAGGGCACCAACAGTGGTGGGAGGGGGCAGGTGAGTGCCACGGGCGGCCCGCTATGGTGCCAGGGCCGTTTAAGAGGTTGAGTTGGAGTGGATGGGTGGGTGGGGTGGGAGGGGGCGGTGAGTGCCACAGTGCCACGCCCGTCATCACACGTGCCACGGTCTCTACCCACCATCACCTCCACCACTACCACCACCTCCACCACTAACACCGCCTCCACCACTACCACCACCTCCACCACTAACACCACCTCCATCACCGCCACCACCCCCATCACTACCACCAATTTCACCATCACCACCACCACCCCCATCACTACCACCAATTTCACCATCACCAACCACCAACATTGCCTCCATCACCACCACCATCACTATATCCACCATGACCACCACCAACATTGCCTCCATCACCACCACCATCACCACCACCATCACTATATCCACCATCACCACCACCAACATTGCCTCCATCACCACCAACATCACCACCACCATCTATATCCACCATCACCACCAACATTGTCTCCACCACACACACACACACACACACACACACACAGTATGTTCACTTAACCATGCTGGCTCTCAAGTTTTAATCTTTTATCACTACTTTGTAAGTGCTAGAAATAATAATCTGGAGAAGACAGTCAAACACTTGAGTCATCCACCCACTCCCTTCCACCTCTCTCCCCCCAACACTTGTACCAGATTATTATTTCCAACGTAAATAAAAATAGACATCTTCAGCTCATTTATCAAGTCGTCTCTTTTGTAACCTTTTTTTTTTTTTGTTCTTCAGTGATAGTAAGTCATCATTCAACATATTGCTCAGTGGCGGAGGTTTTTTAATGGTTCTGGCACGGCGGCACACCTCAACGACACTGCCTCTACATCCTCATCCTCATTTGTATCTTACCTCCCTCTTTTCTCTCACCCTCCCCCCTTCCTTCCTCCCTTCCTTACTCCCTCCTTTATCAAGCCTTTTTCCCCAACGGCTTCCCTGAGGTACACCAACACCACCACACTACCACAAACATCTTGGTGTCCTGTGCGGTGGTTTATGATCACAGTGTATCAACAGTTTGTACCATCTACCCTCAGTGGAGACACAACAACCTGCTGCCCTCCGCTGTCACCTCCTTTCACTCCGTCGCCAACTTGGAGGTGACCTTGCACTGGGATTTCCCGAGAACTTCACACACACACACACACACACACACACACATACATCTGTTGGAAACTCACAGGTTAATTTCCTTGTCGAAAATTGTTTGACTGATTTAAGACATAATTGAACTACAGCGTATCCCAATTTTTGGATCAATCTGACGTTAAATGTGTGATTTTTCTACCACGTAAACATTTAGCCGATCGCTGTTGTGGGGGGGCTAAGATGGCCCTTAAATGGTCGTTCTGTTGAATAGGAATTAAAATATAGATCGCTGAGGTTCGATTAAAAAAGATTTGGCATTTGCGTGTTCTGAAGTGTTCGTTTTAGAAGCAGGTAATTCGATAATCCTAAATTGAGTGATTTGTTCGTGTGTTGTTTTATGTCGTCAGGACGTAGTAGTGACAAGAGACAGTCGTGCTCTCATAAGATGGCCGACGTAACCTTCCCACAATGTTTTGACTTAGTATTATATCTCCTTCCTGTTGCGTTTAGAATGGTGTTTGTCAGTGCTCTCTCTCTCTCTCTCTCTCTCTCTCTCTCTCTCTCTCTCTCTCTCTCTCTCTCTCTCTCTCAAATAACGTACCCTAAGTCACCTCCATGCCATCATACCACTTGTACAACCAACCACAGCTGTACATTCACCTCACCACACCTGGGTGACGTGAGAGATACACCTGTGCCAGACACACACACACACACACACAGACAACAATCTAAACTTACATTACACAACAGTATTTGCTCTTCCGAATCATAGGTGCACACACACACACACACACACACACACACACACACACACACCAACGTCTGTATGAGTGTTTGTAGCTCATAATTAAAAACAAATTAACTACCACATTATGTTTGGTTATTTATATCTAATATTTACTGGTAATTACAAGGAGTCCCCGTAAAGTAAGGGCAGTGTGGATACAGTACACTGAATGCTAAGCCTCAGTATGCCTGGCACAACACTTTACCTCCTTCACTTCCCCAGCTGCAAGGTTAAGCACTCATTCACAGCTGACTGGGGGATTTAGGATCGAACCAATGAACCTTAAGGCAGAAGGCAAGTCACTGTATCCACTCAGCTAACGCCCTTTGACAACTTACTGTGTGCAATGATTTTCTTGGCCTATTATTATTATTATTATTATTATTATTATTATTATTATTATTATTATTATTTTTATTATTATTATTATTATTATTATTATTATTATTATTATTATTATTATTATTATTATTATTATTATTATTATTATTATTATTATTATTATTATTATTATTATTATTATTATTATTATTATTATGGTCACCCCTACATTCCTCTTAAGGTCACCATACTAGAAGGGGTGTCAGCGGAAAGTACTACTGATCTAGCCTGATAAAGATATATAGAACCTCAGCTATAGATGGACAGTACTTGGTCACAGCTTATTTCCATCCTCAAGTTGATTTAATAGTTATTTGTCATTGTTTCATTTCTATATTTTCTAGAGCCTCATACAGTTAAATAATTAGTATAGATATTTCAGTTATATTCTCTCTATATCTCCAGCAAGATTTAATTTAGTTATTAGCTGTTATAGAGCTTTCGTAGTCGTTGGTCTGGGTTTTTTTCGTAGGCTTTAGTTTTGTAGAGTTCAATATTTTCATTTTGTTCTCTGTTCTATCACTGTTTGATTCATTAATTTATTGTATATGATTTTGTTTGATAGCTTTTGTTTATAGTCTATTTGTTTAATATTTATTCCTGTAGTTTTTATATATTGTTTGTAGCCTTTTGTTTCTGTAGTTATTTGTTTGAGACTATTACATAAAACAATGAGTATCAAGAATCACCCTATGGAACGCCGATATCTAATGCTGAAACCTTGATCTGTCCATAACGACCTACAGTAACTGAGCATCTGGGTGCGTCAAGACTGTTTTTGTGAGACTCTTGTATTGTTCGTGTTCAAATCCCGTAATAAATAATGACATGCAAGATTATTTGGGTTAATTTCATACATTGTTTTCTCAAGGACCATTAAATACTTGGATTGGTACTTGTATGTGTATTTGTACCATTCCACCTTTCCCACCACACCTCTCCTTCGCCTCTTCCTTACCTCTCCCACATTTCACCAACACCTCTCCCATGCTTCTTCCACACTTCTCCCACACCTTTCTCACGCCTTTCCCACACCCTGGTAACAAATCCTACTGCTGTAAGATTTAAGTTACACGGTCGATTTTGTATCTTTCTTGACTGCTGTAATATATGGAATGCATTTGGTTTTATTTATATATTTAAAACTATATACATTATCTTTCCCTCTTATTCGTTAAACACAGTCTTGGTGACGCACTTACAGGCTTCATTAATAAGCCTATAAATCTGGAGTGATGAAGGCAGCGTTGTCGCAAAATAGTGTCGCAAGAATACCATCCACTGCCAAATACAGCCCAGAGCCCCTCAGAGACTGTACACCCACACACCTCAGTAGGCACAACTATGAGTGGCTAAATGAGTGTTCGTGAATCTAGGACGAGGAGAAGTCCCCCAACAGAGTTCTCTCTGTGCACTCTTTTGACTTACAATGCAACAGCCCACACGAACGTCTACAAATGTTGGTGGCTGCTGACAGGACAGATGGCGCAGCGAGATACCGTGTGACAAGCAATGAACTATCCTTGCATCAGGAATAATTAGCAGAGGCGGATCCCGTTGTGTTAAATATGACATCTGCTGTTAATGTTTATAAAATTTCCCGATACTAGAGGGATGGGAACGCTGTAGTAAACATTAATATGAACGGCTACAAATGAAGATGACGTAAGGAGGGGGCGGAGCTCCTGTAGCAATATAACTTATGGATATTTACAAATACACATGACGTCAGAGGGGCGGAGCTTACATAAGAAGTCTCACCTGTGAACGGCTACAAATATTCGTGAGGGGGTGGAGCTTGGCGCCAAATCATTGTAAACAAACACCTCGCGTGTTAATGGCCTTTGTGTTTGCTGTTAAATCACAGATGAGTTTACCGACTGAGTAGCTTATGGAAGCGAGGGCTTTAATGGCCACTCTGTATATTGAAAAAACAGTGATAGATCTATAACATGCAGCTGAGACATTTGTAAACAGATGAAGACGACCAACCTTTCAAAAATATACCAGCCTCCAAATCCACCCTCATTAGTTTTGGCGAAATTAGCTTTATTTGTGAGTCTGTCGAGAGTCTCTTCTGAAGTGTGGGCCGTCCCAACATTTTCACCTGTTTCTTGTTTACCTCCTCGTGTGATGGTGTCCGAGGGAATAAACGTAATAATAATAATAATAATGTTAGCGCGTGTGAGGAGGAAAGCACGTTGATCACCCTTGATTAGTCTCACCTGCTGCCCTGTCTCCCTAATAGTTTGTTTATCTTCGACATTAAATTTTCCTTAACTTAACAACTATTTAACGGATGCTATTTTCTCTTATTAAAAGGATGAAAATCTAGTTAGTAATTAATTTTGTATGATTAGTAAATAAACATAAGTACTACAGTTTACAGAAGGGGAATGAGTAGCAAAAAGAGAGAAAGAGGAAAGTCGTTAAGAGATACTGCAATAAGTATAGGTGATTGATGGGGAGGGGGGAATAGGGGAAGGGGAGGAAGGGGTAGGAGAGGTAAAGGGGAGTGAAGGGGGAGAGAGGAGGGCGGATTGTGGGGAGAGGGAGGTAGAAGCCACTGAGCTACTGATAAAAAAAAATCTATTACTAACACACCTCGAGATTACTTTATCTGCCCAGGTGATGTAATGATGTATTGTGAGTCATGCTTTATTGGTTCTCACCTGTACTGCCCGCCACTATCACCATCACTACTATCATTACCACCACCAGTACCACCACTACTACTACTCCCACCACCATCACTACCACCACCACTACCACCACCACTACTACCACTACCACCACTACCACCACTACCATCACCACCATCACTACCACCACCATCACTAATAACGTCACCTTTCCGGTTAATTGATAGCTACAGCATCAACCTAATTTATATATGAAACTTAGTCAATCAAGATGTTATTTTCATGTCTGAGGGTCGGAGACTACAGCCCTCCACCCTAAATATTTTAAAACTGTTCCTATCAAACATTTCCAGATTCTATATCAGTCTTGGGAACTTTGTATAGAAAAATAAAGTATCGTTTCAAAATCTATACTTACCTTGATATTTGAGTTAGTTTATTTGAGTATAATTAAGATTAGATATATTTTAATTATTTTATTTAGATGTATTTAGATATATATGGAGTTATATACTGTATATAGAGTTTGTTTATGTTAATTTGTGTATTATTGTACTTATGGTAATGTAAACACTTTAGTACAGCCTAATGTTACTTCTACTTAAGGTCTTTTTTTTGTAATCATTATGAGTCGTTACTGTGTGTGTGTGTGTGTGTGTGTGTGTGTGTGTGTGTGTGTGTGTGTGTGTGTGTGTGTGTGTGTGTGTCGGTGTATCAGTGAATCATTAATGACTCTCTCGCTCACCTATTACCAGGTACAGTATATATATAGTATCCTGCCCTTACTCGCTCACTCACTCACTCACTCACTCACTCACTCATATGATATTTTAGCGAATACAGAGATTAATATAAAGAAAGAACCTCTATACGTGAAGTTATCTTTGATGACTTACACAATACAGGCGTACGTATAATAACATATAAGATAACACTACTTTCAATTCTGCACAAAGTTAAAACAAAAATCATGGCAAACATAACATAACATAACATAACCAAACTCAACCTAACCTAACCTAACCTAACCTAATCTAACCTAACCTAACCTAACCTAACCTAACCAGGCTAGGTTGCAAGCTTCGAGTGAACAGATCGATGAAATAGTACGAGTGGTATTTGCGTCAAGAACATCAATGATAGCTGTTATTTTGAAGAAAATTTAGCTGGAAAAGCAAAGGATTCTGCGTCTGTAGTGGGAAATAAAACTAACAGTAGATTTTACGTGAACATAACTTTGTGAGATCTTAATATGAAGTAAAAATTATCAGAAATTTGTATTATTCGCTTTTGTGGAAATGAGTTAATACGTCGAAAGGAACGTGTAAAAAAATATTCACCTTTACGTGTTTCTAGAGGGAAATTCTGTCATTTTTTATATATCACTAATGCATTACGGCCCAGCTTAGGGAAGGGGGCGCCTGTTGATAGGCAAGACCTTGACTCAAAGTTAGTTTACCTGTGCAATAAACCACTGTGATTGATCCTGACAGGTCAACTTCCGTGTTTATATCAGGTGAGAGGCGAGGCAGAGGGTGTGATAAATGGTAAGTGTGGGATACGGGGAAGCGGGTATACAATCATCACGACCCATAACTATTCAATAACAACTCTAAGAAAGAAAGAAAGAAAGAAAGAAAGAAAGAAAGAAAGACAGAAAGAAAGAAGAGAGAGAGAGAGTGAATGAAGAGTGATATATTTATCGAAGACTACTCACGATCTCCAGTCTTAAGACACTCATGAGGAAAAGTATCAGTATAAAATCTGTGGTGCAGTGGTGTTGGGTGTTCCTTCACTCCGGGTTTGAATATGAAGCCAAACACGACACAGGTGATATCTGAAGAAAAAATTAAATATTTACACAGAAACATCTGATGAGCGAGTAGGTACACACCAGCTGATGAAATATACACAAGCACAAGTGTCACTCGAGCCAAATAAACCCACCTCCCGTCTCTATATCATCCCACTCAAACCCACTCACTTCATGATTCATTTTCACCTCCCACACACCCCTCTCTCTTCTGAAGTCCACCACTCCATGTATCATTCCATTCTTCTTGAGCCTCTCCACTACATGTCCAGATCTATTACACTAAGCTCTGACGGATCTCAATTCCTTTAACCTCCATCAATATTCCTCTCTGTTAAACCTCACATGTTACCTATCTCATGTTTGCTCCACCTCCCTACCCAACCACCTCAACACCTTCCCTACCCCCTATCAAGTGACCCTCTCTGCCTGTATACCACCTGACAACACCCCCCCTCCCTCCCTCCTCTCCCCGCTAACACCCCTTCAACACTCTCATACACAACTCGATACACCTCCACGCCACTACAACCACACGTCAGCACCACCATACAATCCTCTACATCCTTTATATACCACACCAAGACGTCTCAACACCACAACTCGGAACCCTCCTATCAAACGACCCACCCACAACTCCAATGGATGTAAGAGAAACTAATTTTAATTTTAATTTTTACTGGACTCACTTTATATATCTTGTTTTTATATCTTTGAATATATTTATAACTAAGACTTAAATTCCATGTGGTAAACTCTCTTCTGTCTTAGATGTCATATAAATGTTCTTAATCCAAACATGTACTTGATATTACTGCTATGCTTCTGACAGATCTAGAATATATATATTTCTTGTACCAGCGTTACACAGAGAGATTAAATCTATAATCATCATCTTTGAAGAGAATAATTTGCCACATCAAGTTGTATATATGTAAAATGTAAACACTCATTGTGATATAATCTAACTAAAGGTAATACACACACACACACACACACACACACACACACACACACACACACACACACACCTGCCACACACCTGCTACACCTATATGTCAGTCTGGGATTATATCATCTGACACCGGGTAGAGATAAACTTCGAGATAAAGAAAATGCCTCCCAGAACACTTCTCCTCACCCACAAGTTACAAGCTGGTTGATGCTTCCCGCGGCGTCTGAGGTGTGTGTGTAATAATAATAATAATAATAATAATAATAATAATTAACGGCTTATTGAAAAAAATTCTGCAGCCCGAAGGCTGAAAATATACATTGGACATAAATGACTTATTACATACATTGGTGGTTTAACAAAAGCCTTCATTAGAGAAAGGTAAAGAAACATACAGTGAACATACAGATTAATGTAGGATTGTACGTGTTGAACAGCAAACACGTAGTGTAGTAACTCCCTCCCAGATGGTGTTAGGAGGGACCTCACGTGATGTAGTGGTTCCCTCAGATGGTGTTATGAGGGACCTGACGTGGTGTAGTAAGTCCCTCGCAGATGTTGTTATGAGGGACCACGTGGTATAGTAATTCCCTCACAGATGGTGTTATGGGGGACCTCACGTGATGTAATTACCTCACAGATGGTGTTATGAGGGTCCTCACGTGGTGTAGTAATTCCCTCACAGATGGCGTTATTAGGGACCTGACGTGGTGTGGTAATTCCCTCACAGATGGTGTTATGAGGGACCTGACGTGGTGTAGTAATTCCCTCACAGATGGTGTTATGAGGGGGCCTTACGTGGTGTAGTAATTCCTTCACAGATGGTGTTATGAGGGTCCTCACGTGGTGTAGTAATTCCCTCACAGATGGTGTGATGAGGGACTTGACGTGGTGTAGTAATTCCCTCACATATGGTGTTATGAGGGACATGTGGTGTAGTAATTCCCTCACAGATGGTGTTATATGAGTGAGGTTTGGTCCCAGGCCTTCCTATCGTAGACGGATTAACACATCGCTGGTTATCACGGGCCGTTATCACTGGGTACCTGGGACCTCACTGTGTGAAGGTTAACTTGGGTACGACTGTTACTGTTGAGTTGTTCTCACTGACTTAAGTACTGTTCACCACTGTTCACCTCTGTTTAACACTGGTTCCATTCCTTTCCTAAATGAAATTGTAACTTCTGGCGAGAACTTGTTGATATTCCGGTGGGGAGGAGGGTTCAGGGAAGGGGTTGGTATGGGCCAACTTAACAGTTGACCTGGCTGCTCCGAGAGGAGCGCCAGGTACGTCTTGACCCTTCGGTGGTCAGGATGTGTGTGTGTGTGTGTGTGTGTGTGTGTGTGTGTGTGTGTGTGTGTGTGTGTGTGTGTGTGTGTGTGTGTGTATGTGTAGTGTAGATGAGGAGGGGTACAGGTTGTGACCAATGTGAAATGTGAAACAGGATTACTATTCTTCTTCTTCTTCTTCTTCTTCTTCTTCTTCTTCTTCTTCTTCTTCTTCTTCTTCTTCCTCCCCGTCTCCTTATGTAAAACCTGTCACTTGGTTATAAACACACAACACCTGTATATTGTTTGTCTTCCGCCTGCCAGCCCTCCCCACCTCCCCTCCTACCTCTCTCTCTCTCTCTCGTTAGACTGACTTTATTCATTTTCTAGACTGACTCTTTTAAAACAACAGTGAGAGAGAGAGAGAGAGAGAGAGAGAGAGAGAGAAGCTGATGATGAAATATTACAACAGGTGAGACAGCATCATCACCTGTTACTTCCGCGTCCTCACCTGGCGGAGAGGCGGAAGTTTTGACAACACACACACACACACACACACAAAGATCATAAATAAACTTCCTTACATACAAACAAACACATATCAGCCCCTCACCTGTCGACTATCTCACCTCCCCTCTCACTTTTTTGTGTGTGTGGGGGGAGGAGGGGGAGGTGAGGAGGGGAGAGGAAGATAATCTATTTCTCTTTCTTCATTCTCTGGCACAAGATTATTCTCTCTCTCTATCTCTCTCTCTCTATCTCTCTCTCTCTCTCTCTCTCTCTCTCTCTCTCTCTCTCGGTCTCCAGGAAACTATAAGTAGCCTGTTATTTCGAGCGGTTGTTTGGGGGGTTAAAAGTAAATGGCTCTAATTTTTAATTAAGACGATTAAGTAAATTGTAAACGCGGTAATACAAGCACAATTTACCTGGTCCATCAGCTGATTACCTTCACTACCACTTGAAACACCTGACTCAAGTAGGAGGAGGAGTTGGAGGCTCGTGTGTAAGTGTCTGTCTGGTGTGTGTGTGTGTGTGTGTGTGTGTGTGTGTGTGTGTGAGTGAGATTTATGAAATATTTGGTTGGGGAAAATTAATGAGAAGTTTTGTTTTGTTTATATTTTCATTCCTTCTTTTCGTTTTTTCTTATGTCCAGCTGTTTCTTCTTCTTCTTCTTCTTCTTCTTCTTCTTCTTCTTCTTCTTCTTTCTCTGGTTTCCCGCCAAAAAAAAAAAAGTTTCCCGCCAAAAAATTCCTGCCCCTTGATACTTCCATCTAAAAAAAAAAAAAACATATAATTTTATGAATCTATTTGACACCTAAATTTTACCCTTGGCACTAAAAGTCATAGCCAGCCACTTAGTAAACACATCAACACCTAAGACTCGCGCCGCTCTGCCCCACCTGTTGAAGGGAGGGAGGAAGGAGGTGGTATAAACTGAGCTGTGATGTCATCTCCTTCACGCTATTTACGTACGAATTTATTAACGTGGCATTAAGAATCTTCAAACTTATTTATATAATGAGTCTTAGATCGCAGTAAAACCTTGAAAATTTAATTAATAAGTGACAAATTGTGATTAAGCGAGGTGTGTTGATACCTGTTAACTGTAAATAAACAGTGACGCACAGAAACAGGTGGAGCCAATTGAATAAAATTTGAATATCTAAGGAGTGTTTTCTCTACCTAAATAACTGGTCAGACTCGAAAAATCATCACCATTTAAACGCTCAAGACGACACCGAAAAAAAAACTCTTCACGGATTCAGTTTTACATATCTGATTCCTTTACTAACTATTCATGCGAGAAACATAAATAAAACAAAGTAGTAATAGATCTTTATCAACAGCAAAACTTTTCCAATTGTTATTTTCACTAGATGTTTTTGAATTCAGTGAAGATTGGAAAAAATATATTTATAGATGATATTATTCAGTTCAATTCTCCCGTCACTTCGACAAGTACAAATGGCGTCATTCGGCCAAGAGCAAAAGAGTACTACATCGAGAAAAAAAAAAATACCTGTTCACTGGCTGGATGATTTATAAAAAGATGTGTTTTAAAATGTTTTTTTCTTTTCAGTTTCACACGATTATATCTTTTTAATACCTTTAGAAATATTCCCCCTCACCCCTCCTTCCCAATTACCAACATTTAACTTGGAGGTATCTTACCCAGTTAAACCAAGAACGACCTAACCCTAACCTAACCTAACCTTTTATTTTCCCTAGACAGTATTTTCCCTCATGGTAGGGTGTCTAATCTTCCGAATGACTAAGTCTCCTTATATGTGTTTTACGTCTACTACTAAACAATGGCATCAAAGTGACCCTGTGTCGTTGTGTGTTGCCAGATGATGGGGAAACAGGAGCCAAGAACAGGGGAGAAGAAGCCATTGGTGGATTTTTCACCGTGCTGGGGAACCTGTACCTAACGCGCTGAGTTGGTGACATTCACCACGAGACGGAACGGTTGGTGACTCTCTCTCTCTCTCTCTCTCTCTCTCTCTCTCTCCCTCTCTCTCTCTCTCTCTCTCTCTCTCTCTCTCTCTCTCTCTCTCTCCTCTCTCTCTCTCTCTCTCTCCCCTCTCACTCTCCTCTCTCTCTCTCTCTCTCTCTCTCTCTCTCTCTGTGTTTAATATATCGTGTTAATGTTGCTTTTTAATTCAGTTGAGTAGAGGGATTTTTATATTATTATTGTGTGTGTGTGTGTGTGTGTGTGTGTGTGTGTGTGTGTGTGTGTGTGTGTGTGTGTGTGTGTAATAATAATAATAATAATTAACGGTTTTTATTGAAAAAGTTCACTGCAGCCCGAAGGCTGAAAATATACATTGGATATAAATGACTTCCTTTCGCTTACATTGGTGGTTTAACAAAAAGCCTTCATTAGAGAAAATTCAAGGAACATACAGTGAACATACAGGTGTGTAAGTTGTTACGTGTTGAACAACAAACACATGATGTAATACTCCCTCAGATGGTGTTATGAGGGACCTGACGTGGTGTAGTGATTCCCTCACAGATGGTGTTATGCGGGGCCTCACGTCGTGTAGTAATTCCCTCACAGATGGTGTTATGGGGGACCTCACGTGGTGTAATTACCTCACAGATGGTGTTATGAGGGTCCTCACGTGGTGTAGTAATTCCCTCACAGATGGTGTTATGAGGGACCTGACGTGGTGTAGTAATTCCCTCACAGATGGTGTTATGAGGGACATGTGGTGTAGTAATTCCCTCACTGATGGTGTTATATGAGTGAGGTTTGGTCCCAGGCCTTCCTATCGTAGACGGATTAACACATCCCTGGTTATCACGGGCCGTTATCACTGGGTACCTGGGACCTCACTGTGTACGACTGTTACTGTTGAATTGTTCTCACTGACTTAAGCGTGTGTGTGTGTGTGTGTGTGTGTGTGTGTGTGTAAGGGTATTTTCTTTAACTGTTCTTCCTTCACTATTCTTTGTCTATCTTCGTGTCTGTCTGTCTATCATCTGTCTAAATCCCTGTCTGTCTGTCTGTGTTACCTCTCGTCTCCCACACCCTCACCTGTCTCCTCTTCCTCCCTATACAGGTGTTGTGTCGACTGATGAACAAACTCTCACCTGGTGCCATCCCGAAGATCCACAGTTCTGGGATCCAGTTCAAGATGATGGAGAACATTAAGAAGTAAGTTCATTTGTTCTTCTAGAGTGCCAGGTTCAAGTGCCAGTCCACCTACCCTCCCCTCCTTCCCCCTCCCTCCCTCAAGTATCAAGTCCAAGTACCACGTTACCTACCCCCCACCCCCTCCCAAGTCTCAGGTTTAAGTACCACGTAAGTTAATTCATCTATCTTATCCTCGTGTTTAATGGAATATCGTTTGGTTCTTCTTCAGCTTCTCAGATTCGATGAGGAAATATGGCGTAAGTATCCAGGACCTGTTCCAGACTGCCGACCTGTTTGAGAAAAAAGATCTGGCCACCGTCTGCACATCTCTCTTCTCCCTCGGCCGTGCGGTACGTCACATCCCTCCCCCAGGCCAATGACACATCCATTGCTTCTGTTTTCACTTACTTTAGTTCTGTTGTTATCACATCCGTTAATGCTGTTATTACCACCACTTTAACCATTAATACTATATCACCAATACCAACCACCATTACCAACCATCATTACCAACCACCATTACCAACCACCATTACCAACCACCATTACCAACCACCATTACCAACCACCATCCAACCACCAACTACCTACCATCAGCAATCCTACCACCCACTACCATCACTTACCACCCAATACCATCAGTCTCTACCACCACCATCACCACCTCAATTATTATTATTAAACTCTTTTAAAGGTTAAATTAAGTCATCCTCTCTCCAAGTCACTATTGAATGGAAAGATTATATCATTGTTAGGCATCTTTCCTATACCTTAAGTCCCGTATATTTCTTTTTTTCCCCTTTCCCACCTCTTTCTCTTCGTTTCCTCTCTTTCTCTCTCTCTTTCTCTCTCTCTCTCTCTCCCCCTTTTTACGTCCTTTTCTCTGCCCTTGTAAATCCCAGCTCAGGTGACCAGTCATAAGCCATGTGGTGTTGCTGCCTGTGGAACTATTTGCACCTGGGCGTATGGGTGCCCGGGAGAGAGTGAGTGAGAAAGGAAGAAAGAGGAAAGGATAGACGTAGGGAAAGAGAGAAAGCAAGAGGTAAAGAAAGAGAGAAAAAGCGAAATAGGCAGACAGAGAAAGAAAGATAGATAGATAGGCAGAGAGACGGAGAAAGAGGGAGAGAGGTGAAGAATGAAAACCAAAATAAATAGTATAAGTAGAGAGAGAGAGAAAGCGAGATAGATAGGCAGAGAGAGAGGGAGGGAGAGAAGAGAAGGAGAAGGACACGATCTGAGTCCATTGGTAAGGGGTCATCAGCTGAGACCTCTATTTACTGTGCACTTAAGAATTTGCTAATGTTCTCTCTCTCTCTCTCTCTCTCTCTCTCTCTCTCTCTCTCTCTCCTGCCTGTAATAATACTAGTCGAAAACATTCATATTCATTATCCATCAACGCCTCACTGAGCTCCATGCAGGTTTAACGTGTTGTTGTGTTCCTAAACTCAACTCGAAGGCTCAGAATTCCTCCCTTCTCATACATAGTCTTTATAAAACTAACAAATATCATCCCCTAACTGTTTTCTCTTCGTTATTATTTATTTTTAATGTTATTTTCAATTTATTTCTTTATTTTAAATTGTCAGGTAGATTTTGGCAAGATAATTGATGATTTTTTTCTCGAAAGATTATGTAAAATGTAGTAATTTCAATATGGCATGGCTGCATATATATACTAATGACATAATGTTTGTCTCTTGAGGGGATGTGTAATGTAAAGTGTCTATGTACAGTATGCATATGTATAGCTATATAGAAAGAGGTTATAGAGCCAGTTATTTATAAATGTATATACTGTAGTTCACTTAGTCTCTACGTGCACAGACTGTATCTTATATAATTTATATATATATATATTTTAGGATAACTTTATCACTGTATATCATCCCCCTGTCTGGACATATTAAAATAACTTTTATATTTATGTTTTGAAATAATTCTTATATATTAAATATCATCTTTATCAACAAACTTTTACTTCTCATCCTATCTGGTTCTTTTTTTATTTTGTTTTCCTCTTCCATCTTTATTACACTCGGCTATTCCCTGTGTACACTTTTATTCAGACTATATATATGTTTTCTCTTTCGTGACCTCAGTGCTTGTCTCACCCTCCTCACACACACACACACACACCTCCCTTCCCACTCACTCTCTCCTATTCCTTTTCCTCCCACCCCCTCCCATTCTTTTATCACCCTGTATATACGTACGTTTTCTCTATCCTTCCCTTCTCCTAGTATTATTCTTCTCTTGTGTATTTACATATTTCTCTTCGGTTCTCCATTCCCTACTTTTATGTTTTTTTCTTTTGTTTATTTGTTTATCTTTTTCTCGTGTTCTTTATCCCTCCTCCCCCCCCTCCTTCCCTCCTATGTTCACACTCTTCTATTTCTTTCTCTCTTATTGCTTTATCTACTACCTCCATCTCCCCCCACACACACTTTTTGTCCTATCTTCCTCTTCTCCTTTTGCTTCCCCTTCTCCCCTTGTCCCTCCATCCCTCTCATTCTTCTTATTCTTCACTGTATCTCCTCTTCCTTCTTACCCTTCTCCTTCTTCTCGTCCTCTCTGTATCCTCTTCCGTTCTTCTCATTCTTTTCCCCTTCCCTCCCACTGTATACTCTTCTTTCTTTCTTTCTCAATCGTGTTTCCCTCCCTCCCATCTCCTCCTTCCTTCCTTCCTTCCTTCCTTCCTCTATCTCGTCCCTTGATAGTGTTGGTGTGCCCTTACAGACGTACCTTCACCCTGAGTGGCCCGGTCCCTGGCTGGGTCCACGCCCCGCCGAAGAACACAAGCGGGAGTTCACTGAAGAGCAGCTGGCCGCCTCTAAGACAGTGATCGGACTACAGGCGGGCTCCAACAAGGGCGCCACAGCCTCAGGCCAGAACGTGGGGGCCCAGCGTAGGGTCATCATCGGCAAGTAGACCGACTCCTGCACAAGACTCCACGCCCGCGACACCCTTCTGTTTTTTGTTTTTCAGTGTTGACATAAAACAGCTGATCATCGATATTTGGATTTTAATATAATCTTTATTTCTCTTAGCTGCAGTTCATCACTATATTTCTAGCTCAACATTCTGTATTTTATTATTTTTTAACAGGCACCTCATACAACTATCACCTGTAGAGTGTTATTTCAAAACTTCTGCCAAGGACATGTCATTTAGTCATAGTTATTGTACGACCTGTTTACTTTATTGTCAAATGAAGTAAAATCGCAAGTGGAATTATGTGTTAAAAACAGACGGGTGTCGGGTCTACATGTCAACAGTGTGGAGTTGATTAGTTGGTAACACTGGCAAGGGTGACGTCATCAATAAACTCCAACCTCGACTTTATTTGTTTATCAACGAACCTAAAACTTTATCTGAAAATACCTTTGAGTATAAATTGAATCATTAGCTAAAATTCATTATTGAATATTACTTATAGCTAACAAAATAAGACTTTTATTGTATTGATAAAATCTAACTTCATTAAACCAACATCCCAACAAAAACAGAACAAGAAATCCCCAAAATTATAAACATTTATAAAAGTAAAATCAATAAAAAATAATAATCTATATACAGTATATAATTTCTCCATGTTAGGGGTTAAGAGCCTATTAGGACCCACCAAAACACGACAGGTTAAACCTTAAGGCCACTGAAAAATTTAGTGTATGTGACTTAGAGATACACAGCATCAGCCATAACTTATGTAACATATGTTCATTCAATAAATTTATCAAAGGTGTCATACATTTTTCTCCTTATCTGCCCCGTTGACGGTAAATTACCACCGAGAGGATCTCTATATTATCAGCAAATGAATCAAAATATACTTGTTGTAATTCTTGCTATGGAAATATTACATAGAAATATACAGATTAGGAAGATAAACATTTCTGTATTGACGTAAGAAAAACATTTTAAAAAAGAATGTTTAGTGATTAATGAGATATTTAGTGTGTGTACAAGATGATGAGAACTGGAAATAGATAGATAGATAGATAGATAGATAGATAGATAGATAGATTATATGTCTATAGTTAACTGGAACTGACTGTTTTAACTTGTAATAACCGTTAATGGAACTGACTGTTGTGACGAGATCAGCCCTCAAGGACGACAATCCAACCAGACTAGACTCATTTCCACCCTTAGGTGTCTTGTGCCGGCTAACAGTTACTAACAACGTCAACCAGTAGTTCACAAAGAATCCGCACGAAGTTAACCTCTGACCCAAACTCTGTCGTTCTCAAAGTGCTCATCCAGTCGCTTGCTTCAGCTCGGTACAAGGCAGGTAAGTGGTCATTGGGGGTCACGTTATTCTTGTCAATTTAATTTATATTTTTATGTTTTCAATCAGTTAATTTTTGGGTGTTGGGATTTATTTTTTTTTTTTTAATTTCGGTTTGTTCGTTTGTGATGGAAGTGGTGTTTGTTTGTGGTGGATGTCTTTGTTTGTGGTGGATGTCTTTGTTTGTGGTGAATGTTGTTTGTTTGTGGTGGATGTAGTGTAGTGGGTCTTATACGATTTTGTAATGAATGAGTTTCTTTGTGGTTCCTAAAGACTATTGATGAATGTAATTGGTTTGTGGTGATGATGATGATGATGATGATGATGATGATGATGATGATGATGATGTCGTTTACAGTTGGTGTTTGTTTGTTTGTTTGAGTGGACTTGGTTAGTAGTAAACTGAATTTCTTTATGACGATTTTTTTTTTGTAACCTGATGGATACAAATCGATCATTAAAACCAAAACACAAACATAGAAAAAAAAATCAAACAAACACAAGCAATAAAACCTCCTCCTCTCAGACACACACACACACACACACAGACACGACAAACAGACAAACAGACAAACAGAAAATTGAAAATGGTAAACTGGGTGTGTAAATGCTAATGCGTGACCTGAAAGTAATTAAAGTTAGCGAGGAGTAACTTCCTTCATTATTAAAAGTTCCTCTTCACACTGACTCACCACCCGCATTTTTTGGGGCGCCACACGCTCCAGAGACTGCCACCCGGAGGAGGAGGAGGAGGAGGAGGGGGGGAAGGAGACTGCAGAAGGAAGATGAGAAGTGGGAGGGGGAACTGCAGAAGAAAATGGAGGAGAGGGACTGCAGGAGGAAAAGTAAGAGGGAGAACTGTAGTAGGGGAAGAAGGAGGAGGGGGTACTGCAGCAGGAAAAGAGGGACAATGAGGGAAAATGACACGGAGGATGAGTGAGTACTGCTGTAGGAGGAGAAAGAGGTGAAGCAGGTTCTCTTGTATAGGAGGAGGATTGGACCACAGGATTAGGATGAAGGTACTAGTGCAGAAGGAGCAGAAGGGGAGTACTGCATCTCTCTTAAATACTACTCTCTCTCTCTCTCTCTCTCTCACTCCATTTCTCCAGGTGTCTCCATTATCTCTCTCTGTTTATGCATGTTTCTCTCTCAGATTTCTCTCTCTATCTCTCACATACACACAATTTGTTTTTCTCTGACTTAGAAGCAACTCCATCCAGCTCTCAGAGACACAGGGAAGTTCCTCATTTTAATGTGGCCAATGTAATATCGGAAAGTCATTGGGAGGGGACCCGCTATGGATTTTCCATATAGTGGTCGCCAAGTTGGCAAGGGAGGTTCCCACCCCCACCCACCCTCACCCCCTACCTGCCCCCCACCCCCAACCCACCCCTCACTCCCCACCCTCCTATTTGTCCCGCCGCTGCCGATACCTGCCCTCTCTACCTGGTTCATTGCCTGCTACCGCCTCTCTCTCTCTCTCTCTCTCTCTCTCTCTCTCTTCCTTGATTGTCTCCTTATGTTTGTCTCTTTTATTATTCTCTCTCTTATTTCAGTCGTATATAAAAAAATAGACTATGATACGAAAATTCTTACAGACGAACACACACACACACACACACACACACACACACTACAAAGGTACAATACACAACAGACAGAGACCACCCCCCCTGCGTTATAGTGGTCATCAGCGATAAGTGGACGCGAGACAATGAAAGACAGGAAGGCATGAGTCATTTTGGTATCACTGTGTCCTGCCACCATCACTGTCTGGCTGATAGCAGTGACACACACACACACACACACACACACGGGGGTGGGGGACATGCTATCATTATGTAATTATTACTGTCTGTTTCCCGTTTTGTAGTGCTTGAATGATGTGTTTTTTTGGGTGTGTGTGTGTGTGTGTGTGTGTGTGTGTGTGTGTGTTTGTGTGTGTATGTGTTTGTGTGTTTGTGTGTGTTCAGTATATATCTACCCCATCTGGTTGTATTGTGTTTGTTTGTTTGTTCATCGTAAACACATTTCACCTGAAGATTAGACACCCCAGTTTATTTCACTCGATAATTACAGTATATAACACCTGAGGCTACCTGGTGGTTAGATTTAGGTTAGGTTTAGGTTAGGTTTAGGTTAGGTTAGGTTAGGTTCAGTGATGTTTGTACCTAATTGTAATTTATGATTTGCTGTTGATGATATTATTATTATTATTATTATTATTTAATGTCATATTGTCTTCGTTTTAACTCTACACCACCACACTTGTCAACATATTATCACCACCACTATCACGAACAACCATTCCATACTATCAACACCACCACTATCACCTACCACCATCACCATCACCTATCACCTATCACTACACCTGTCACTGACCCCCTTCACCCTCTCCTCCCCCCATTCCCCTCTCCTTCCCTCCCCACAATTTGTCATTCGTGTATTGATTAAGAATTTTACCTGAATTTCTTCGTACACCTGAATAATTCCTCTCTCTCTCTCTCTCTCTCTCTCTCTCTCTCTCTCTCTTCTTCTTCTTCTCACCATTATCATCAGTTTTTTTATCAATATACATCCTTATCTTGTCTCCTATTCCTCTCCCTCCCCGAGAAAGAGAGAGACAGACAGACAAAGAGACAGACACAGACAAAGAAGCAGTCAGAGAAAGACATAGAAAGACAGAACAAAGATACACACACACACACACACACACATACATACACACACACACACACACACACACACACACACACACACACACGCGGAAGAAACGACTGTTAGAGCGACAATCAGTACTTAGCGGCCTAACACACCCAGCCCGCAGTACACTCGCCACCACCAACACTGGATGAGAAGCCAAGAAACACTACACCAGGACTCCCTACTCCACCCAGGTAAGGAACTATTAATTCCTAACTACATCATATGAGGAACAAGAACACCCTGTGTGAGCTGGAGGACCTACCTGGAGTGAGGTAGCGGCTTAGCAGTCAGGTACAACGGCCATCAAGACAGTGGGGAGGACTTTGTTGGCGCCGACACCAGGTCACAAGAACGTCTACAGACCAGCTGCTACAGTACCATATCTTAAGTTAATCTATATGTTGACTCTATGTTTCTTATGTTTTTGTATTGAAAGCTTTTGTCAATCAAGTGACCCACTCCCCGATTTCACCATATGTAACTTGTCATCTCTGTTCATTGTATATTTTCAGCCTTCGGACTGCCATGTTTTCTTAATAAACCGTTAATTATTATTATTATTATTATTATTATTATTATTATTTATAGACAAAAACACAGACAGACAGACAGAAGTAAAGAGAGAGTTTAAGGTAAAGCGTCAGGTAGAGTGAATGAAACACACCATCATTATCATCCACACACCTGCTAGTCGTCGGCCTCTTGACTGATAGTAGTAGTACCTTTATATGAACTATCACTTGAATCTAAAATCATTACGGTAAACCACTGAAGAACTGTGGAATAAGATCAATTTTATTTTATCTATTTATTTATTTATAATTAGAATAAACTATTAGTCTATTTTAACCTTGTTTGTTCATTTGTTTTATCCACCTAGTCACTTTATACTTGTCGGGAGGTCGGTTAGTTCTCCGTTACGCGCTATTGCCCAAGGTATACTGAACACGTAAGGGGTCATGAATGTTATACTGGTATTTGAGAACCAATGTTGGGATTGTACAATCATTATCGCTATTATTATTTTTGTTGTTGTTATTACAGTAGACTATCTTCCACCGTACTGATTGTCATTTGTTAATTTATAAAGTAGTATTATATTTCTCCCGAGTTATTGTTGTTGGTGGATTAGTTTAATTACTAAATTACACGCTTATAGACCTTCGTTTGTTGAAGAGCTGTATCAACGTTCTTTAATTCTTTTCCACTATTTGTTTTTTTTATCTTTATTCCTCTCTTCCTGAATCATCACTTCGTATGCCTCTCTCTTTCTCGGTCAATAATTCCTTTTCGTTATGTCGCCCTGTTTACACCAAGACTGAGGACAGTATAAACATCTCCCCAAGACGGTTATATAAGAATATTCACGTTAAGAGTGATATTAAACTATGACTGATACTTTCTCGCTAACATAACACTACAGGAATATAATTTGTGTTTGTGTGGTGAATAGATTTACATGTAAGGCAGTATGAGTTTGCAAAGTGTGTGTGTGTATACGTACATGTGTGTTTGATATGCATGATTGTGTATGTGTGTTTATACTTCCATGAGTGAGAGTAATGTGTGCGTGAGTATGTTTATATCCTGTAAGTATATGAAGTATGCTGAGTATGCTGTGCTTGAGTGGTGTTACACTGTTATTGTTAGGAACTGTATTTGTCAATTTTTTATC
This sequence comes from Homarus americanus, assembly GCF_018991925.1. Taxonomy (NCBI): domain Eukaryota; kingdom Metazoa; phylum Arthropoda; class Malacostraca; order Decapoda; family Nephropidae; genus Homarus; species Homarus americanus. The sequence goes on from NW_024746161.1 coordinate 6,823,252, forward strand.
TCAATATTCTTCTTTTAAATGAATCGCTACATTAAATCCCAAACGATCATATTTATTTCAGCTCAGAAGTTTTCATCAAAACAAAGAATTGCAATAAATTTCAGGAACTTCACAGAGTTTATGATAAATATGAAGGCTTGAATCCCCTCCCCTTAGAGACAGGGTGGTGAGGCCGGTGTAGACGCGACCTAATCAGTTTCCCCGAGACGCCTGGGTATCCAACCCTCTAGTATAGGATTAGCTTGTTGTTGAATGCACGTATTGATTCTTCAAGGTCCTTTTCCCTCCTCTGCGACGTCTTTCACGGGATTAGCCAGTGTGCCTCAAGTTCTCTCTCTCAATTAGACATATTTGATTTAATATTAGTCGGATCTTTCTCGCTGGACGGTACAGAGGCTCAATCCACCCACCCGGGAACGAGTCCGCCATCGACCTTATGCTACGAGGCGCAGAAGACCGAGTTTAGCCTTCGTCAGAGAGATCTTGGTTTAGGATCCTAGTGCTGGTGAAGGTGCGACGCGTCTTAAATGTTATCGCTGTGGGAATTAAAACCTCGGTCTCCTAAGCAATGGTGGGATTGGTGTCCCCGGGGGCGCGTGGCTCCTGCTGCTGCTACGGGTTTAGCGACCCAGATCCCCCTCCTCCTCCTCCCCACATATGCACCTCCAAATTTTATGTCCCATCTCTCAGCAGCGTCGGCGAGTGTTGGGGAGAAGAGGAAGAGGAGGGGAGGGAAGAGAGAGGAGATGGGGGAAATGAGGAGTAAGGAAGAGGAAGAGGGAGGAAATGAGGAGTTTACAGAGGTGTTCAGGAGGTAATCGTTGAGAGGTGAGGAGGAGGAGGAGGAGTGGATGGAAGGAAGGGAATGTTATCGGATGTAAAACCAGAAGGAGGAGAAGAAGGTACTGAAGAAAAAGAGAGGTGATAGGAGAGTGAAGAGGGAGGAGGAGGAGGAGGAGGTTTGCCTTGATAGGGAGGAAGAGAGACATTGATGGGGAGGGAGTAGAGAGGGAGAGAGGAGTAAGGGAGTAGAGGGAGGGAGTGGAAGATGTAATGTAGTGTGGCGGCGATGAAGGGGAAGGAAGGGGAAAAAAGTTGAAGGGGACGAATGTTTACTGGGGAAGGGGAAGCTCGGGGAGATGGAGGGAGCGTTGAGATGAGAGGATGGGACGTTGACAGAGGGGGATTCAGCGTTGAGAGAGAGGATGGAGCATTGAGATGAAAGAAGGGAGCGTTGATGAAGAGGAGTGGGCGTTGAATTGGGAGAACAGTTGAGAGAATCGAGGGATCTGACGGTGACAGGAGAAGATGAGAGGGCAGGAGAGAGCGTTGGATGCTTGGAGAGGGCAATGTCTCTCATGGAGGGGTATACAGGATGCAGAAGCAGGTGGGTGTAAATGGACAGGTAAGTGCAAAGATATTTGGGTGTTCACAGGTGTACTAGCTAGGAAGTACAGATGTAGTGTACAGGTGAATAAACTTATATAGACAGAGAGGCAGGCAGGTGTGTGTGTGTGTGTGTGTGTGTGTGTGTGTGTGTGTGTGTGTGTGTGTGTGTGTGTGTGTGTGTGTGTGTGTGTGTGTGTGTGTGTGTGTGTGTGTGTGTGTGTGTGTGTGTGTGTGTGTGTGTGTGTGTGTGTGTGTGTGTGTGTGTGTGTGTGTGTGTGTGTGTGTGTGTGTGTGTGTGTGTGTGTGTGTCAGAACCCACAAGGAATATCAGAAGTAAGTGATATCAAAGAGGTCATTTTTGCTTCTCCTTCTATTTTAACAAAGAAAAATATGACAGTTCTATAGTACAACATATTCCTGCGTCCCAGTAAGACTTGGCTGTACTGTTTCGTTGTAACTGGTGATGAAAAATGTATTTAGGACGTATCTCTTAGTACACAAAGATAATCAATGAAGATTTTGTATTACCTAAAACTTACACTATGACGAATAAGCGTTTAATATAACATTTAGATATATACAAATTATAATATATATGTAATTAAGTACAGGTGTGGTGCGGGTGCGGTACAGGTGCAGTTTTAGAACCTACAGGTGTGGTGCAGTGGCGTTGCGGTTGTGGTTATAACCTTGCTAGTGTGAATCCATGCCGTGGAACTTTGCAGGAACTCTGGTGAGTGTGTTACCTTGCTGTCAACGTCCACTGGGGGGGGGGTGTACAGTTAGGTGACCTAGGTGTATTAAGGTATGTTTCTGACACTGGTTTAGGTGAGGTGGATATAGGTGAGTGTAGTAAATTTAATGGTGTATGAAAACCTGAACTTAGTATTAGAAACATCTGGCAAAGCTGCGTGTGTGTGTGTGTGTGTGTGTGTGTGTCAGTCAAAAGTAAACAAAGCGTCACTCTCAACATTCACTTACCTCCTCCAATATTCCCGCGAAAATTTTAGACAATAGCATTTACATCTTTATAAAATATTTGTGACTAGTAATAGGAAGAAAAAAATATGTGATTAAACTTCAAGTATAGATGACCAGAGCTTTAAGTGTTACGAGGGTTGTTGTTGAAAGGCATTCGCAAGATGGTGGTAGCTAGATGGTGGTCGCTAGATGGTGGTTCCTAGATGGTGGTTGCTAGATGGTGGTAGCTAGATGGTGGTTGCTAGATGGTGGTTGCTAGATGGTGGTAGCTAGGTGATAGTTGCTAGATGGTGGTAGCTAGATAGTGGTTGCTAGATGATGGTAGCTAGGTGATAGTTGCTAGATGGTGGTAGCTAGATAGTGGTTGCTAGATGGTGGTTGCTAGATGGTGGTCGCTAGAATGTGTTGCTTTCATTATAAAAGTTGCCCAATAAATTTATCAGGTGGCGGGACACACACACACACACACACACACACACACACACACACACGCGCTACACTACCTAACCAAACAACATAATCCAACCTTACTCATACCAGCGGGGTGTGTTGACGTCATGGGGTGTGTTGACACCATGAGGTGTGTTGACGTCACGAGGTGTGCTCACGTCAAAGGGTGTGTTGACGTCATGGAGTGTGTTGACGCCACACTCTTGTCTCGTGTGCCAAGCTCTCCTCTGAAAGTGACTTACTATATACACAACACTGGAGGCAACACAACAGCAATAACTCAGCTTAAACCTTATATAAACATGAAGAGTATGGATATACATTGTACCTAGAGAGTGCAGATATATATAAATGATTCATATTAATAATGCAGGTATATATAAACATGTATAGATGTACAAACACTGTACATAGGCAGTGCACGTATACATATTTTCATATTGTCAATAAAACATGACAATTACTCGTAGATAGAGAGATAGACAGATTGTTTATTGACCACAGCAAAACAATTCAATACATTACTCCAGAACTCCAGTACATATAATTATCATAAACCTATAACAATTACAATATTATACCAATTACGAAAGGGAAATCTTATCGTTAGAAACACCCAATCATAGTTGAGATATTAATTATTGTATTATTTCACAGATATACACAATAATTATAACAGATCCATAAGAACCTCGGTCAAGACAAACTTTTAAAAGAGAGTTTTAGTCACCAGAGAAGAATTTTGAGTTGGGATAGACTAAAAGACTAAGGTATAAGGGAGAGGAAACATGAATTACATAAACAAAGATAAAATAATAAAAGGTAAGGTAAGGCGAAGAAGAAGAAGGGAGAGAAAGACAGAGAGTAGGACACCAGGTAAATGATGTGAATGGAATAACATTATCTGAGTGATGTAATGCGAGGGACGGATGGAGGGAAGATCTGTAGTAGGATTTACTATAAGTGACGACCTGAGAGTTGACGTAGAGCGCGACTATTGGTTGATGATGTGAGAATTACTGTGATGTCCCGAGGTCGTCAGCTGCTGCCACCTAGTGTACAGCTAAAGGTTTATGGAATAGTACAAGTATTTTTTTTTTTTAATATACTACAAGTTATAATTGTTAACAAGTAAGATGTAAGATGTCTTGAGAAAATATTATTGTATGTTGTTTCCTTATCTAATTTTTGTTTATCTTTTTCATATATATGTGTGTGTGTGTGTGGGTGGGTTGGTGTGTGTGTGTGTGTGTGTGTGTGTGGGTGGGTGTGTGTGTGTGTGTGTGTGTGGGTGTGTGTGTGTGTGTGTATGTGTGTGTGTGTGTGTGTGTGTGTGTGTGTGTGTGTGTGTGTGTGTGTGTGTGTGTGTGTGTGTGTGTGTGTGTGTGTGTGTGTGTGTGTGTGTGGGTGGGTTGGTGTCCGTTGCTCTTTAGTCATTCTTGGTTCAAAATATCTCCCTTCTTTCATGACTGTGTTCCTCGAGATTATTGTCTTAGGGTCATTAAATGTGATAAATATATACTCTTCTCTGTATACATATACATAACTGTCACTAGCATACTCCTTCAGTTCTCCCGTGGATTAAGAAGTTTACTCCGTGTTTATTATAATAAGTGTCAAGAGATTATTTGTCTTCTTGTCACAACTTTACTCGTGTTAACACCTGATATTTTTCATGTTGGTATTTTACATTTGCATCTGTCAGTCTCCGTGTTTATTGTTTAGTGGTATTCTTTTTAGTTGTTTGATTTATCTCGTGTTTTTTATATGTTAACTCTCACTTCATGTAGGTAGACAGAGTTCGGTCAACTCGGTGACACGCGGGCAACATGTTGTTACCCAACTGATGAAGAAGTTTGCGGTCGTACTGTAGAGGATGATGATGATGTTTATTCAGTAAAATTATCATACATGTTTATAATTCGATAATCATGTTCATAAACAATGTAGGAGACAACCCGAGGAGACTTCCCACACGCTGAGTAACAACATGACGCCCGGTTGGCCGAACTCTATGGCTCTGCCGAAAAGTGCATGCCATCGCCATCTATTGGGAATTGACATTTTAGACCTGACAATGCAACAGCCGTTCAAATTTTACCTTAGTACATCAACCATTTTCTAAAACTGGAGATATCCGAGGAAAAAATTTCGTCATGAAACCAGAATATATCACACTGACGCACATAAAGGAGCTTAAGCATTATTTCGTTCGTGGATCTCAGTTTACCACTGTTTGTATGCCTGCACGAATGCACGTCTGTGTAATTTATAAACCTTCTTTATCTACATACACGATGATTCACTATAAACTTTAATGACGATTATATTTAATAGATATCAAAATATTTATTAATTTATTTATGTGTTTATTTATTTATTTATTTATCTAACTAACATAACATGGACGTTGTCGGGTGAAGAGTGGTGTGGGTGGGCGGTGTGGAGTAAAGGGGATACTACTTTATCATAATATGTTAAGTATCATACGGGATGACTGTCAAAGCTAGAGGATAAGCAGAGTTTATATTTTATTATTTTATATAAACTCAATTGTAAAGTAAAGTGAATTGAAATATGAGGTTTGACGTTTTAAATTCAAACTAATAAGGAGGAGAAGGAATGGGAGGAAGGGGCGAATTTGACCCTCCAGTGCCCCCTTCCCTCCCCTCTCTCTTCACCCCCCCCCCCCATTGGTTGTGCCTATGTATGCATATGTGGATAAGAATTATAGCCAGTAATGATATATTAGTTCAAGTTCCAATAATGTATATCAGACCAGCCTGGCGTCAATAATTATCATAAATATACGTGAGCAAGTTTTGGTGGTGAGGCAGACGGGGGTGGTAGTGAGGCAGGACAGGGGTGGTAGTGAGGCAGGACAGGGGTGGTAGTGAGGCAGGACAGGGGTGGTAGTGAGGCAGGACAGGGGTGGTAGTGAGGCAGGACAGGGTGAGGCAGGACAGGGGTGGTAGTGAGGCAGGACAGGGGGTGTGGTAGTGGTAGGCAGGACAGGGGTGGTAGTGCAGGACAGGGGTGGTAGTGAGGCAGGACAGGGGTGGTAGTGAGACAGGACAGGGGTGGTAGTGAGGCAGGACAGGGGTGGTAGTGAGGCAGGACAGGGGTGGTAGTGAGGCAGGACAGGGGTGGTAGTGAGGCATGACAGGGGTGATGGGGTGGTGAGGCCAGGGAGGTATGGGAAGCTGGCAGATGGCGGGGAGCGGCAGGGAGGCGGCAGATCACTCCAGGTGTCAATATGGGAGGTGATCCTGGATTACCCTCCCTCACACCTCCGCTTAACCTCATCGCTAACTACTGCTTCAAGGCGAGGTGAGGGGGTGATGCTGGTGCAGGGTGGTGCTGGTGAAGGAGGTGGAAATAGCTGGGGCAGGGGACGAATCTTTAGGTGATCTGCATAATAAGAATGAATAAAACAGTAGTAGGCCTATATATTAGTTCGTGTAAGGCTGTCTTATTTACACCCAGCCCTTATCGCTCGTATATCTGTACAATCTATATTTGAAACTTTCCAACGAGCTAATGATGGGTGTCTGGTAACTTGTTCTATTTAGTCAACTCTTATGTCCCAACAAATGTTCACCTAATTCCTTCCTAACCATTGCTTCGTGTTCGCTCTATATCTACTTTATTTAACTCCATCTTCCATCTTTACACAGCCATCATTATTGCAAGTGATTTTCTTTGACTTTTTTTAACCATATCGACCCAACAAATAATTACACATTTTGAGTTCTTATCAACACGTGTTAGTCTACCCGGTATGTGTATAATTAGAGGGTAACCTGTTGCCGAGACCTGGCTGATATACTAAGTTATATAGCCTCATTTAACTCTGTTTGCCTGACTTGAGAGCAAACAAACGCAGATCAAAACTCCTCATCTGCGGGCCACTCTGAGCTCACTGTCAGCATCACTGTACAAGGAGATACACGTGTCAGTGAGTCAGGGAGATGGTGTGGGACGATACCGCGCTACTGCAACACAGCTCTAATGTCTGGCGTTCACAGAAGACACACACACACACACACACACTGGCATAACTTACGGTCGATGCCCCGTTTATATGGTCAGTATTTATTTTAAGATAACAAATACTGTATAGGAGAGAGGTGTGTAACTCATGGGCGCCAATCCACACGTCACGCGCCTACAATCAAATTGAAATGGAAATAAATCAAACAGAGATTATGGGGCTGTGATGTGTAAGGGAATACCACAACAGGAAACACGTGTTACAGCAGTTAGTGAGGATGATTGATGGCAGAGTCTCTATTGCTCTTGATATGGGTGAAACGATATGTGTACAGTATATATCGAGAGTAAAAATGTAGTTTAGGCTCGCCAAAATTGTCTTCTCTGGGGTTTTCATTATATATATATATATATATATATTATTTTAATTAATCAAATACAATTCCAGAAGATTAACTGCAGGAAACAAAAGCATTGCTTGTTTTTGTTATTGTAGATATAAATATTGTGATAACACTTGTCTCAAAACTCTTCAGTTAGAGTTAAAACTAATCACCTCGTTAGACATTAATTATTTTACATGCATATCAAAAGCAATGTTGCTTTGTCCTTGATTTCCACCCACGTTGAGATACATTCTTCCAGCTAGAGATAATTCTGAGGCATATATATATAATTATGGACATTTTAGGTGAATCCTTGTGAGTTTTAACAAAATTGGAAAACAAGGAATCGAACACTTCACTTCCATTGGGCACATGAAAGTATCAGCTGTCAAGTGTTAATCCTCAAGGTGTAGACGACTTGCTGCCAGGGACGTGCACAGAGTACTTTAATCGAGTGTCTCCCTGTTGATAGTTTTATCACGGTGTGTGTTTCCTGTGGTGCTGCTAGTGTACCTTGGAACATCCTACTGACTCCTCTCTCTCTCTCTCTCTCTCCCTCTCCCTCTCTCTCTCTCTCTCTCTCTCTCTCTCTCTCTCTCTCTCTCTCTCTCTCTCTCTCTCTCTCTCTCTCTCTCTCTCTCTCTCTCTCTCTCTCTCTCTCTCTCTCTCTCTCTCTCTCTCCCTCTCTCTCTCTCTCTCTCGCCTTGAATCTGTTGTATACTTTAACTTTTCTTGTCATGGTAACCCTTAAACACATATCCACACACCCAAATAAATACACACACGTACATACACCATACCTCCACATAATACACATACCTGTATATATACACACATAGATACACACGTACATTCTTATTCTTCATATTTGTGTGTGGGTATACTTGCATATGCTTATATAATGTGAGTATGCGTGTATAGTACAATATATATGTGTGTGGAATAGCAACTGAAGGCACAACAACATTACTGTATAGATGTATGGCTAATCACCTAATTATGCTACACAGTTCAGCCAATCAGAGTCCAGTGTTCTTGTGGCCATCAGCGAACGAAGATACAGACAGACAGACAGACGGGAGATAAACAAGAAGAATTAATGGATAAAAATAAATCGATAAAAAAAAATAATTCTCACAAACTGCAAATCCTTGGAACTACGGCATGAGGTGATAGCCAAATTGTCCCAAGTTAGAGCGAAATGTAAAAACGTAAGATTTATCAGCTTCTTCTTCTTTTTTCCTCTTTTCTTCTCCTTGTTGTTGTTGTTTCTCTTCCTTCTAGCCTCAGTCATACTATTCTTTTCTTCTTTCCTTCATTCCTTCCTTCCTTCCTTCCTTCCTTCATCTTCTTTTCTTAACCACTCCTCCTCTTCCTCCTTCTTCCCTCAACCTCTCACCTCTCATAATCTCATCCCCCCTCTTCCTCCTCCCTCTTTTCTTCCTCCTTCCTCCCTCTCTTACTCCTTCCTTTCCCCCCCCCTTCTAACCCCCCTTCCTTCCCCCTTCGGCATTAGGGAGGCGGGTGTCAATATGGTGATAAGTTAATAAAGCGAGCGATCAAGTGATGTGGAACTAGCACACCCTGCACTGCCTCTCCCTCTCCCCCTCTTCTCTCACCCCCCTCTCTCTCTCTCACACACACACACACAAACACGAGCTGATCACTGGATTCTCAAACAATTTTTTTTCCTCCTCTACTTGGTAAAGGAAAGAGTATCAAGTGTATAGCCTCGGTGCTAAGTCAACGCCATTAGGTACGCTAACTTTGTGTCGCCGTTTCCTATAAGAGAGAATAAGTCATGAATCTAAAAACAAATAAATAAAAAATAAATAAAATGTTTGGAGTAAATAATATCAAGGAATACCTGGAGATTAGGGCCCCTAATTTATTTTACCTTAAGATTTATCGCCCTAATGTTTACCTAAACTAACCTAACCAAAGCTAAACTAACCTAATCTAACTTAACCTAACCAAACCAAGGCGCAAGAAAAGAGAGAACTTGTAGATCTGAGAGTCCCACAGTCACAGGAAACGGTGTTAACCCCTTTATGTACGGGCTAACACTCTCTCTGCTGAATATAATCGTCTGGCGTTAACCAAATAAAATATTAAACGTGGCGTACACATAGTGAAAGGTAAACAATTATTCATGGGAGGCTTACTTACCCCAAAAATTTTGTCAGGAGTATTTGTAGGTGTTTGTGTCACTGTATTGGATGTCAGTATTAATAGTTGGTTTGTCAACACTCCTCAAATATCAGTCTTCAAGTGACTAAAGGATAAACTTGTATGAATATAAAATATATGTTAACGTTGCTTATTCTTCTTCCACTTGTGATTTACGTATACTTACTTTATATTTTTCTTCCTTGTATTATTATTATTATTATTATTATTATTATTATTATTATTATTATTATTATTATTATTATTATTATTATTATTATTATTATTATTATTATTATTATTAATTATTATTATTATTATTATTATTATTTTTATCATCGTCATCATCATCATCATCATCATCAGCATCATCAGCATCATCATCATCATTATTATTATTATTATTGCTTTGATGTAACTGGTGGAGGTTGTTACAGTTGGCGTACTATGGTATATCTCCCTCACTTCCTCTGCTACTTTTTGTTCCTCTCTATCTAAAGGTTGGGTGGGTATCTAAAGGTTGGGTGGGTATCTAAAGGTTGGGTGGGTATCTAAAGGTTGGGTGGGTATCTAAAGGTTGTGGAGGGGAGTTGCCCAACACGTAAAAGGAGGTGGTATACCCAGCCAGATGCACCGAGATTGTTTTCTTTGAGAGGTGAAGTGCTGCATGTTTGCTGACTAAATTTAATCAATGATTTACACTTTCCCACATCGTGTCATTGACAAGTGAATTCTCAACAGTGAAAATCCCCAGACAGCATTAGAATAACTGTTAAAGATGAGAATAATTTTAGAAACTAGCTTATTTTAATCGGTAATATGATATTTAGGGTATAACTACAATTTTAATGTTCTTACTTTATATTTAAAACGAGAACTTTCTCCCAGCTTGGATGTGATACGTCACATGAAATAGGTGGAAGTGTGTGCGTGTCGAGGTCACCGATGAAAGTAATTCGGTGATAGTGACTTGACCCCCTCGGAGGTATTTGCCGTCAGACCTACCCTGGAGACTGCCAATGTTTACACTCTCACATACGTCAACAAAGCACACCATACCAGTCATGGCTGGCTGCCCACCACAAGTACGGGAGCTGAATACTATATTTTTTTCTATCTTAATAATTTACTAAAAAAATCCACGGTCTTTGTCTATTCTTGTTTTTCTTCTGAAACATTACATTTCCTCGCGAAAGTATAATGATAACACTGACCTATCACTGCTAGCTGCGCCCGGCGGATCTGACAACACCTTGTAATTGTTTTCAGAATTGTTAAAGAATATTATCTTTGTCATTGTTTTTGTTTAAACTTTAGCGATGACTGAGAAATGAGAAGTCTGTATTTGTTGGAGTATTATAAACTACGTATTTTCACTTCTGTTAAACTTTCGTAGTTAAACGATGATATTATTTTTTTATATCATTCATAATCTCTGATGATAATTTTTTTTATTTCTTTATATACCTATATATTTACTTATTCACCTATAGTCCTATACTAAGTAATAATCATTTATTTTCTCTGTGATACATTAAACATAACGAAAAATGTTCTGGAGTGTAAGAATCAGGAAGTAGAGATTCTCACAAGGAAGATAAAAACAGTGTACATATCAAGTGGCTAAGTGCAAGTTCGGTCTATTTTATACAGAATTTACGTAGTTGACTATAAACATGGGGTTGCATATATTTTCTGGCAGAGCTCGCAAATATTGTTTACACGTATAGGCCTGAGGGTGCGAGATACAAACCAGGCATAGTGAATTAATAATAAGTTTCCTTATACTGTACTGCACTTGCTTATCGCGCTTCTGCTTACAAGGATGGCTGTTCAACATTTTTTTTTTCCAGGGTGACGACAATGGACAAAACTGCATTGAAAAGTCACTGTGATCTGTTGGTTCAGCATTACCCCATTGGTATTGAGACCAACTTGGGTGATGAAATGGTTCTCTTTGCATCCTATGCTGCTGCTCATGATTTACGCCTGGTTTTCAAAACAGAAACTGATCAAAGATGAAGCACGAGCAAAATTGAAGCAAAGGAGACATAATATGCCCTCACTGATGTACTGTAAACGTACTGTACTGTATATAGAAACGGGCATTTTTCGCTAACTGAGTTTTGATAAGTAATTTGCGATTTCGCAAGATGAAATTCTTAGCTTAAAAACTAGTTTACAAACGGAGAATGTCGATAATTTTGGTCACGCTTTATTTGCCTTTAACTTTAGAGCCAAATTGGTTTTATTCAGTTTTAACAAATGGAAAAACGGTGGTAATTTTATATTTTGGTTTTATTATGTACCAAATTCCATATGTGGATATTGTGATGACCATATCTGTGTATTGTGTTCATAAAAATGCAATAAAATGTTATTCAAAAGGGCCCCTAAATAGAATTAGCCTTAGGTCCCAAGTACATTTTAATCCGCCCCTGACACTGATTACGCTTTCACAAGTTGTTCCCGACGTCGGGGTAATGTAACGGAATTCAACTGTATTCAGTGGTTCCTAGCGCAGGCAGCATGCATGACCTTGACTGAAGAGTAATGATTGCTCCAGTTACTCATCGAGCGGGAACACCGCTGACACAACGCACGGTACAGTATCACACTACCCTGGGAAAAAAAAACAAGAGTGGCCAAGGGTGAGTCACGGGCTGGTCACACATGTGCTGCTGGTAATACTTCTGTAATTATTGTGTTGCTGTTAATTTACTTTTGCGTCATGAACGTCACAGTTATTGTTGTCCATGCTGGATTATTTTTGTCTTGTTCCATCTGCTATTATTGATTTTATCGTTGATGTTTATGTTGTTTTTCCAGTTGCTGCGGTTTTAGGGGTTTCTATTGTGAGTTCATGACTCACGTTGACAATTGTGCCGAGCATACGCCCGGGAGTTCCCACGTAAGTGTACTGTACTACGGTACAGTGTTCTTACACAGCAATGTATATACACTGGGGGCGTGAGTTATAAAAGTATGGGTAAGCTTTTATCCAAATAATTATTCTCATTGTAAGCTTTACTCGGACACAAATATTGTGTTTACAATTGTACCTTAAAAAGGTCGTTTTACTTTCCGTAGATCCATTTAAAGCTAGATCCACTCCCCAGTCCCCCTCTCCGTACACACTATTAAGGAAGGGGGGTTCCCTGGTAATCTAAGGTGTAAACTCTGTTATCTCAGCCGTGGTATATTCACAGGACACATCATAGCGGCTGATAACTAGGTGGTCCTGTTGATACTGCCTACACCATTTATAATGTATGTTATCTGCTGCCACCGCTCTAGTGATCAGTTTTAGGACAAAATGTTATTTGGAATAATGTATCTGCAAAAGTTGACGGAGATTTCGTATTATCTCGTAGATTAATGAACACTACTAACCCATTTCCCTGGGTTGTTTTTTATTGTTCATTATTTATCACAAATGGAAAGATTATACTGTATTACAGATGATTCTATAAATATGTGGTTTTATAATTTTATTTAAAAACATTCATATATTTTATATATATTTGGGTAATAGTTCGAATTTTGAAATTTATAGTGAATTATATGTATGGTTTCTCAGTACAGTACAAGTAGAAAATAAATACTATTTTTAACATTACTACAGAAGAAGTCATAACATTTTGAAACATTGCGTTTTACAGAGAAAAATTTCTCCTGGCGTGCGGCGCTCAAACAGTACTACCAGATTGCCGCTGTTCTGTTAGGTATGTGATTCATTTAAGTAATTTGATAGAACTAGAGGGGTACTTACAGATTAGTATGGGAGACTCTACCTTTATAGAAATTATTCAAATATGGTTATTATGATTGAATTCAAAAGAATGTTAAAGTTTCCCACGTGACTCTGTTTTTATTTTGTATTTTTACTCGAGCGTTGGTAACTGTGTGTGACTTTGGGCTGTGTTGTCATCAGTGTCGGTGTGGGCCAGTTGGTGTAGGTGGAGGTGGTCTATACCGCTAGTGCTGCTTGTATATTGGGTTGTGCTTTGTCTATGCGATCTCATACAGAGGAGACATTACGATGGCTAACAGTGAAACACCCGTCAATAGCACTAACGCTGAGTTTGGAGGCGGTGGAGATGCAGAGGCTGTTGTGGGCGTGAGTAAAAAGGTTAGTCACAAATCACTGGGTCCCCAAAGTTCACGTTCTACATCCCACGTTAATTACTTGCTTGTGTGAAACAGGTAACAAGGTATTGTTATTGTGATGAACCGGAGGGTAGTTTTATCCCGTGTTAGGGTCATGAACCGTGGATATGGCCCCTGATGACTTCCAAGCACAGATGAAATGTGTTTAGATCACAAAGAAATTCATTATCTGTTGACCTTAATGATACAGTGATTTGTTATCTATAGTTTTGTCTTAATATTCTAAAGTTCTCTTGATGATTTGTAAGGTTGAATTTTTATGTTATTTAACGTAGAATGGAGATGGGTAAAATAAATAGATGTCTTGTTTACTGTGGCAAGGTACAGGATACTTATTGAAAGGAAGATTGATGGTGACTGCCTATCTAACCTAATATAAATACTCAATTCACTCTTTTGATTTCTGTGGGAAATTTATCATAGACAACCCCATTTTCGTGTTTAAAGTCATAAATAGGTAACAAACAGATTATATAGGTAGTTATAACTTAACCCAGTGATTTCCTGTATCCCTGACCAATGTATGTTTTATTGTGGAAGTGATTCACCAGTCCCAAGTGCAATAAAGTGTTGGTAACATTTATAGCCACAAATATTGGTGTCTGTTTTTGTTGGTTAATTTTTATGTGATTAGTTCTAGCCCCCATGAAAGGACAACTCGGAAATTAAACTTTTAATGACATTCTTTTGGTTATCCATAGTTAGACTTACTTGTTTGCCATTGTACACCTGCACTACCAGTATGTATGGACATGCTGAACCAATGTGAACATGGGTACCCTGCCTATTTAATGTAAGATTGTATGGCTAGATTCCCCATTTTAAGTTAAGATGTGTCAGTTTGATTCATGTCCTCTTTTATAATGTCACAATGCCATAATCTCACACATTGGTGACAGTAAACAACAGTCACATCCTCTTAGTCATATACATACGTAACATGATTCTAAGTAATTAACATATAAGTTCAAATATCGTCCTTGGTGTCTGTCATATCTGTCATCTGAATATGACTAAACAATAAAGTCAGTAATCGTACAAAGTTTCATGTCAAACTGTAAAGAAGGAATGATTGGTCCCTTTCCTTCACATTATCCCTGAAGCAATTGCAGTACCTCTGTCTTATTCTATGTCTTCACAAACCGGTCAGCTCATTAGCAGGTCAGATAGTTGGGCATTTCTCTGTTATGCACTGTTGACAAGTACTGAATATATACAGACTCATGAATATACCTAAATATGTTCCAGTGTTGGTCAAGTCTGGTCTTAGATGAGCTTACAATTGTTTCTGTTACAACATACTTCCCCTATTTTCCTTTTATTAAATCCTGGGTATAGATGGTAACTATAACAGACTGCAAGGACCAATGTTTACTTGTGGATGTGTTATACAGGGATATTCCTAGGATGTTTGAGAAAGTTCCACATGTATGGCTAGCCTCTTAAGATCCAGGAACATGGCATCATAGGCAAAGTGTTGAAGGAGAATGAACACTGACTCAAAGACAGACAACATACTGAGTCCTGAAATAGAATACTGAATAGAAAAGTTCTTGGTGGAGTCCCACAGGGGTCTATTCTTAGACCCTTCCTGTTTATGATCTGTACTGTAGTATTGACATTTAGGAAAGTATAGTGAGTCATATAATCAAGTTCTTGGACAGTACTTAAGATAGTTATACTGGGAAGGTGGCAATACAGAAAGATATCGCAGCCATGCAAAAGTATCTACTGTACATAAGGTTTTGAAAGGGTTGTAGAAATGACAAATGCTTTTTAATTTAGCAAAATGTGTGACACAACAACCCAAAATGAAGCTACTATACTCTGTACTTGGAAACTGTTGATAAAGAAAAATATCTAGGTACTGTACTGTATTGTGATAGACCAATTACTGAAGGCAGTGCAACAAGTGGGGAAAGTGTTGAAAAAAAGCAAAACTTTACTTTAAGAATTGTAAATTATATCTTCAAATACTGTACAGGGGTAAGAAAATACTCCTAGAAATTATAAGTGTCACATATATCTGCATCTAGACTAATGTATGCAGGCATGGAGATAATAGTACCTCCAGAAAGACATAACATCCTTAAAAAAGATAAAGCGACTGGGATTATTCTTGAACTAAATCATCTCGATTGTCCAAGTAGACTGAAGGCCTTAGAAATTTAGAAATGACAACTCATAAGGGAAAACACAATTGCCAGGGGCAGATCCAGGAATATCAAAAAAGGGGGGGTCCAAGAAGTTGTGGGTGAAGGGACAGGCGAGCTCAGCAAGCCCACCCAGCTGGGGGGGGGGGCGCATTGTAAGCCTCCCCCACCCCCAGATTTTTTTTTAAATCTGACCAATATCATGGGCATCTTTAGGCCATTTTGAAGCCATGCGCACTTGATATTAGGGGATATTCTGAAATCAATAGTAAATACTTTTTACTATACAAAAATGGCTGAGTACTGCCTGCATTAAAGAAAGGGTACTGGAATTTTCTGGTGAAAAGGGGGGTCCAGACACACCATGGATCCGCCCTTGATAGCTACAAGTACATACAGTATATAAATCTTTGATATCTTGTGCTTTTATCACAGATTTGGAGCAGAACACTTCATTGCAGATTAACTATGGTGCTGCAGGTCACTCTTATTCTCTTTAGATAGTGTTGAATGGTTTTGGACTTTTAAGTTCTAATCCATGGCTTTCAGCATTAATCATGGTTTATTTTCAATGGAGAATTTTATACTGTACCGTACTGCACCACTTTTCCAAGTTTAGAGGGAGAGCAGGAGCAAACATTGTCACTTATCATTTGTTCTGTTCTTTCTGACAAACATTTTTTTTTTTCATTTGAAGGAACCAGTTTGCCATAATTTATAATACAATACAAAACTGGTACCGTACTTCTTTAACCCCATCACTAGGGGGAAGCCACTTTAATATTTTATTTGGCTAATGCCAGGCAATTTTCTTCATCTCAAAGTTGTTGTTTGTTTACACATGGAAGTAAGTAAATAAAATACTTTGTTGGCAATACAAAGCTGTTCCAACAGATTCAATCTGATAAATATTGCTCATGGCAGGACTGGAGAATGAAGCCAAGGAAGATACAGGTCGACAACCCCTTATCCGAAATTCTGAAAACCGAAAAGCTCTGAAAACAGAGTTTTTTGTGGAGCAATTTTTTTTTTTTTTTTTTTTTTTTTTTGAGACAGGGATTAGCCCACCCAGGCATAGATCACTGACCCACATCGGGGCCTGGGGGGCGAAAATATAATAGTAATACTAATTATAATAATAATAATTATTCATAGTAAATAAAAAATTTAATTAAAAAATACACCAAAATAAAATAATAATGATAACAATAATACTGTATTAATAAAATAATAATAATAATAATAATAATAAAAATAATAATAAAGAAATACAAGAATGAAAAAAAGATATAAAGTGAGTAACACGACCTAGACCTATGAATTATTATTATTACCTGTATTATTATTATTATTATTATTATTATTATTGTAATTATTATTATTATTATTATTATTATTATTATTATTATTATTATTATTATTATTATTATTATTATTATTATTATTATTATTATTATTATAATAATTATTATATTCCCCAGGCCCCAATGTGGGTCAGTGACTTGTGCCCGGATGGGCTAATAAAAAAAAAAAAAAACTAACCATTCTGAAAACCGAAAAATAACGAAATCCGAAATGCCTTTGG
Source organism: Homarus americanus (assembly GCF_018991925.1). Taxonomy (NCBI): domain Eukaryota; kingdom Metazoa; phylum Arthropoda; class Malacostraca; order Decapoda; family Nephropidae; genus Homarus; species Homarus americanus. Next base: position 6,840,528 of record NW_024746161.1, read on the forward strand.
TCACAAGGATTTCGGAGAAGGGATTGTCAACCTGTAGTACTGTACATATGAAGAAGGATGAACTTAAGTGACGTGGGATAAAGAGGACAGAGAATGAGGAGTGGTAGTTAACAGGAAATTGTCATTTGAAGATCATATTAACAATCAAGTTAATACTGGGTAAGGTCAAGCAAGTGTCTTATATGGTGATGATCATTCTACTCTAGTACAGCAAAGTACAGTACATTTAAGTAAATTTATATCAAGCCAACCTTGCTACACCGAATTCATATTTACGTTTTCTTTTCTGTTCCAGGAAAGAGCACCTCTATTAACACAACGCAGATTATTTCGGAGCTTAAGTGGACGGGATATTTCCACCAGCAGCTCAGAGAACAATGACTCTGACCGTACACTTGGTACACTTACAGGAGTGTTTGCTCCTGTGTGTCTGTCACAGTTCAGTGCTCTACTCTTTCTCCGTGTTGGTGAGTACTGTACATGTTTTACTTATTTACTATCACTATCATGTATTAAAACTACTTTTCAACAGTTTAATGTCTACTTATATGTTAACCAGAAATTTTTCTAGTGAGCAAAGTACTGTAAAGTATTACATAAGTTTTGAAACATGATTCCCTATGTTTCTCATGCATGTATTTTATTAATATTTGTGTATTCCTAACAGGATTCATTGTAGGAAATTTGGGTCTTCTAGCAGCAACTGGCACCCTGACCCTGGCATATGGGATTCTGCTCTTTACGGTTTTGTCAATTTGTGCCATTTCTACTAATGGTGCTGTTGAAGGCGGTGGAGCATATTGTATCCATTTATACTTTCTCTAGCACTTCTTGTAAATTTTAGAATTGTCCATGTTTCTCTTGTGTAAGTAATATCAAATAATTGTGCATAGATATTTATCCAGGGTATGATCTTCAAATAGTAGGAAAGGAAAACATACTCAAATAAGCTATGAGACAATATACAGTAATTTTATGTTACTATAATTAAAAAGGTGTTTGGAGACCAAATTTTTCAGAGATGATGGAAAAAGGTTACATACATACATACATACATACAGTACTATAGTACATGTACTGTACTGTAAATGCAAACAAATATGTTACTTTACATCCTTTACTCTAATAGGAAATTCCTATGTAGAAAAAGACAAACAGGATTTCTACACACACTTTGATGATATGGTTGAATAACATTGTTGATAAAATTGGTTGTACCCTGTATGCAATTTTTATGACAGCTTACCTGCTTAGGAAATTGGTAATGAGACTTTAGGTTTCCTTAACAAGTTACAGATATGATCAGTAGAACTCTTGGACCAGAGTTTGGTGGGGCAATAGGAGCACTGTTCTTCTTCGCCAACATTTTTAGCAGTGCTTTATACACAACTGGCTGTGTAGAGGGTTTGGTCGACAATTTTGGTGAAAGTGGTAATGTATCTTAAGTTATGTTTGTGTTATTAGCTATATTTCTTCAGTTTTTCATAATTAATAGACTGCTGCCTCCACCACAGCCCCCCCCCCAAAAAAAAATCCAAATCTTGCAAAAAACAGTGCCATTTGAATCCTGCTGTACATGACTAGTATGTACAGTACTGTACTACATTATGTTGTTGTGTCCGGTGACTTCCATTATATGAAATGTATTGATGTTATAGTTTTATAGGAAAAAAAAGAGTGTTTAGAATAGTAACATGGTGTCAATACAGTATTAGTCAGATGAGTAGAACTAAAAAGTATCAGGACTTTTTAGACTGGAATGGTCTCTGTGTCAAGGATTCCAAATGCATTTTATTTTTAAAAGTTTACTGGTTATATATAAAACAGTTTCCACATACTTTTTCAAATATTCACACTTAAGAAGTCAAATGAAATTATTGAAGTTCTATCTGGGTAATTTGTTTTATTTATCATTTCACTACTTATCAGCTGCTTAGTCTTTCAGGCGGTTGGTCTGTTCTTTGTTACTTTGTTGTGGCTATTATTTGTAAGAGGCATGTGCATTACTGTTGTACCATCTTAGTATTTTTTAATACACAAGGGGGAGTCCAGAGGTAAGGAAAACAAAAAACTTATGGTATTTGCCAGTGATTTACATAAACCCTGTTCTCATAGAATTATGCCATGAATAAAAGATTATCCCCTCCCCCCCACATGCACACTTCATTCCTTGTTTTTTAGTTTCTCAGAGCTGCTGCACATGGTAGTTAACTGTACTTTCATTTTACCAATTTGCATTACTTGCTGGGTCTATAAAATTCTTTTGTTCCTTTTGGCTATTATCAGAGGTTAGTTTTCTGCTCATCTTTCCTATTTCAATACAGTAAATGTTTTCTTTATTTTGTTTAATTTTTATTTAACTTCTTCTTCCTCTTGCAACTCCCTTTGTCTTTGAAGGACTCCTTTTCTGTACTACACCAACAAATGTTCCCCGAGTCTTACACCTTGGTCTTAATCTGTCTAAATAATTGCTTGTCAGAAAATGCTTAATAAATTTTCTTTTACCACATGTAAGTTTTTACACTAATTCCTTGTTGATAACATTGGAGAACACATCTATACCAGCAGTAAGAATAAACAATTGACAGTAGCTGTGTCTGCTCTTAATTCTGGTGGGCACATGTTACTGTAGAATGAGTGATGGCAGAGTGGATAAAATTACTATGAGCTGTAAACTGGATTATCAGTGTACAGGCCACTGGACTAGGAAAGTGTCTATGTAGTGATTTCTTACCTTTTATTTTTAAACCTTCAGGTAGAATTGCGCAATTCTTACAAGAGGGAAGATGGTACAGCTTTGCCTATGGATCTGCAATTAACTTCTTCAATTTATTGATTTGCCTCATCGGTGCTGGACTGTTTGCCAAGTTGACCATTGTCATCTTTGCCGTCGTCCTCTTCTGCATCGGCTCAGTCATTCTCAGTTTTCCCATCAATAATTTTGAGATAGAAGTGAGTTGCTTCATTCCTCTACAATATTTTGTGTTTTACTAAAGTTACAAATGTGAGAGGGATAAGCAAGTTGGATCATTTGATCAGCAATGATAAGCTCAATGTGTTTTATTCTGGATTGTTGTAAGTTTCCTTTGTGGTTCCTATCAACAAACCACATCAGTGGATTAAAAAAAATTCCAATAGTGCGAGGGAACCACTGTAAATGATAACCAAAAGATAAAGAGTTGTAAAGGGGTATATGAACATGGAGAATTATTAGTAATGTTTGATTGATGTGTGTCATATTAGAACAAGAGAACAGCACAAAGTAAGGAGGAGAGAGTGATGCAGTAAATGTGAGGGAACATAGTGATAGATAAATCTTAGCTTTTGTGTCAAGATAATGGTATTTTTTATGAGACTCCTTAGCTTTCAGTTTACAAGAGCAGGAAGGTAAATTAATCAGACAACACTTGAGAAATTTTTCTTACCTTGAGGTAATTTTTTTAATGTAAATGAAATCACTGTTTTGATATATAAGTACAGTACTGAAGTACTGTATAGCTTAGGGTTACGATAATTTAATAAATTATGTAAAGTTTGGTGTAGGATATTGTCACATATTCCATAATATTCTAGAAAGACTCAATAATTTGTTTCTTTCTCTTCAGGTACAAATTCCAGCTGCCAACCCTCGAGTAAACAGTACCCATCAGCTGAATGGTACATACACAGGATTTTCACTAAGTACTTTGGAGGACAACTTTTATCTACCAGATACAACATCACGTGACTACACTTCATGTAGTGGAGATGACTACGATACCTGCACCGTGGTCACTTTTGCAATGACTTTTGGGGTGTTATTCAGTGGTGTCACTGGCATTATGGTGGGAGCTAATATGTCAGGTAAATTATTATTATTATTTTTTTACCACTACTTCATACAGGTACTTATGTTCTAAACCCAACCACTCTGTTGAAATTATCATCCCTGGAGATTTCAGTGTACTGTATAAGAAAACTGTATTGTGGTAATGTGTACTGATAATTGTTGTATCAAAGCCAATCATATTACATGTAGCCTTTAACCCTATGGAAAACCAGGGTACCTTAATTTTGTCTCTTATCTAGAATTAAATGAAGGCCCCATCCTGGCCATCCCACAGAACATTAAAAATAAATCTAATACAATACAGTAGTCCCTCACCAACCACAGGTGTTAGGTTCCTGGAAAACCCCGTGGTTGGTAAAGCTTACTGGAAATAAGCGTTGAGTTCCACAGCCGTCGACAACACTCGTCAAAACCTAACTAAGTTGCTTGTTCCTTTGCAAAACAATACCTGTATTGTACAATTCATTAAATTTGAGTCAAATGCATATAAAATAGTGGAATATAAATTAAATCGCAATATAAATGTAACAGTATAAGGAGTATTTAATTCATTGAGGATGATGGCGGATGAGGATGATGTGGATGGAGAAGTGGTTGTTATGAGGAAGAAGGGGACACAGACTCCCACTCTCTTCCTGCACTTCTACAGGTTCATCAATGTCTGGTGAGGTGGGTGACACAGAGACATCTTAGTTGGTGGTGGCAGGAGTGTAGCCGCATTGGAGGGTTGTGGGTTAGTGATCGAGACAGCTGTAGTAGCGGTGGTCTTGCTAAAAACTCTGAGGATGGATGGCTGCTTTTTTTATTATTTATTTTTGAGATCCCTGTACACCTCCTGGAAGGGTCGCATTGCATTCTCCAACACACATTCCCAACTTACTCTTCACAGGAGAATAAGGGTTCTGGTAATTTGTACTACCTCTGTCCATAAGCTAATTGATATATCTTGGTAACTACATTATTTTTTAAATACTGTCATTGATAATTACCCAATTTTTTCTCTTTTTCAGGAGAACTAAAGGCTCCAGGACGAAGCATTCCATGGGGCACACTTATGTCAGCCCTCTTTACATACTTGATATATATACTGATATTTATTTTGACTGCTGCTACGTGTGAACACTTCCTACTGTGCAACAACTACATATACATGATGGGTATCAATATATGGAGGCCATTTGTTATGATTGGTAAGTGAATTCATATTAAATGAGTATACGTACATAGACAGAACCACCACACGTTTTGGCATGCTGTACACATTGATTAGACAAGTGTTGATTGGCTAAAAGAATGTAAACAAAAATGGTTGTAGAAAACCTTTGGTTCTTTTAAAATTGATATAATATTTTTATGGTACTGCTATATACAAATACAGTTGTACCCCACTTAACGCGGTCAATAGAACCCAGAGGGTCCCGCGTTAAGTGAAATCCGCGTTAAGTGAACAACAGAACATATGGGATTAATTCCAATAGAAACCAGCCCGACCCCCAAACTCCACTTTTAGAAGACACATAACTATGTTGTAGTAAAAATAACATCTTAATTTTATGATGGTACATGCACACAATTAATACTTAAGAGAAATAGAGAAATACAGTCGCCAAGTTAATGTCCATTCAAATAATGGACTCAACTCCCTCCCCCTCTTCTCACACTACACTGCTGGCTCTTCCCTCTCTGAGAAATTTTTGGGGGAAAACCACTAAATTTTAATAAATAATACCTCAAACTAAAGTTAGGATAATACAATTGACATTGCTGGATTCCTTGTAAGACCAGGAATATTTTGAATATAAATGTCATATATTTTGCACAAAAGATAACATATTTACTCAGACAAAACATTTTATCTAAAATTTGTATGTCTAATGCAAAATATATGATGTTTATATTCAAAATGATCATCAAATTATAAGAATTCCAGCAATGTAAATTATATTCTGACCGGGTAATTTGTATGAATTTTATGAGCTAAAACAAATATCTTCAGTTAATAAAAAAAAAAATATTCTTCACAGGGTAACAGATGGTCGGTCGGTCCCTCCCTCCCCCCCACCCCCCACCAACCGTCCCAAGGAGATGTGTGGGAAAACCAGAATATTTAACTTTTTAGTAATAAATAATACCTCAAACTAAAGTTAGGATAATATAATTGACATTGCTGGATTCCTTGTAAGACCAGGAATATTTTGAATATAAATGTCATATATTTTGCACAAAAGATAACATATTTACTCAGAGAAAACATTTTATCTAAAATTTGTATGTCTAATGCAAAATATATGATGTTTATATTCAAAATGATCACCAAATTATAAGAATTCCAGCAATGTAAATTATATTCTGGCCGGGTAATTTGTATGAATTTTATGAGCTAAAACAGGCAGTCAGGCAGGGTGGCGGGTGGGGCAAATCTAAAAATAGCGTCTCGAGCCGGACACTCACCGCGTATATGTAGAAAAAATCCGTGTTAAGTGAAAGTTCAGCTCTGGCGAGGGACCGCGTATATGAAAAAACGCGTTAAGTGAAACCGCGTTAGGCGGGGTAATACTGTATATAAAATTAATATATTTTCATGTCTGTTTAAGAAAAATTTGGTAGATGAGGTTTGGTTATAAGAGGTGTACTTCTACTGTACAGGCAAGCTCCTAGTTATGAACATTTCTACCTATGAACAGGATCCCTATTTACTGTATTTATCACAAAAGTATGTACTGTACAGTAACTAAAATTAGATTTTTCTTTACTTTATATTGCTTAATGTCACTTTATTTACAGTACTGTACAGGGTATTTACATTATTTTTTAGGTATGAGATATATTTGTTGCTTTTTATGGGCAGGGTTGTGTTTTAAGCTAACCTAACCTATAGAATTAACACTGTGATGATTAGATACTGTACAGTAATTTATTATATTTTGTACATCAATTCTCCAAAACTAGATTACATGGGGGTATACAGTATTCTTCAGGGGTTAATATAATATTCTGTACTATTTGTCACTTTTGAAATAATAATAGGATTTATATTATTTTATTTCAAATATTTCTTCTCTATTTTTCAGGAGTTGTGACAGCCACATTAAGTGCCAGTTTGAGCAATATCATTGGATCTTCAAGAATTTTAGCAGCACTCGCAAAGGATAACATCTATGGTTAGTATTATCACAAAGTAAGAAACACAGAAATGAGGAATTGTGGAAGTGAAAAGAGTGTTGGACAAAAACCAGATCAGGACTTACTCTGGAGACATTGACAGACATACTAAGAGAATGGGAAGTGAAAGATGGGTAGAAATAGTTTATGATTTAAGAGATGGGTGACAGGGAAGAAAGGGATTAAAAATGCCTAAAAAGTGAATGTGTGACTAGCCAGAGATCATGGTGTTAATTGATATAGTACAACCTCTTGAAATCCGGATATTTTGAGACCCAGATTATGCCACACGTGTGATTTTTCAATTTTTTTTGTACAAAGTCACTCATTATGGACCACCCTCATTAGAAACAAGCACAGTAATCTTCCCATTAGCCTGAATCTTCGATCCCCGGAACTTTCCATAACCTAGATGATAAAATTTTAGCATTCCGAGAATAATCTCTTTGTTTTGGGCATTCAAGTGAATTTCTGAACTAATGCTTCATGTGCTGAGCATGTAGGTTGATAAACTCAGAGTGTTCATGAGCTACACTTGGCTACTTTTGTCATGCATCACGAATCTTGGATTTTTTTTTTTTAATTAAACAAAAATATCTAGCCAATCATGAGAGTATGTGGGTCATTTGTTATTGTTGAGGAGCGGTGCGGTGTTGATAATGGTTCCATGGTTCCGCCAGACCAGCCCACATCACAACAACATAATCACACTACGCTCAGCCATAATCATCATAGGATAAGGTAGAAATATAAAGTAATGTGAAACTGATAGAAGAATCATACAAAGTAGAAGAGGGTTTCATCTGGAATACTGTACAGGTATCCCCCAATTTACGATATTCTTTTTTAACGATGGTGATGTATTAAGACCACCCCCTATTTATGATGTAAACAATCCGCATGAACGATGGTTATTGTCTGGCCAACGTGAAATCTGAAATGCATCTCTCGGTGCGCTTGTCAGCTGGGGTGGAGTGAGAACTTTACTTTCCAGACATTAGTTTAGGTGTATTAATGACCCCTTGCAAGTTGAGCAAGTTAGGGTTTACTGCTCTTAATTGATAGTACAGTAAAGGCAGTTTGTCAGATAATCTTCCACTAATATATCTAGGTTTAAGTAGAATTTAAACTGAGTGTGTCTTATAATTCTTCCACAGGAAAAGGGAAGAGGGGAGTGATCAAGTTGCCTGGGATCTGTTTAAGTAGAGCTCACATAAATTTAAGGTCTACTGTGATCTTAGTATCCTCTTTACTTCATCATTGCCAGTATGGTATTCCCCCTTACTATCCCCCTCCAGGTTTTTTTTTTGTACTTCTTTTTGTCCTGAATAGAAAATTTTACTTTATTTTTAGTTATAGCTCATTATTTTTTTTTCTCACTTTTTTGTGTATTACAGTGTGTTTTTTGAAAGATGGATTGAAGGCCAGAGTGTGTCAAAGTTGAATTGTTGAAGAGAGCATAACAGATACTGTATTGACATTTTATTCATGTGAGGAATGAGAAGCACATAAAATCTGTATTTTACATGAAATGAGTTTATCATGTACTCCAGTATACTGTACAGTATAGTGTTTGCATAACAGGATGTATTCTGGGTTCTTTGTTGACTCATTTGATATAGACGTGAGAAGTTGGTGAACGGATGCTTGTGGATATTATTTATCGTTTCATTTATAATGAGTGATGTAAAAATATGTTAATGTGTAAGTCTCATTTACAGGAAAACTAACTTACTACATTGGGTTATTGTCGTGTGGCACTAACCCGGTGGGTGCAGTTCTGGTGTCAGCCATCCTGGTGGAAGGTGTGCTGCTCATTGGTGGACTCAACAATATTGCAAAATTTACCTCCATCTTCTTCCTTCTCTCCTATTTATCAACCAATCTGGCATGCCTTGGGCTGGAGTGGGCCAGTGCTCCAAACTTTAGGTTAGTGTTATACTGTGTGCATGGTTTTTTAAATTTGGTTTAATGTAATACAGTACTGTATTGTATAGTGTATATCTTATACAGACCTGATAATTTTCTGCCTGTTATTGGATTTTCAACTTTTCAAATGTCAATTTTGTTATGATTAAGATCAATTCAGATTCAATGAACTTTATTTCTCCTTTTATACCAAAGATATTGCCTCCTCATGTTTGTTTTGACCACTTGCTGTTAATTCCAGGTTCACATTTTATAAGTATTGTCATCAATAAGTTGTATCAGTGTATTAAAATATTATTGACACAATTGCAGACTCATATTTATGGTTTGATATTACTTCTGGCTTTGACAGCCTTTGTTTTGAAACTCGGTCATTTCCCTCAAAAGTGGAAAATAAAATACTGTACAAAGGTTAGTATCCCTGAGGCAGGTGTTCTAATTAGAACCAATCTGCTTAGTCAGTACCAGTTGTGCTACTACTATGAGCCACAATCTTTCATTATAAAGCCAGTCCAATATAGTCACACTTATATTGCTCTCATAAGTTCTGCTTGACTATTGCTTAAAGCTAAGGGTCTGCTCCATTATGGCATCTCAGGGATAATTGTTAGGGACTATGCAGCAGCCTTTTGGTGTTACCATAAAATTCCATGTTGATGGAATGCCTGATAAGAGAGGGTCAATCTGTATCACCATATACAGTACATTTTGGTCTCACATTTATGAATCTTTCATCTCCATTGTGCTTGGCCCCTGTTCATTCCTCTAGGTCCCTAGGAGTCTAGCATAATCTAAGACTACGAACTCGGTTACTGATTGAGTGTGGTCTAGCTCTCCCCTTCCTATTTTTAACTGTTCCAGTATAAATGTTCTGCATTAACCAGTTATTCATTACTTGCTCCCATATTCTAATACTTTCATCAATTCAATATTATAAGGACTGTCCTCTCCAGACTTACAGGATCTTCCATTTTCATGCAATATCAAATGTCTGATCTTGTAAGGCTTGTAATACTAAAGAAACTATTATATATCTCCACTGATCTTATTTTTCCTAATTATATTACAGTATTGAAAGTAAATATCTTCAACATGGCAGTATATATATAGTGTATATTTAATTTCAGATATCCTGTTATATTAATTGTGTCCTGTTTATTTTAGGCCAACCTTCCGTTACTTTTCATGGTGGACCGCAATGTTGGGGATAATTGGAAATGGTGCAATGATGTTTGTGATCAGTCCATCTGTAGCTGGCATCTGTGTCATCATGTTGTTGATACTGGTCATCATCCTCCACCTACGATCACCATCGGAGCAACACCAGTGGGGTTCCATATCCCAGGCTCTTATATTCCATCAGGTGTGTTACATAAATCAAAGATAGCAGCCACCTATGAATCTGACACTCATGAATATTTGGTGAATAAAAACTGCTATTCTACATCAGAATAGCAGTTTCCAACACATACAGGGGGTCCCCGGGTTACGAACGGGTTCCGTTCCTGAGCACGTTCTAAAGTCGGATTTGTACGTAAGTTGGAACACATGCTATGTGCATACTGTACTTACAGAACAATGTTTAAAATCCTTCTATATCATAGCCAAAGTCCTTATATACAGTACTCAAGGAAGTAGCATGGCTGGCATTGCACTCAATTGCCTGTACTTCCCCAACTGTAAAGTTAGGTACCCATTTACAGCCAGGTTGCCTGGGAGTGCCCAGGTATCAAACCAATGACCCAGAGGACAGGAGGCGAGTATTATAACCACACACCTAAGTGGAAGTTAATTATGGTGAAAATAGTGATTTAATATTTAGGACCAACACTTTGATGATGAAACATAATAATCTAACAGATGTAGGTAGACAATACCACAGTTTTAATTGCTTTTTCACATGTTTGTTCATTTCAGGTGCGCAAATATTTGCTGCTGTTAGATTCTCGGAAAGACCATGTCAAGTTTTGGCGCCCACAGATGCTTCTTATGGTGAACAACCCACGATCAGCTTGCCCCTTGATTGATTTCACTAATGATCTCAAGAAATCTGGTCTCTATGTCTTAGGTCATGTTAAGGTTTGTTATAGCTGTATTTATTTGGTTGCTAGTTGAATAACCCTAACTTAAGCAAATGTGATGTGCAGAATAATGTACAGTATTTGATGATGCAGGACCATATTCTCAGTAGAAAAGGTGGTTCTTGCTGAAGTTTGAATGTACAGTATATGCATCATGTAATTAAAGAACTGTTTAACACATACCAGTAATTGCACACAGCAAAATATTTGTATAAGATGCAGATGTGATCAATTTGATGAAAATATGTATTCACTATACTGTATATTGCATTGCACTGCAGTGCTTAAGTGATGCAATCTGTGTTGAAAAACCACAAGTGAGTTAACTTCACATGACACATTTAGGATGTCGGTCATGTTGAAAATTAAACAATCTATCTTTAGTTAACATGTAGTGTTCATTCAGATAGTTGTGTAAAGTGTCATTGCTGGACACATTATGAATGTTAAAGAAATGAATGTTTCATTTTAATTCTGGTTTTCAGATCGGTATCTTTGATGGGCGTTCGACAGACCCGGCAGCTGAGGACTACCCAAAGTGGATGGCACTTGTGGATCATTTGAAGGTATGATTTATAAAACATACCTTTTGTAAATACCTCATAATAGGTTATTATAAATGCATCATCATCATTTTGCAGCCTTTTTCCACATTTATCCTTGAGATTTTCTTTCAACCTCTCCCCATGTCCTTATTGGTCTACCCCAACTCTCCTCCTTTCCACAACCAAACTCGTGCTTCTCTTGACTCAGTTGTTTTCCATTCCCTCCACATGCCTTAGCAGTCTCAGCCTACCTCTACACATCCTCCTTCAATTCTCTGGAATCTCTTTCTCCATGCTGTTTTAGAACACTCAGTCTCCTCAAATTGCTTTATTCATCATAATTAAAAACAAAAAAAACTTTCAGCTCAGTTCTTTGTGAATACCGGTAAATGTTCCATTTAAAGCAGAGTAAATGAGTTTATGACGTATCAACATTGTGCACTTCACCCATCACTTGTTGGTTATAACTTGTGATATCAGAACCAACCGTGGCGCAGATTTGATGCTATAACAAGACTATAGCTTTTATTAACATTATTTGCAAATCATGTCACGACACAAACTTTTGACATTTCATCAGCACTCTATATCAATATGGTGTTGGCTGCCTCCTTCCACCAGCACCCTGGTATTTTATTCTCGCAGTTGATCTCTTCCATCCTACCACAGACATTAAGCAGGTGTTGAATTACAATACCTTTGACTCAATGAATTATCAACTGTTCTCAGTCAGTTACCCTCACCCCTGCATCCCTTCAGAGGGTATTATATTACATTAATAATATAAGTTGCCCTCTACAGTACTGATATGGGCATATAGGGATTCCAAAGACTTTTGTCAATGATATATAATTGGTCTATAGAGCTTATTCTTAAATACCTTGACTCTACTGGGAACTCTACAGTGGGAGTCCTAATTTTGTTTGAAATTGTTTCCTTTATGGCAAGGAAATGTGGGGAGAGTTCTCGACACTTGCTTTCTTTAATTAAGGCAAATAATTCATACCTTAAGGTTACAGGACAGTTTCAGTGGAGGTCTTTAAATGTGAATCACAAACCAAAGCCTGGAGCCCTTGAGGTATATATCTGTAAGGTGATAGCCAAAGTACTTCAGTGACAGGGCTTCACATGACCTCACAGGCATAGTATCATCCATGGTCTGAGTCAAAACTAAAGTTAGTGTTTACCTTTCTGAATGTGTTTTTTATATTTTATAATCAACTGTCACAATAGCATCTGGAGCATTGATTTCCATTGAAAAATATGGTACAGAAATTTCTTCTCATACGAGGTATGTCTTAATTGTTAAGTGGGTTCATATGAGGCATGTTTCAGTTTATGGGTTAAAAGAACCACATAATACTATAGCTGCCATGATACTAACCTTAAGCAGTACCATCTTTTTTTTTTTAGTGAATATTAAGGTGCTGAAATGGATAAGTCTTGAAACTGTAATTGGAACAAGTTTTACTTTGTAAGATAAGCCTAAAAATAGTAATAAGACCATACAACTAATGTTAAATATTGCCCTCATCTGTACTGTTTTGTTCAATACAATACTTTCAGTTTCTTGTATTGTATTGAGTAAATAAACATTCATTATAGTTTGATTACAGTGATTTTGGTATTCCCAGATCATAGATAATTTATTTATGAAAGATGGGGAAATTTGTAAATGCTGTTGAAACAAATCCATATGATTAAAATCTGAGTCGTGATTGGTTACATGACAAGGCATGCAGGAATATAACCTCATTATCCTTCAGGTTTCCATTGTAGTAGATTTGATTCCTTAATAAGTTGATTACCAGGAGAATTTTTCCTTTAATTACCACTCACTGGGATGTTTATTACTTTCGTTATCAGGTAAAGGCATTTGTGGAGGTGACTGTTGGGCGCACAGTACGAGAAGGTCTGCACCACCTGGTTCGTGTTTCTGGTCTTGGAGCCATGAAGCCCAATACAATTCTTTTGGGTTTCAGAGATAACGCACCTTCTCAAGATTTCTTTACGAGGTGAGTGAATCTCATTTTCCACATACAGAAAACATTTAGCAGAATTCATCTGATGTACGACTACTCATTTTTTCACCAAAACTCCTTGCTTAAAAGACACTTCAGATAGATTTAAGGAAGAGAGGTCATTCTACATTCACATATTTTAATGATTTATAAGAATTAGGGGCTAAGAGAACTTCTGGACATGATGATTTAGGCTATGAATAAATTAGAAGCTTAGAGCATGATTGTGATACACCAGGGCAGTTTGAAACTACTGTACAGTATAGTCCTTGTGATCATTGCAAGTACCATCACCACCATCATCAAGCAAGAACTGCCAAAGCAACAAAAACAAATCAGAATACTGTACACTGTATGTGTGTGTGTGTGTGTGTGCATGAGACAGCTTGTTAACTCTGAACTGGGTCATTTAGGTGAGGGAATTAGATTTATGACTTATTTCTCCTAATGTCTGAGCTACTCTTCACCCAGCAATGTCCTACAACCACTGTAGGCTCACTCCAGATCATTATCACTGGTAACATTGCATCACACTGAGTTGCTTGTGGGATTTCTCCTGCAGTATGACCCTATAGGCTGTAATATTCCCATTATGAATCCCGCCTAACTTCCTTCCCTCCTCTGGTCTCTTAGAGAAATGCCAACACTAGTCTTTACCTCAACAAAGGCAACTGAGAGCCCTATTGGTGTGAATTAAAAAAAATGGCTGTTCTCATATGAGGGACATTGCTGCTTAAAATTTAAGCAACAATCTTTGCTCTTGAACCATGGGTTTGTGTGTGGAGCCTGTGGGACCTGTATCTCCACTAGAATGGTCACACACACAGTCAGGTTTGATGTTTCACATGTAACCCTTGGGGGACTGTAGCCTTATCTGCCTTTCTTCAGCAGATGGTACTTAAGACTAGTGCATCTTTGCATTGCATGGCTCTTCGGAACTTGTAAGGTTAATTAATTTATTGAACTCACTGGTAGTCACATATTAAGGGTGCAAGGTGGGCTAATTCCTGGAGTTTTGTTGCTTCCATCCTGCTCGCATAATGAGCTGGTTTAACTTACATTGGTAACCCAATCCAAGCACTGTATTTGTAATAAATGGGAGATTAGTCCTGAAACATCATTTTATATCAGCACATGGATAGGTTGACTCAGGTCATTCACTCCTTGTGGAACTGAAGGGGTTGATTGTGTGTTTTGTAACCAATGACAAATCCAGATCAAGGAGATCACATAAAATTAGAGCAATCATGAAGAATCCCCCTTCAGTCTGAGTTATATGTGATGCCTCTCAAGGCCTCCCTTTTTAAAGAGACATGAGGCGAGTGTTGGGAAAGATTCACTGTATTATTATTATTAATTTATGGAATTTAGTCCCAATCACATATGAGTAAGTCAGGAGTCCTGGGAACCCTGGGTTGTTGTCAGCCCATTGTGTAGTTGAAGTACACTGGGTAAAAAACTATCTTTACAATTTTTGTGCGAAACAAAATGACACCACGAATGAAGGTTTTTGATAAGGTACTTAAGGCATACAACATTTAATTAAATTAGGCCTACCATAATAGGTAGGAAATGTCTCACAGTCACACCTACCAACCCTAGCGAGACAACGTGACTTCAGTTCGAAATTTATCGGCCCCCTCCTGAAAGATACTTTTTTTACCACTAGTACATCCATGTTCTATTATAAGTTGGGATTTCAGGATCAGTCCCTCTTTTTTATCCTTTTTTATGTGAATTTTGGCCACATGAATACTATTTTAGGGTATGCTACAGATTTCTCGGTGGTGATATTAAAGGTGTTAATATCAAGCCATGTTTTATGTTTTACTTTGACCTGATGAAAACATCTTTAATTTTCTATAGTTTTTATGAATTTATAATACAGGTTGACAATCCCTTATCCGAAATCCTTGGGGCCAGAGGCATTTTGGATTTCGTAATTTTTCGGTTTTCAGAATGGTTAGCTTTTTTTTTTCTTTTTTTTTTTATGTGTATTAGCCCACCCGGGCACAAGTCACTGACCCACATTGGGGCCTGGGGGGCGAAAATATAATAAAAATTATTATAATAATACAGTGAGTTCTGCTATAACGCGTGTTTTGACAACGCGAATTGGCTCTTAACGCAATGTATGAATAGAGGAACGATATTTGTATAACGCGAACGCTTGTTTGCTGTAACTCGATTTTTTGCTTACTATTTCTCCAATTTTGTGGTATTAACTGTGAATATGGTAAAGAAGAATATCTCCAAGAAGCGTTCTGGTGATCGCATTCCCGGTAATGATCGTAAAAGAAAGGCTATAACACTTGAAGAGAAGCTCGATGTTATCAACCTCAAAATCACCCTTCACCCCCATGAAGTTATATTCATATTTTTTCACGGTGAAGTGTTTCATTTACTGTTTGATTTCATTATTAGATATGAATGTAACATTTATTTAGACTGTGCTAACCTTTGTGTAAGGTTAACTATTTTTTTCGATTTCGAGTAGTAATCTGCACCTAACCCTATTTTCTCCATAAGCCCTGTTATTTCTGTTACGCAAATTTCTATAACACGATGTTTTACAAGAACACAACTATCGCGTTATAGCAGAACTGACTGTAATAATAATTCATAGGTCTAGGTTGTGTTTCTCGCTTTTTATCTTTTTTCATTCTTGTATATTTTTATTATTATTATTATTATTATTTTATTAATACAGTATTATTGTTATTATTATTATTACTATAAATTTTATTATTATTATTATTGTTATCATTATTATTTTATTTACTATGAATAATTAGTACCTGTATTATTATAATTATTATAATTAGTATTACTATTACATTTTCGCCCCCCAGGCCCCCATGTGGGTCAGTGATCTATGCCTGGGTGGGCTAATCCCTGTTAAAAAAAAAAAATGCTCCACAAAAAAACTTTCGGTTTTCAGAGCTTTTCGGTTTTCGGAATTTTGGATAAAGGGTTGTCAACCTGTATAATTTATTGATTGTTCGATGGTGCTCTTCTTCCATAATGATCCATAAATTTTCAATAATATGCATTTGAATACTTGTCCAGGCTGATCCTGCTGTCACCAGAGTCTGACGTGTGAGTTCCTCCAGAATATTTTCAATGGTAGTTAACGTGTGCTGATAGAAGCTAATTACTTCTTGTGTGACTACTCAAATAGCATGTAAACTTCTGTTCTAAACATTTCTTATAGGTTTTCAATAGTAGTAACCAATTCATGCAACTGACTGGATAGCATATTGTTAAAATAAATTTAAGTTTTGGCATAGCTAACCATTAAGGCATGGATTTTCATGAATATGAGTGTTAATTCTGCAAAATTTACTGGAAAAGGACAATACTTTGAATATTAAAAGTTATTGGCTCAGAGAGACATGACTTTATTGAGTTCTAGTAGAGGCTGATGAAGAAATGAATAGGATCTTCAGTGTATGAATGAAACAAATAAACAACAGAACTGAATATGATTTGATTGAGCTCTGTGTGGGAAATGTGGATGCAGTGTGTGGGAGAAAGAACTTCATTCACAGACAATTTAATGTGTACATAGAAGGGGATCATCATTGGGAACAACAGCTCTGGAAACTCAAATAGAGTAATATTGAAAATTCCTGGGAATTGACACACTGTACTTCAAAAAAACTATGGAATGAACCTGGTATACTTGTCAAATTAAAATTTTTATATCTATTTGTATGCAGTCCTTTTTGGTGTACAGCAATGAATACTCTTGCCTTTTCCTGCTGTGATCCAGGATAGCTAGACAGTTGCTGATCCCCCATTGCTTAGCAGTCACCAGTAGTAGGCTACAATAGGTCTACCACTGAGCTGTGGAGCCCCAAAACAGTTCTATAGAAAAATGTGATCATGACCTAACTATTGTGGATAATGTTGTCTATTAATTTCATATTGACAATATGTACCTAAAATAATAAAGTGATAGTGTTTTATACTATGATTTGATGGAATTATGAGAGTTTGGAAGTATGTACAGTAATGAAGTGGTAAATGATTTAATTAAACTTATTTAATTTAGTATTAAGGTGAGGAGTACACCAGGAAAATTGGACTTACATTGCTGAAAAGTTATATGACGGCACCAATATTGTGTTATTTATGAATTGCATCTCCACACAGAAGCTGATACAAAGTTACTGAGTACAATATACCGTATAAATAATATGGGAATTATGGTGAAATTGCATACTGTTGTGATAAAGGGGTCGTGGGTTAGGGAATTTCTGTCGAGTCCAATCAGTCACCTACCGTATTTTATAGCATATAAGATGCACTTTTTTTTGTCTGAAAAATGGCTAAAATGAAAGACTTCCTGTGTCCTATATGTGAAATTGTGGTCTCCCGTAGACTAATGAATCCCCCAGTTGCTGTCACCAGTAGGCTAAATTCTATTTAGCCCAACTCGAGAATTAAAAATATGTTATTGCTTACTTAAACACATAATGATTATTTTTAATTAATTAAAAAAGAATTTTTGTTCATATAAAGGCTCGATTTATAGCTACTGTCCTGAACATGGTAACCCGAGACAATTAACGTCCGTATGGCAGACGCCCAACTCTTCAGAGGTAGCTCTTACAAGCATTACTATCTATTAATATCATACCTGTAGCATTTATTTTTAAATCTACAAATACCTGATACAAACAAAGATTTACAGATAACTTTCTTTCCACATTTACATCTGTTAACATCGCTGGCAGCATTGTAGCTTAGTTAGACTCGTCACTGTAACCACCAGGCTACGGGGCTAAACTGTGAGGTGTTATGGTTGTTTTTCAACTCGTATTTTCGGGTAGTTATATGTAACTTTCTTCGTATATTTTTATTCATTTACATGTACACACCATCTTACATACACATTTAAAAAAAAAAGATATAATTGTCATAAGGGCAAACACATAAAGGGAATATACATTTCTTTGCACACAAGTAAGTTGACTCAGAGGGGGAGGGGGGCGTTGCAAGGCAGTCGGCAGAGGTAGCATCACCGCTGGACTGCATTGCTATGGCGAAACAACGAGTGTATGCAAATGGCAATAGTGTTAAACTTTCATTTGGCTTTAATTTTCTGATTTTAGCTGCATTTATTTTCATCTATATTGTATACAAATGTTTTTTGAAGTAGCACACTTGTTAAATAGCATGAGCAAGGTAGATAGTATGGCTTATGATGCTGGGAAAGGAGGTACAGGGAGTTGAAAATGTACTTAAGCTTTTTGACTTACCATGTAAGCCGTTACTTTATATCCGTAATAATATTCCTTACTTTTTTTTACTTGTTTTTCAGTATTTTATATTAGTTTTTTAATTGTGATAGTAACTCAAGACTTGTCACTATAGCCACATGCCCCTAGCCCTCCCCTACGACTCCAGGCCAAGCTGTGAGCAATGTTATGGTTATTTTTCTACTTTTAATTTTGGGTGGATACACTTTTTTTTCGACTATTTTACATGCTCCCTTAATATTACATACAGAATGTACAAAGAAATAAAGAAAACTAATTATCATAAAGTCAAAAATATAAAATGGAATAAACTTTCTACTTGTGTTAAGAGGAAAGGGGAGTGAGGGATCTTAGCTGTTCTGAGTTGTTTCCCGTGTGTAGTGAAACTACAGTCTGTGCATTGACAAATTTTGTTGTCCAGCAACCAAATGGCAATATACAGTACAGTCGACCCTCGTTAATTCGGACCCCTTTACTCCGGATTTCGGATAATTCGGACGAAATCTGAACTATCCGTATCAAATTTCTGGTTCTGGGATTGTCCCAGTTGCAATTGGGGTTGCAATTTCAAATTCTGTGTCACTTCTAAGGAATAATGAAGTCTCTGGTGCTCTCTAAGATTAAGAGAAAACGGACGACTCAGGCGTCCTGAAGTGAGAGAAAACGGACTCCTATGACAGGGCACTCAAATAAACATACACATAGCTGTTTAATGCAATATTATGCAATATTAACCCCTAAATCAGTTAATTCGGACAATCGGCTAAAACGGACACCCTTCCCCCCCTATTAGTCCGAATTAACGAGGATCGACTGTATTTTGTTGTAGCTTATTTATTGGTATTATTTTTATTTATTCCTCACATGTACTGCTAGTACTGTATGCAGTATACAGTATTATTTTAAGAAAACTATGGCTACTCACTAAGTTTTTTCCTAAATACTCCCTGCTGAAATGAGGGGTGCGTCTTATGTGGCCGTGTGTCTAATATGCCGTAAAATATGGTACCTTTTACTTTACCCACAGAATTCATTCCCATCTTCATTTTTTTATGCTGTAATACAGTTTCTTTATTTCTAAGTCACATTAAAACATTGAAATAACATTTCCACAAATTTTTTAGTTTCTTAGGTAAATTAACACTGCGGAAGTTGGTGCTCTGCTATAAATTATGAAATTTTGACCGCAAAATATAAAAAGAGAGGTAGTAATAGAGGTACCCGAGAATTTGTATTTCGCCAAATTAATGTGACTCCGCTGTATAAAATATAGAAGCTGAACTTGCCAATATGGTAACCATACTGATACAGGGTAATGAATTTTGACCCTGTAGTACATATATCATAAAATACAATAGTACATATTTTGGGGACAAAAAATACCTCCTTTCGCACTCGAACCATCCTCTGGGCGACACATCCCACTTCAGCTTGGCAGTTAACCAGTTGACTCACAGACATGTGGCTGCTGCACTGCACCATGTGTTTGCCATAACGTCACAACAAGAAAGAGCGCAATCACACAGTTATAGCACAGTAACCCATTTCCTCCACGCACACAAACACACCCATGCTCTTCATTTTTCTTATTTTATAGGTTTATATTATATTTTCTTTATTTCAAAGCCACATTAGAGTACCTGTATTTATAGTTTTACTACATGTAACAGTTGGTAACACTGTTATAGCCCACTGCCTCCACACACCCATACTCTTCAATTTTCTTATTTTATAGTACAGTATAATATTACCTGTGTATTTTTTTTATTTCTAAGCCATATCGTTTATATAAAATGGAATAAGTGTTTCAAGAAGTCTGTTTTTCTGAGATGAACTTGCGAGGTCAGCCTGTAGCACTGTGAATTGTAGGATTTATTGGCAGATACTAGGAGTGAGTCTCAACTAACCAGAAAATTGTTTTATCCAGAATAATATGCAAGTGAGAGCTGTTCAGTAACTTATAAATTTGAACAAGAATTTTAATGTGAGCTTTAAATATGATAAGTATGAATTACCTTTTTTCTATGCTTTTATTCCAAGTCACATACCAGAAAGGGTTTTGTTGATTTGTGTACGTATGTGTGTGTGCTTGTGAATTATACATATAAGTGTATTTTATATTTATATGACTTTGTAGTCAGGTTTCTGTTTTTTGCATGCTTATTAGTAGTCTGCATGTGAACTCTTGTATGTGTATGAATAAGTATTTGAAACCGATCTTCTAAACGGAATACGTACTGCTGTATATAGTAAATGTACCTAAAGATTTTATGAAGGTAATAATAAAGATTTTTTTATGTAGATACAATTCTGCAGATATATCTCAAATAATTATATTATTTTGGAAAATTTGTCATCTTATACTAGACTTTTATGATGTGCAGAATTTATTTTATTTATTCATTTATTTTTTGTCTAATAATAAGTCATACTTCCTTTTTTTCTGACACTGGCTTCTTTCATTTTGTGTGATAGATACGAGATTCCAGCAACCTTTTCTTACGGCTCTATAGATGCAGAGGCTGGAGTGACACCAGTACAGGGGTAAAACAATTTATTCCAAACTTTCTGTAAGGTCCCGTTAATGTGTGTAGGTGTACAGTATTATCCCGATGAGGTTAATGTTTCTCTCTCATGATCTCCGAGTTTTTTGTCAAAAATCCTCTAGTTGTTCCGTGCTAAATGATGAGAATGATTTTATTTCTCCTGGGTATTGATTTATCCAGTTTATTGTTCATTTACAGGTAGAGTGTTAGAGAATGATTTTTGTTTTTGATTGATTGGGTTTTGATTACACTGATGCTTGTAAGTGGAATTTGTTCAGCCTATCTGACTTTGTATGGAGTTTATATGTATAGTAGAATGATGGTCTGATTAAACTATTTCCTAATGCCTGATGTACCATACTGTATTTCTTCCACGTAGGAAACGCACCTAGTCGGAAAGTTTTTGCATGGCCGGGTCACTAACTCGGTATCGTACATAGGGTAATGACTAACATTCTACTACCTCTCTCCAATCCAGAACCTAAATTTGAAACCTTGGTTCTCAAGTAGTACTACAGTAGCCAACACTTGTCAACCTGCTTAGTTAAATGTCTACCAATTTAGAGATCCTCCAGGTTTGCTCTTTTTTATTTTAACCACTGTTTGTTAATATTGTAATATTATCTTGTTGATGTGTGTTTTTTGTTTTGTTATTTTATTCCATATTTCAGTGATTGTGCTTTATGTATTTGTTATTATATTGATCATTGTACAGTTTAGTGGATTTTTTTGACTTTTAACAATACCAGTTCTTTCAGATGTGTAAAAAAAAAAGATTTCTGGTTGATGTAATAAGTACTGTTCATTATTGCATTTTCTTCATTTTTTTTTATTCGCCACTTAATATGATTGAGTGATGATGTTACCTACGATTAATTAGTAAATAATTCTTTGACTGGTAGTGTTGGAATTCTAAAAATTCTTAATACAAAGGTGGAGTGTGTCTGAGATTACTATGGTTCAAAAGTTAATTAAAATTTAAGATAAGTAAAAAATATGAAAGATTGAACCATTAAATGATGAGGCCCTCCAATGCCACAAAGGCTTGACATGTTTAACAGCAGGATACATTAGCCAGATGGACATGTTTGAAGATAGCAAAGACTATTGGGTTAACAGTACGCAACTTTAAACTACTGTATTAGTTATTGTGCATTTAACCCTCTGGTACTCCTGGCATGGCTGGAAATCTCAACCCCTTACAATCTTTCAACGCAAATTGCATCGTTTACAATCTCAACACTCGCAGTCTTTCAATGCAGGTTGCGTCGGTAACAGGAACGTTTCTTCCATTTTAGTAAACATTGGTTAGAACGAACGATCCAGACACAAAAAACACCCTTAGTGATACATCTGCCATCCCATGAGGCTAGTGGGAGGAACTTAGGTGGGAGGGGTAGTACCAGCACGGGAATTGCTTAGCGACTCAATATGCGTCGAAAGACCTCCTCAAGAGGGTTAATGATTCATAATAATAACTGTGGTGCATTCCTTATAAAAAATAATTCTGAGTTTCATCCATCAAAACAAGAAGCATGTTCTATAATGATCTCCAGATAAAAGAAGTTAAAGTTATTTGGCCTATACAGTATACAAAACTTTCATTCTTTCACAAATTTATTGTGAGAATTAGGCTGTTATAACCAAAGTGAGCTGTATGCATTACAAAGGGGGGCAAGGATGCCAGAGTCTGTACACCATAATACCTGTATCTAGCAATATAAATAAATGTGACATCCAATAGTCCCATTGCACCAGGACAGTGTCATCCCCATGTACTAACCTACCATCTGACATATACAGTACAAGGATCATATGGTAACAGAACAGTATAAATTGCACAGTGAATGAAACAAAAGAGAGCACATAGCTGTTTCACCACTCACTTCATAGTGTAGGTGTTGAAAGGACTGTGTCAAGCACAAAGGCTGAAATACATTTAGTAAACAGCAATGTAAGTGAGGATTTACCTCTACATAGCTAGCAAATACGGTAACAGGTACTAAATGAGAGCTGGAAATTGAGAGAATTGAAGCATGAAGTCTCATTTGTTGCTAATAGGAGATCAATATGCATGTGAGCCTTTCCAGGGTTTTGTTTTGGTGTACCTGAAGCCTTGCTGGTTCTTAAAATAACCCCTGAGTTGGGATATCAAGTTATTGAGCTGCTTTGTAGACTTGCTTTGTACATATGAATGATACATCTTCCTGCTAAACATATCATGGATTACATGATAAAGACAGGATCTGCCAGGGGTGTTTTAATGGTATGGATCTCAGGAAGAAATTTTTTGTTATGTTATTACTGTGCTTCAATAACGAAGGTCTTTAAGCATATAACAAGGTTAATAATACACTAGTTCAACAACAGTTTATAAGAGATAAATATCTCTGTATATAAATTTTTAAAAGTGAAAATACAAATATACATAGATATTCAAAAGGCTCTCTTGATCATTTATTGGAAGAAGATTTTGCTATAAATTATAAAGGTTGAGCAAGATTAGGTAACAATTAATTTGTATTAAGGATGAAAAGGTAATGATAACAGCATGACACTATGGGACATATACCCTGATTACTATGTTTAGCGACATCATAACCTCGCCATGGAATAATCAACAGTACAACTTTCTAAGTGACTCGCTTTTTAAATATGAAGAACATTGTAAAAGAAATATTTGAATCCCTATATAATTATCATAATCTAAATTGTTTCAGAGAGTCATCTCCATTTAATGTCAGTAACTATCAAGCTACGTCACCTACATCTGCATCACCGTCTATGCTGGCTCAAGGCTTATCCTCAAGTTCAGGAATCACACCAGAAGAATATGTTGGAATGGTTTCTGATGTCCTCAGTTTAGGCAAGAATGTGTGCCTTTGTCGTCACTTCCATCAGATGGATAAAGCTGCTATTTTGAGGTATGTGCTGTATTCTATCTTGATGAAAGTGAAATGAATTGTGATTACAATGTAACTTTTATTTTCATATGTACAGAAGAACCAACTTAATTCACAACTCCATAGTACTGGACTTAATTTGTTATATTTAAGCGATTATCCGAAATTCCTAACCTCAAAGTTTGCATAAGTTGAATTCCCATAAATCAAACGTCAGTTTAAATGTAAAAACTAAAGGTGTTCCACAACCTACTGTGTATAAGGCCTTAAGTTCACTGGTGGCTTGTCTATTTGGGTTGTGGAGCTGCAGCCCCCGACACTGTTACTGGCTCAAACTGAAAAAAAGTTGTGCCAACTCATATCTACAAATTAAAATATTTTATGTTGCTCACTAAACAAATCAGTTATATTGTCAATTTAAAAGATGAAAACACGGCAACACTTAACTTCAAACTTTATAGGGTATAAAGATTACCATTTAAGTAGCATCCTGCAGCTGCATTTCTTTCATCACATTGCTACCAGACGTGTATATATATGGTATCCTACCTCAATTGATTGCTGAACATTGATATTGGGTTTGTGCATTTTTTTCTATTCTCCTAATGTTTTATATTTCAATGATTAAAAAGTTTAATGGAAAAGTTTTAAGTAACTTTCTTTCACCAAAGAGTTGTCACATGGATTTTATACCCAAATGATCATGTGTACAAATAATCTATGCTATTACATATTGTAAAGCAGAGGTAAATAAACCTTATCAGTTATAATTTCCTGGTTGCTGGTATGAATTACTTGTAGCCCCTCTAATATAGGTTGTCACGAGCTCATCACTAAGCATATTTAATGTTTTCTCACTCTTATCTCCTGCTTTTTTTTATTAGGCAAAGTATACAGTACAGTATATATTATATAAATTATTTCGGGTCAATGCAAACTTACCAGAAAATATAAGTAAACATGAATCTATTCACAATTGATAACCCAAGTATAGTACTGGTATTTGTCTTAGACACCTAGTGTACAGCCACACTGGATATTATGTAAGGTTAACACACACACACACACACACACACACACACACACACACACACACACACACACACACACACACACACACACACATCGCAGTAGTTAACCCCCACTTAACGCGGTCAATTGAACCCAGAGGGTCCCGCGTTAAGTGAAAACCGCGTTAAGTGAATAACAGAACATATGGGATTAATTCCAATAGAACCCAGCCCGACCCCCAAACTCCACTTTTTGACGACAAATAACTATGTTGTAGTAAAAATAACATCTTAATTTTATGATGGTACATGCACACAATTAATACTTAAGAGAAATAGAGAAATACAGTCGCCAAGTTAATGTCCATTCAAATAATGGACTCAACTCCCTCCCCCTCTTCTCACACTACACTCACTGGCTCTTCCCTCTGAGAAATTTTTGGGGGAAAACCAGGTATAGTAATAAATAATTCCTCAAACTAAAGTTAGGATAATATAATTGACATTGCTGGATTCCTTGTAAGACCAGGAATATTTTGAATATAAATGTCATATATTTTTCACAAAAGATAACATAATTACCTAGAGAACAATTTTTATCTAAAAATTGTATGTTTAATGCAAAATATATGTTGTTTATATTCAAAATGATCACCAAATTATAAGAATTCCAGCAATGTAAATTATATTCTGACCGGGTAATTTGTATGAATTTTATGAGCTAAAACAAATATCTTCAGTTAATAAAAAAAAAAATAATTCTTCACGGGTAACAGATGGTCGGTCGGTCGGTCGGTCCCTCCCTCCCCCCCACCCCCCACCCCCCACCAACCGTCCCAAGGAGATGTGTGGGATAACCACTAAATTTTAATAAATAATACCTCAAACTAAAGTTAGGATAATATAATTGACATTGCTGGATTCCTTGTAAGACCAGGAATATTTTGAATATAAATGTCATATATTTTGGACAAAAGATAACATAATTACCTAGAGAACAATTTTTATCTAAAAATTGTATGTTTAATGCAAAATATATGTTGTTTATATTCAAAATGATCACCAAATTATAAGAATTCCAGCAATGTAAATTATATTCTGGCTGGGTAATTTGTATGAATTTTATGAGCTAAAACAGGCAGTCAGGCAGGGTGGCGGGTGGGGGGTGGTGCGAATCTAAAAATAGCTCTCGAGCCGGACACTCACCGCGTATATGATGAAAAATGCCGCGTTAAGTGAAAGTTCAGCTTTGGCAAGGCACCGCGTATATGCGAAAACGCGTTAAGTGAAAGCGCGTTAAGCGGGGTAATACTGTACTATTATTCCCTCTAATACATTTTATTAAAAAATATTGTACAGTACTATACATTATTTTTCAAATTAATATTTTCAGTAAATATTCACCAGATATTTAGAAGATACTGTATTTAAATATTAGTCTTATGGAATATTTTGCCAAGTTACTGATCCGTGGGAGGGGGTTGGACTTGTGGGTGGCAGGCTGTGTGGGGTTTAATGTGTGTCAAACTTAAGATGGTTCTTATGAGACAACTTGTGCTGTCTCTTATATAAGTGTGGGTTTGTCATAAATAATTCCACACATAAAGGCAGAATTATGGTTAATAGGGTGTAATACATCTGTGGTCATAGGAAAAAATGTCCACTCCTCTTTTTCACTAATGTTCTTGAGTTTTGGGCTAGAATGAAAGATTTTCAAATAATTATATTCCCTGATTTTTTTTCAAAACTATTCTGATATTTTATGCAATTCTGCTACAAAGCATAAACCTATGATGAATTATATTTTTTCTATAAATTAAGGAAAGTTATGCAACATCTGAAATATAAATTTGATATACCTGTAGTACATTACTGTACAGTACTGTAATAAGTTTTAACTGGAGTTTTGAAACATGGGGCCAGATGAAATTCCCAGCCCAGGGCCTCATTAATGCTCAATCCAAAATAATGGTTTTGTTCTGAATCATAGGTTAAAATTACAAATACCGTACAGTACTGTATGTGATATTTATAAAATTATTCCCTTAATTAACTGTGTCTCAGCAAACTTAACATCGATGAATTGTAAAACACATCTTTTTGGTGGACTATAGCTTATGTCTCATCAAGAGAGGCAGCCTCATACAAATCCAGCTGATGACTCCTTGCATTAGGTGTATACAGGCAATGGAACATTTCAATACTGTACTGCTGTTAGAACCAGGCTTTTTTTTTTTCTTTTTAAGGTGACTGTTTTCTGGGACTCCTGGATAAATGATTTATTTGATTTACAGAAAGGATAGCCGACAAAAGTTTTTCATTGATGTTTGGCCAGTAGATTTCTTCAACCCCGATGATTCCAACATATTTGGCACCACCTCTCTCTTTTTGATGCAGCTGGCAACAATTTTGAACATGGCAAGTTTATTAAGTTTATTCTTTTTTTCTTGTATGTAGTGATTATAAAGTTAGAACACCTCTTAATTAATCTAATATCATTCCTTAGGAAAAACTAACACTGCCATCACTCACCACCAACACTCACCATCGCCACCAACACTCACCATCATCACCATCACTCACCATCACCACCAACACTCACCATTGCCACCAACACTCACCATCATCACCATCACTCACCATCATCACCATCACTCACCAACACTTACCCCTATTTCTTGTAACACCTACTATATTTCCAGTACCTGATTTTATTGTACCATCAAAACCATTTTATTGGAAATTATCATGTAAATAGATAAGAAATTACCATTGCAATAAACATACTTGCCAACTAGACATAATTCTGACAGCTCTGTCATCTTGTTCAACCATTGTACTGTACAACCCATGTTGTACTGCTCCCCCATTATACTTATGTTTTCAATTCCACTGTAATTTATGTACTGTATATATTTATAATATAAATAAAAAATAAACTAAAAAAGAATAATACTAGATAAATAAAATAAATAAATATTGAAATGATAACCGTGGTAACATTATGAGATGTTCTTATTACCACCATGCTATTGTACTATTTCAGATGTTACTAAATGTTACATAATACTTCCTTGAGATAAATGTATAGTATACTGTAGATCAGGTGCCTAAAAGAGAGTTTAGGTTCTCATCTGGCTCAGCCATGTTAATATTGTTATTATTATCCACTCTGTATCTGTGTTTTTTTGGCTAAATAAACTGATTCAATTCAAAATTCACTTCAATTCAACACTCACCATCACCACCAACACTCACCACTAACACTCGTCACCACCAACACTCACCACCAACACTCACCATATCAATTTACCATACTTTATGAAGCCATTTTGTATTATCAGCCTATCACTTTGCCAGCTGTTGTAAAGTTGACCCTTAAAACCCAAAATACTTCAATGTTTTATTTACAGGTGTCATCCTGGCGGAAAAGAACTATGCTACGAGTTTTCCTGTGTGTGTCATCTGGAGATGCAGACCCTGAAGCTCAAAGCAAGCAGGTGAAACACATGTTACATGAGCTTCGTATCAATGCAACCATTGTCCCAGTACCATGGGACCATATTACTTCTCATATTCAACAGGTATGTGATTATGTCAGTACAGTATGTAATCATTTGTTCTTAGAGATAGTCTCAATTCATTAAGGTCTTTCTTATTAGAAACACGTGATTTTAGATACCATTTACTTCTTTCCAGGAGTGTACATTGACAAATAGTCTCCCATAAAGTGAGTCTCAACATTAATAATGGAATATAGGTCCTCATGTTAAGACAATTTAGAAAGTCTCAGTTTTATTTCTTACATTACTGTTTGCATATGTTCAATTTGATTTCAGAGAGTAAGTAACAATTTTGTGAACTTTTTGTTGATCTCACATCCGGTTTCGAACCCACGGCCTACGACTGTGACCGGGGAACGCTACCTCTAGACCACCAGGATACTAAAAGCAGTCCTAGACTCTGTTATATTTCACACAAAGCCTGTTCAACGAGCTTATGGCGCCATGAACCTCTAATGGGGACTACCCGTATCACTTAAGTGGTCAGAGTAACGTTTTACCAAATCCGGCTTCAAAACACCCCTGGCAGGGTGAGGTGTTGATTATATGTAGAAGTCTGCGTGCTTTATTGGGCTAATGAAATATATATGGATCCTTGTGTTTCGAAGCCAGATTTGGTAAAACGTTACTCTGACCACCTAAGTGATACGGGTAGTCCCCATTAGAGGTTCACGGCGCCATAAGCTCGTTGAACAGGCTTTGTGTGAAATATAACAGAGTCTAGGACTGCTTTTAGTATCCTGGTGGTCTAGAGGTAGCGTTCCCCGGTCACAGTCGTGGGTCGTGGGTTCGAATCCTGGCGGGGTGAGGTGTTGATTTTATATATATATATATATATATATATATATATATATATATATATATATATATATATATATATATATATATATATATATATATATATATATATATATATATATATATATATATATATATATATATATATATATATATATATATATATATATATATATATAAAGTTAAGATTAGATAGGTTCTTGGTAACCACAGCAGAATAATACTCAGTACTGTAGTCCCCTCTGTAAATATTGTATGGTGATACAACTTACCTTGCTCCTTCCCCTGTGATGTCACAGTAAC
Organism: Homarus americanus; assembly: GCF_018991925.1. Classification (NCBI taxonomy): domain Eukaryota; kingdom Metazoa; phylum Arthropoda; class Malacostraca; order Decapoda; family Nephropidae; genus Homarus; species Homarus americanus. The sequence continues at coordinate 6,870,485 of NW_024746161.1, forward strand.
TTGTTCATATCACTAGATTTACCCCTGAAAAGTGGCTTTAGCTGTACACTGTAACATTAAAACTTAAATTGTAGGCAAATAAACAGCAATAATGAAAGCATAAACAGAGTAAAAAAAATTATGCAAGTTAGTGCTCACACTGCATCAAAGTCCAGGAATGCTGACAACATTAACGCTCACCTTAGCAATGCAGTTAAGCTGAGATGCTGTGTCCTTAGTAATGGTGCTATGCACCGTGGATCCCCGCCCTCTCAACACACAGCTTCACAGGGGAAACCCATAGATACATAAATTTTATACCTTATTAGTATATGTATATTTTATGTTCACATTCTGTATATAGGATTGTATCTGCATGCAACTGAATAAAAAAAATGAAGAAAACTACATGTATCTTCCTGAAACTATGAGTTGGAAAATAACCATAACATAACATTTAGCTCTTTGGTGTGGAATGGTTGGAAATTTGTCCCCTCAGCCTAGTAAGTAAGCCCAGGATAAATAAGCATGCATGTAACAAGTCTGGTGATGAGTAGGAAAATGCATAATGTTTGAATTTGGTTATTTATAGCTCAAATTTTTCAATAATTTTCAGCTAGTCTGTTATGCTAAGAATTTTGGCGCAAATTCATGTAGGTTCGAATTAGGTTGATATACAGTACTGTAAATCGAATTTAGGCAAGTGATTCAAGATACAGTAGAGATTAACTGTTCAAGCTTGAAATTAATTTGAAATAGGCAAAATTCATAATAGCCAAGTTCGAAATAACGAGTTTCTACTGAAGTTATATAATAGATTTAGTAATATTTATATTTTCTTTTCATTTATATATATAGAACTTGAGTGATTCCCAGTCTGAAGCAGAGGCAGATGCAGACTCCCTCTCACACCTGAATGATGAATACATCAATGGTGTCAATGGACTCATCTCGGGACAAAGTGTAGACACTGCTGTGACCTTCCTCTACCTCCCTCGTACCCCACAAAATCCAGCTCAATATCCTCGATACCTGGAGTTACTGACAAACATTACCAATGGTTTGAGACCCACAGTCATGGTGCATGGAATCTCTGCTGTCACTACCACAACTCTGTAGCTCCATCCAAATAGAAAAATTGGAGAAGAGTTTGAGCAAATGATATGAAAGCACAGTACAGTATACACTTGAACATATTTGTGATGAATAATGATAGGTGTATACCTGGGCACTTGAGAGTATGACCTCATGTCATAGCCAATTTATACCAAATATCTTTTATCTGTACAGTAAATGCTGTTCTTGTTCTCACCAAAGGTTTTAATCAGTAAACAAGCAATCAAATACTATGTAGTCATGGACTTCAAAGATTGTACTAAGTTGAGTGCTTGGAATATGTGATCTTGCCAGTATGAGGTAGACATCCATAATGGGAATTAGTTATGGAAAAGGATTTGGCTGTAACACCCTCGTTTTTAATATAATTACAGTTTTATGATAAGGTTATTGTTTTAGATCAGCAGCATTCTAAATTTATATACATTATCAATCTTTTGTTTGTGTGCAGTGACATAACAACAGTGCACCTATTTCTAAAAGCACAGAACAGAAATATTGATTAGAAAACACACTGATTTAGAATAATGTATTTCTTATAAGAAAAAATAATTTAGCCATAGTAAACGTCCTACAGTTTATCAAGAGCAAGTCGCGAGACATTACTTGGTTAATAACTCTTGATCCATAATAATGGAGTACAAAACCACAATGAAAATATTTTTTATCTGGACTATCGGAAGTTTTAGTCCCAAGAAATTTATAGGAGTGATTATACTATGGTTTTATTCTAGTGAGACCGACATTGTTCTTGATTAGGTACTCCACATGCATTTTTTAAATTATTATTGCTTTCTCATTTACAGGTATATGTACCTTAGTCAGATGTTTACATGTAAGCTTCAAGAATATATGATTACCTGATAGTGTTGCACAATTTTTATGATACATAAGGGGATGACCCTCATACCACTTAGGCTGCATTTACACCAAATGAGTCAAGTCAAGACGAGTCATGACTCGTCTCTACTTGCCATTGCAGTTCACATTAATTTATATGTATTTTTCTAGAAATCGTTTGCACCGGGAGAGTCGAGTCGAGTCATGTATGAGACTAGACCCATTTTTTCTTCAGTCACCACGCGTTTGTTGTGGTGTGAACAGCATGGTCCTGTCATGCCCACCAACTTCTTGAAGTTTTCAGTTGTCATCCTCAAGAAATAGTAGAATTTGTCTGGATGGTTCACCAATTCTGGGAATAAATGACTAAAGGCACCAAAATCTGGTCTTTTGGTGTTAATTTCATGTATCACAATCTGATCCTCCTCCCCCTACGCCGCCAAACCCACAATAGAGCATATAGTTCAGCGCGAGAATATGTGTCCATACTGCTCGAAATCAGGCTGGGTACTGACAATTTAGTGACAAACCTGGCTCGTTTTAACTCTTTCGGTGTGAACGGGAATGAGTCAAATGACTCTAATGAATCGACTAGACTCGTTTGGTGTAATTGCAGCCTTACTAACATGAAGTATTATGTTAGTGCACAACATTTTCTATTCCATTACAGTAGTAAATCTATTCACCTATTTATGGGATGACATTATTTTACCTAATAATTTAGGACAGTGTTATACTGTACTATGGTTAATTTATTATTGTTAAATATGTTATGATTTTATTATTATATGCTAATATTCTTCAGAGAATATCTGTGAATTTTTTTTACTAGACTTCAAGTTTTGCCTATGCATCACTGAGATAGAATATACAAAACTAAGAATTCCTAATAACCTAAAGTAGCCAAATTGTAGCCAATATCTTTTTTGTCTTGCCATGTCATCATGAAGATTTAGTGACACGTACAATAGAAGCACACATCATTGTACAACTCAATTCAAGAGGCTATTTAGAGGTTGTGAGGGTGACCCTGTCACTTATTTTGGAGACAACACTTGGACTGACATCATGTATTTTTTTAGAAATACAGTGTCACACTTTTTAAGAAAAGGTGATAAAAGAAATTTGATCCCAGCAATCTTTTAATTGGAATTTTTGTTGATTTCAGATGTTTTCCATCTTTTAGATGGTACTGTAAACTTATTTTTAAAATTATTTTGCCACTTTGTATTATGTGCCATTAGCAGGTCAGTAAGTTATGTTATAAAATACACAGTATATATATTCAGAAATTAATTTGGTTACTCTCATACTTTTGCTTGAATATCAAAGTTTAATTGTGTTTATTTTGCCTTTTGTTAAATTCGGCAAAAATTACTAGATTTTTACTATCTTTGAATTGGTATTAACCAAAGAAATAATTATGCATTATTATTAAGGCAGTTATAAATCATCAGTGATATAATTTCTTCCATTATTATTACAGTTTTAATTGTTGCTGTTTATATTAAGAAATATGGTCTCATGTAAAGAGCTTAACATATTGATATAATAGAGGATCTATTTATTATAATACTGTACATGGACATATATATTATATATGTGTGTGTCATCACTATTGTATATTCAATGGACTTTTTCAGGTTCTGTGTAGCTATGTAATACTCACCTTATTCCCAGGTGAATGAAATGAAACCGGTACATCAAGGCTCACATGACACTACACTGATACATACTACAGTCTCCTTAACCCTCAATTTATGCTAAGATAAAAAGTGAATGTGCCTCCATATACAGTAATTTTATTATCTGATAACCATTCACTTGTGCATTACTAAGTTGAGTTTTCTGTGAGACTGTCTTCACATACACAACCTTCATCCACATTTCTTACTCGTACTTCATTTGTTCACAAAATATTTATTGATGCTGTGAGTGTTTGTTTTGTACACAGCATTCTTCTGGACTAATCATTTATTTATTAAAGCTGTGTTTTCCAAGCATTAAGTAGCACCACCACCCAAACTCAGCTAAGTTTCTGTTGTGACCTGCCTCCTTCACATTATTATAATTTTTGTAAGTGGTAACAGCATAATTAACATTTTCTGTACATGTTTTGAATATGTTTGTAGTATTAACAAAGAAACAAAACTATTTTTTATTTAAAAAAATGTGAAAGTAAGCACCTACTTTTTTTAGTGTGATGCGTGAGCTTACTTTTCAGCTGTTATTTTTCTGTGTGCTTGAGGACAGTACTGTATTTTGTTTTCATGGCAACAACAATAACAAAATCCAGTTTCTCAAAAGTATGATGTCACAAAAGGTAAAAGAATGTTCTTGGCTTTGTCTGACAAGATGCGATACTTTGTACTCCTTTTTGACATAAAGCCAAAACCTGGAGATTTTCCTAATCAAATGCCTGTTACAGTATAACACTCCATCAGTTGATAGGTCTGTGAGATGTTCATATTCAAAAGTTATTAACAAATAGACTTCTAATCTATTCATGTTTTTAAAAATATATTCCCATGAAATTAATTGAAAACTACTTCTGTAAAGTGTTCAGCTGTTTGATAAATCATTCACTGTTGTCTTCCATTTCATTGCTATAAAGATATCTTTCTGATGAAGGGAACATGTCAAAAACATTATTTTATAAAAAAAAAAATTCCATAATTGTTGCTGACAAAAAATACTTTTACTTGTCATGTTTGAAAAACTTGCATTTGCCTATTCAAATTGCTCAGTTTTCTAAAACATCTACCAAACTATTTTTAGGCTCCAGTTTAAAGGCCTGTGCCCCCTCAGCCATCAGTATGGTATGTGCCCCACAATTTGGAAAACACTACATATGATGGCTCTCAGCTATTTTACACTTACAACAGGTAAGTTATGCTCTTTAGAAATGTACTATATGTGGCATAGACCTTAGACCAATTGATGTCAATTTAGTCTTATATTTGCACAAGTAGATATTACAGTCATTCTCTAGTAAGTATCATTAAGGCATCCAGAAATTACAACAGCAAATATGATTTTTATTACAATATAAAAGGCCATAAAGTATCCATAACTGACTATAATTACTTGGAGGCATCAGCAGACAGTGAAAATTGTACTTTTGAAAATATTAATGCTGTTAAAGTAATCTGAATACAGTAATTGAGTTGAGGCCAAAAATAATCCAAAAATTTTATGTCAGAACACTCAGTGTTTGGCAGTCTTGGAGAGTTATTACTTCAAGCTCAGGAGGAAAAAGCTTTTTGAACTCTGGCGAAAAGTCAACAAAGCATATTTCAAATTTGGTTACTATTTGTATCATCTCAAGGCAAAGTTGACCTTCCTCACTTGTAGACTGATCTTGGAAAATAAAGATTATATATATAGTATAAATGCTGATCTATCAATACAGTGTAAAATTACCATTTAATTCTTTGGACTGTTAGTCCATTCTTTTATATGAGTTTGTAAGAACCCCCACTGCAAATTAATGTCAAATGCAAACCCTTGAGTGGTAGAATTTGAAAATGCTGTACAAATTAAAGAATCTAAACTTTTGTGTAACCTCAGAGAAAAAAGGGAGAGAGTGGCCAGCTTTTTGCAAATATTGCATAAATACATGTACCCTGCTTTACTTCAGTTCAAATTTGTATCTGGTGGGTTGAAGCTAAGAACATTACAGTATCTTTAAATTCTGTTCATGCTATGTTATGGTCAATTAATTCAACCTAAGTCATGCCCAGATTTATTTATTTATTTATTTATTTATGTATTTATTTTTTTTTTTACACAACCCCAAAGAACCCCAAAAATCATGTGGGAACAGTGAAAATCACACCTGTAGGTTCCTTACCTGGTTTAAAGGTCCAAAACACTCAGGCATTGCCTTGCATGCAGTGTCATTCAGAGGTGCCAGCATGTTGCTACCATTTACTCTTCCTTATATTATTTACTTGTCAATGTAACTATATAATTTGTTCTATATACATACACTATGTACATTGGAGGCACAAAGTTGCATGTCAGATTGCATCCTGAAAATTTTCACTGGGATGACATGAATTACGTCAATGACCATTATGAGGTTAAGTACTGATAAATCTAATTGATGACCCCTACAGTAGTAAAGATTTATCAGAACCCTTTAAATAAAATCAGAATATTGTACAGTACAAGAGTTTTGTTTACAATAAGTTGAAGCCTAAGAATTCACAAGACTGATATTTATATTATAAGTTTATATACCCTGTATAACATCCCCAACTCCTTTTCCTGTTTCAAATTGTGAAATGAATGATATTACACAACTTGTTGACCCCTCATACCCTTATTTTGAACAGGCAGTTCATAGTACAGTAGAATAAAAAGCTAAGACAATCTATGTGAAAATGTATCATTGTTTTTCTTAATATGGGCAGTACAGTCATATAAGAAAAATTATTTTTCTTAAATTCAGTGCAAAAGCTTGTCAGGATGAAAGTTTTATAACCGAAGCTATGGTGAATTTACCCTTTCTTAATTGAAGGTTTAGTGGCATATGTATATTAAATTTGTGGTACAGTATCTCAAAAACATATCTGCAATGATGGGTCCGAAATGCTACTTGCAGCTCATGATACTCGGCTGTGTGGCATGCTGATCCTACATATTACCTTATTTATGTTAAACTATATACTGTACCAAATTAAATGCTTGTTCCAATATCTATCGTCCATGGTCTCATAATGTTTCACACAGTATGTGGACAGATACTTTTTTGAGATACCAGTACTGTACATGAAAAATGTTGAAATATGGTTGCTTAGGTTTCATGACTATGAAATGGATTCATTATTAATATAGTAATAACTCTGTTAGCCGGAATCCCTCTTAACTGGAACTCTCTGATAGCTGGAATTGAAATTTTCATAGAAAATCGTTCCCAAAGCCAGAATTTTCCGGAAAATTCCATCTTTGGGAAAAATTGTACGAGGGGCATATTTTCTGGAAAATTCTGATAAAATTTTCCAAGTACCTAGATAATTTTAGGGATAGGGAGTTTTTTCTTGGGTTTGAGAGATAAAAATCGGGCGTGTTTTCCAGAAATTCTGAGATAATATTTCCGGTACACGGAAAATTCCAGGGATGGGGGATATTTTTGTGGGTTCAAGAGACGATGTTATGTGCAATTTTGGGAACTTTCGAGAAAATGTTTCCGTTACCCAGAAAATTCCGGAGACGAGGGATTTTTTCCGGTTTTGAGAGAGTCGTCTCCTTACCTGGAAATCTTTCATTCCTGGAAGTGCTCTGCACCAATTGTTCTGGCAACCAAAGATATCACTTTAAGTAGGTTTTCCAATGTTTGTATTTCTAGCCTACAAAGTGAGATGTAATATTCCCATATACAAGTATTTTATTTGTAAAGGTGTTCATCTATCCATCCATGATGAACATGATTTTTGTGTCCCATTGCATATACTGTGGACATACTGCTTTGCACCCATCTGTCTCTACTTCTATCCCAATCAAGTTTGTTTGCAGGATTACATGAAAAATTATTCAACTTTTAGAATTGATTTAGGTTTCTCGATATGCAATGATGCATTCTTGAATAACATAATGATGTTTTCAAATTGCTAGATTCGATTTCCTAAACACAGTTCTAGTTTATTGGTCCTGATCACATGTGCAGCAGGATTCAGCCAAAAGCATTCAGTGTAGAGCAATTATACTCTTGTGTGTGTGCGTGCGCTCTAGTACAGTACAGTATAGGCAATGACCGTTATAGGATAAATCTTTATAGTGTACACTCGATTAGTTTTATGATGGTTGCCACTGCTATGAAAAAGTGATGTGGAATAACTCACAATATTCTGAGATATGATGACACAATCTTGGAATGGAATAACACATGCGACCCAAGTGTGATGCGTGGGAGGTTCTGTCCGTCCCGTGACTGCCAGGCTAAGCAGTTGAACTGTGTCACATCGCCCAGAGAATGGTTTGCGTGTGGAAGAAACTGTTATGTGTACATAAATTAATACACTATACCTGTATACAGTTCTGTACCAGAAAAATGTGAGGAATAAATATTAATATTAATAATAATAATTAAAATAAAACAAAAAATACTGCACTCTCATATTAGCAATCTTGTAACTATGCACAGGACAGCAGAGCCATAGGGGAATACCACTCCCTCCCTCCCATTTTTGTTTTAGCCCTCACACATAATAGATGTTTAGTCCCTTTATGTTTTAGACCTTATTTTGATTATTATTTACTTATTTTGCACATTATTTATGAACGTTTGTGTGTGCGTGTACTTGAGTAAAAATAATAATAATAAAATTACGATATCTACCTGAAAATACAGGTTGAAAAATAATAACGCAGTGAGCAGATTGGCTGGAGGCAGAGATATCGACATTGCATACCCTCCCGGGGACTTAAGAAATTTTTATTCCTTATGTTTTTTAGCTTATGATAATTTTTTCACATTCTGTATGAATGATTGTGTGTGCATGTAACAAAGTTAAAAAAAAATGAAGAAAAATGCAGAATTCAACTCAAAATTACTTGTACTGAAAGCTGGGGGGTCACAACTTACCACTGTACACATACATATCATGTAAGGTAAATGAAAATAAATTTTTATTTTCCTTAAATTTATTGTTTTTGTCTTTATTTTGTCTTTTATAAATTTATTGTTTTTTGTCTTTTATAAATTTATTGATTTTGTCTATTTATACTTGAGTTATTTAGACATTATTTAATCATTGTAGCATTGGGATATAAAACTGGTTTGGGCTATTCTGGGACTCAGGAATGGAACTTATTTTTCCCCTTAAGTTTTTAATATCAATATACAATCGATCACTTATATCAATGGCTTTTTGAGGTCTATAACCCCATCGTATAACGGCCATTGCCTAGACTGTATATATAATTTTTTTTCCAAAGCGTGATTTAGACAACTAAATACAGTACTACTTTTTGCACCAGGATTACCTCATGTAAACTGGATTCCAGCTGTTCTGCACATAAAAACAGATATTTAGTGGCAGAACACAACATCTGATTAGCTCATAAACAATGAAGTGATAAAACTGTGTTACTTTTACTTCAGTGCTTTAAGCATGTAACTACCTGTAGATGTAAGTACAGTAGACATGTGATTGCCTGAAAATTATAATTTGGGGATAATTCACTATGGACGGGACAAAGAATATAGGACGTGCAGGTCATGGGAACACTGCGTGCAGCTGGATGGGAAATTTAAAAAACTGACTCGCATGGTTAAATGTGGGTGATAAATGGTTATACAGTATTGTATTGTAGAATCAGTTGTGATTAGAAAAAAGTTAAAGTAAAGCAGAGATAACCAAAAGTTGGATAACTGAGAGCCTACTTTACTAACAACTGAAAGAAGAGTTATAAACAATACAAAAATGTTGCTTGAGTTTTCATATAAGACACCATATGGCATCATAAAGTTATATTTACAGATATACAGTAGTCTTATAAACTGAACAGACTGCCCATATGTCAACATGAAAGCAAGCATTTTACCTACAGTATACTACTGTGTAAATTAATTGCACCAATATAAAAGTCATAGATTTAAATATACTGTACAGTACAGTACGTATATGCATTTAGTTTCTTGTCATATAAATTGACACCAAAATATATTTTTGTTTCCATCAAAATACCAGGTTTATTTTTTGCTTTGTGATCCATGTTTGTTTTGACTGCAATTCATCTTCCATTGGTTAATAATTAGCCAAACATCCTTCATTTGCATGTGAATACCTGTTATATCTCTTCAGAAAAGACAAGGGGGAACCAGCTTATACCTTATGAGCAGCAACAGGATTATGTAATGGCATATTCAGATTTACTTGCATCCAAGCACCAGTATTGAAAATTACATTCTTAATATTTGTTCAAGCATAATCTGGGGTATTTAGACTGCATCTTTCCAAATTAGAAAATATTGATGTTTCTATGGCAATTTCAAAACTATTATTTCCTCTCATTAATTTTGGAGCTTCAGTTTATACAGTACAGTACTTATTTATAGTTGTGTGATAATAATTATAAATATGAATCATCAATTACAGCAAATTATTTTAATTTTGCCACATTTTTGATGGAAGTGCTTCACCACCAAGCACTTCCAATAAGATTGTTTGTACTGTACAAAGTTTTATACTGTATTAACATAATGGTTGGATACAATGTAAATATATCTAGTGTCTTTCCAGAGTACTCCATAGATTCTTATTTGTGAAATGTATAGATTGGTAATATTTCCAGGTGTGCAGTGTAAATACAGTCTCTCCTCGACTTACGATGGGGTTCCGTCCCGACTACCAGGTCGTAAGTCGAAAATGCGAAAATAATACATAGAAATTCTAAAATGAAATACGGTACAGTAAAGGTAATCAATAATGAAAAATGAATAAAGTGTTACTGTGCACTTACCTTTAATGTAGTCAGCTGAATGCACACAGGGCCTCAATAATTTTTTAATTAAACATGGAGACTACATTAATTGGATGAAGCAGAGGAGGAGACAGGGCTGGGTGGGTCATCAATTTCGCTTTCTTCAGACAGGCTAACATACTTGCTTGTTGAAGGTATTGGATCAGCTTTAAGGAGTGAAGAGGCAGCAGTGGTGGGGCGTGAGGAGACAGCAGTGGGGGACTTCTTAAAATATATGTCCAATTTAGACTGCACAGTTTGCCTTTTCTTTTCATTGTAAATCTCCCTGTAGCAAGCAAGTGCATCTTGGATCAGTCTGTCAACTTTTGCAAAACACTCAACATTTTGATCCATTTCTTCAAACATTTGCATCCTCTTATTAATAGTAGCAAATGCCTCTGCCTTGTCCTTCAAAATTGTTGATATCGTCGAGGGAGAGAAGCCAAGGTCGCGTGAAATGGTTGTTACCGTTTTCCATTTTCATATTGCATTATTATTTTCATTTTCATCTCAAAAGTAATTGACTGTCTCCTTTTCTTATCAGCACCACGAGAACTCTCACTTTTATGCTTGCCAGCCATTTTAAAGGGAATTAGAAACAAATTTTGTCAGTACACAGCGCGATCACAAACAACAACGACGGCCAAACATCAACTGAGCGGGCTACGGCGTGGATGCTGTACACCACGAGGCGGCCCAGCCCACGCTGTCGTATGGGACGGAAACGTTTCGTTACTAGAAAATACGTAATTTGAAAAATATTTTATACGACTACGGCAGTCGTATGTCCGGGTTGTCATAAGTCGAGTAGGTCATAAGTCGAGGAGTACCTGTACTCTTGTTTCAGTCCTGTGAAGGCTAAAATAGGATTTTTTTTTTAAATCCAAAATGAGGCTGTGAATGAGTGTTTCCATAAATTGAAAATTATTATATTCTGACTGTTGCCAGGTATCAAATTTGGCATCATAACTTTTATAAGAATTTCTCAGAGTATTAAGTTTTGTGTACGTATCATGTTCATAATAAATGTGCAGTTGATATATGTTTTACACAGCTTTTCACTTGATTGAAATCTTGAGATCTATAATAGAAGTGTTAATTTATTCAGTATGCAGTATAGTATACTGTACAGTAAGTGAACCCTCGAAGATCCAGACTAAAAGAGGGGGACCACCTGTCTGGAAAGGCTGATTGTCCGGATTTTCCGGTATATAATAAATTGTATAAGAAACACCAAAAATACAGTACTAATGTAGTGATAAACAAATTACCATATATAAACCATGCATTTACCTATGATAACATAATAAGAAAGATTGTATCATTGCTAGAGTGAATGAAATAATATTACCACAAACAACAATTGTCAACTCTGTTTATGTTTCCCACCTCCTCGGACACCTGTGTCCAAGCAACTGACAGGTCAAGCAGCGCCCATGGGCCTAAAATATTCTTTGCTCTGGTTTGGGAATGCTTCTTAGGGAAACTTCTTGGAGGCTTCTTAGCCCAGAACCCCCAAAAATTTTGCCCGGAACTTCCGAAATCCGGATTTCCCGGGTCCGGATCTTCAAGGGTTTACTGTATATTTATTGTATTGCATGCACTCAATATAATTACCCATTTGAAGATACCTTTCCATTGACCACATGTGATACAGCACAGTACTTGTTTTTTCTTTTATGTCAATAATTATGTACTCAAAAAATAACTGTACTGTGTTCAGTCTCCTATAAATCTTTGATATTTAGAGGAGACTGTGCAGCTTAGCAGTGCCCGGCAGTGTACAAACTACGGACCAGATAAGTGATTTTCATGCCCATGTGACTGGCATTTGCCCACTGGAAAAGGTGAATATTTTGAGAGGTAGATAAATACTTTGATGGGAATTTCTCAGATACCGTGTGACCCCACCTTCTCGTACATGATTAACCAGGGAGGTCATCAGTGTCCCAGGATTAGTGATATCTATCAGGTGCAGGTAATTTACTTCTAATTAAGCCTGCAACCCACCTATAGTCAGTTGTGAACATTTTAAAGGAACCACTAAGTTGAGAGGCTGTAAACTTGAGGTGACAAATGTTATGACTTCACATGACAAGTGTTACTGACACCAGGATATAGGGGGAGGGGGCATAGTTAGGGTAAGTGATCACAGGTGCCATCAGGTGAGGTGACAGTTGTTATGACATCACATGACAAGGGTTACTACCACTGACACCATTTAGACAGACACAAGTGATCTTTGACTTGATAAATACAATTTTAATGTTTTAAGATATTTGTATAACTTTTCTCATAAATAAATCAGGGCAAGCATATCACCTCCAAAATTTGTCTGGGTAAGCAAAAAACATATCCGGGCGAGTACGAAAAATTTCAAAATTTACTTATCCGAAACAAGTAAATGTTTAGCATGATCTGCACAGCCTGATTTATAGTTAATATTGGGTTAAGAAATTCATCACTATTACAATCACACCATGTATGATGTTCATATGCTCACATATGCTGTATATGTATATAGCAAATCAAATTTTTTCTGAAACTTTGGTTATTATGATAATTCTAGTAGATACAAATGTCCATCCTGCTCATTGTGTTCTTATAAGTAGTGTACCTGTGTGTGTGTGTGTTTGTGTGTGAATGCACACATGCATATGTCTGTGTGTGTGTGTGTGTGTACACAGTAGCTTTTATGGAGGAAATGAAATGGCTCAGATATCGAAAAAGAAAAGGGTCAGCCAGTAGAATGATCTGTGGTGAACTGAACCACAGAGTAGCTGAAACAAAGACAGAACCAAGTAAAATAAGCCAAGATAAATGTACAGGGGAAATGTTAGCCAATATTGTTATATGTGTAAGAAAGCAGGACTTTTGGATGCATGAGGAACGAACAAATTATATTTGACAGAAATGACATGCTGCAGAGCATTACGTGGAATAAATAAGATGCAGTGAAAAAGAAATACAGAAAATAAAGGAGATATGGAAGTGAAATTAGTGTCAGGGAGAGAATGGCTCAGGATCTAATAGAGATATTGACTGGCAAGTAAAATATTGGTAAACATAGTGGATATTTCAGAAAGGGATGAAAGGGAGGGGTGAAGGATGCACTAGATGCAAGTGGGATGGCCATCCAGGGAGAAGAGTTGTGCACGATAGAGGAGAGAGCATTGGGGGAAGGATGTGCTGCTGATGGATAATGCTCGAATGGTTATCTGTATTTGGAGCCCTTTTTATGGAAGGAGAATAACATAGCTGAACACATCTCTTACAGCAGTAGAAATGAATGAATGACAATAGCTAAGGAAATGTGTTTAGAGGGTGTATGTATGTGTCACTTTGTAGCTTGCATTTCAATGTTGTCAGTAAGACAGTTGTACACACCTTGTATGACTTTAATTTTGGTTAGTTTATCCATTTTGTTAAGTTAATTCAGTGTTATTTGTGTTGTGATTGCATGGTTGACCATTATATTAGAAACAGCTGCTATACAGGTGTTGTTACTTGTATAAAACTTTTTATTTCATGACAACTTTTGCTTACATAGATCACAGTTACACATAAAATATTATATGTAATTGAGCAATAAAAATCACTGTATTTTATAGAGAAATTTAAAATTTCAGAATGTTACATACTCATAATAATTTAATTGATATTGGGTACATAAAAGACGGTACTGTATGTATATGTATTCCTATTTATTATCTAACTCAGAAATTTTTGAGGTAAAATAGTCTTCATGATGTCCACTCCTCTGTTAATCTAGAGAAATTTTTCAGCAGCCTCGCTGACATTGCTTACCATGACAGGTAAAATTTTTTTTACATGCTCCCTAAGACATTAAGCAAAGTACAGTATGAGTAGAATTAGCTATTTAACTTAACAGGAAGGAGTAATTCCCATTCAACTTGAAAGGTTTACTTATTTGGTTTATTGAGGAAAGCGTTCACAGTTGTTGTGATGTTTTTAAGACATCATCATATTACTTGTATAGCTATAATAAAAGTACCTAGACGTGCACAATGAAGTACTGTAATGATAACTTACAATTAGTAAACAGCACAATTATTAAAGAAAATTTTATTTATATACATTATATATATATATTTTTGCAACTTCATATTTGTGTACAGTATATACTTTTTTTTTCATGTTGAATGCATCAATAACTATCATGGTTTTTATACTACAAAAGTCAGGAATGGATGTCTTGGCAAACTGGACTGCACATTAGATGGACCTAAAATTATTCTAGGAATAATTCTATATTAATAAATTATTTCTTGGTTTTATCACCAACACTGTTTAATCATAGTTTCTCTTCCATTCTAACTTAAATACAAGAATACGCTTTGGATAGTAGAAGATATGCCAGTTAGTTACAGTAGAATGTACATAAAAAATAATAACATTTGGGAGTCATAAGGTATGTTTCTGCAGGTATGTATTATATTGCTGTGTAGGCTATACAGAAGTTAGTGTACACTTTTATTTATAGATAAGAAACTGGAAGCAGTAAAAATCATAAGTTGCATTTAAAAGGAATATGTATACTATGTCATAAAACACAGATGCATATTGTCAGTAGCAAATAGGTGAATTTTGCTGGACTTAAAACAGAAACCAACCTCTGTAGTACACTGTACATGCCTTAGTTTCATCTTCAGTTATTGATATCAACAGTAAACTCCAGTGGTGTAGTCCTAGTTAAAATAGTGAAGGAATGCACCAGTGGTGTAGCCAGGGGGGGCCATATGCAATGGACATTCGTACATATTCTAAGGTCAATATTAAGTACTTCATCTCATTGGGGGGGGGGGGGATGACCCTAATAACATTTCCTGAACCTTAGACTCGTTTAGAAAATCACGGTCTTAGTTCTATGATACCGAATTTACCACATAAAAACCAATATTGCGTTTAAAAACTACTGACACTTGGGGAATGCAGTGTATTAGGTATGTACCCTATGCTAGCTAAAGTGCTACTTTACACTTCAAATAACATAATAGGCTACTGCCCTGAAGCAACAAAAGAAAAATTAATAAACAAGTACAGTAAATATAGTCACAATTGTCAGCCTCGGTGATATTCAAACACAGTACAGTATGTCTTAAACAACTAATAAGCATTACGCAATTCACCAATATAATAATTTAATAAACCACTGTTCGTTAGAGCTCATCTTTCAGACAAAATATGGCTAGTTAATGCAGGTCACAGTTGATTGTGGTAAGACACTGCTATACTTTATGATTTTAATTACCCGATAATAAAAATATTTTTAATCTTCGTCGTTTCTTTATAAAATAGTATAACCAAACATGCATGAATGATCATACACATATTGTTGCTGTTCTGTTCATTATTACCACAGGCTAAGAGGCATTGTTGCAGCCTGTTTGTCACACTTCTGTAGGTCTCTGCTCTGGCCCACAGTTTGAAACCGCCTCACCGTTGGCCCCCAAAAAGTGAGAGAACACTGTTTCCCCGCTTTACCCTATGGGGTTCAAGGTGTTTGGTTCACACTCAGGATTGGATGGAGAAAGGAAACTCACAATGTGCTCTCTATATACATGTTGTATTGGATGTACAATGCAGCTTGGTGCTGGGAAGGCAGCATGGTTACAAGCGTGATGTAGAGAGAGCTGGTTGGTGAGGACGCTCAGAGAAGGACAGCTTGTGGGTCGCCATGCTCGCCAGCGGGAGGGAGGACCGCCAGGCAGGCGGAGGAGCGAGGACCGCCAGGCAGGCGGAGGTGTTGCTGGCTGGTTGGTGTAGGTAGAAAGAGAGACAGATCACCACAAGGTCAGGTCTTAAATAGCGGGGGTAGGCGTGGCTTAGCAGTTGACCCCCGCTCCGTGGTGTATGGCGGCGCTGGTTGACCTAGACCACGAGGCATACACTGGGGAATTGGTGGGGTCGGCTAGGCAGCGACAAACAGCGTTTGTAGGGGAGAATTCCACTACAACCCCTCCGCTACACCACTGGTATCCTCATTCCAGCTGTATACAAAATTGTGTTATCTTCAGTTGATTTATTAGTCCAACAAATTTGTTGCCATATTATGATATGACACTGTTTATATCCTTTGTTATCTGTGTGCATGTTAACTTTGTTTTTCGTGCATTAACTTCAATGTTATTTGACATCCATTTCTCTTTTGTTTATTTTAGTTTCCACTCTTGCAGGTTGTGTCCCTTCAAATAAACCACAAAAATTTATTTACTGTTTTAGTTTCCCAACCAGCTGCTGGCATGTTATCCTTCAGTAGGCTTTTTTACCTGTGAAAAATGGAGTGAAACTACATTTTCATGACTTTCTATGAATTCCATTTAAACTTTTATCTTGTGATTGACATATGAGGTGAGTGTAGTTGTTCCCAGTTTATCTAAGACAATTGTGAAAAGAGTTGCTAGATATGTTTTCTGGACAGAATATTGTTTGAGAAACCTTCATTTTATGAGTATTATGAGAATAAAAGAATGGGTAGTGATTTATACAAGCAGAATATCTGAATAAAGCATGGTGTTTAAAGAGTATTTCCCAGAATGTAGCTTGTATATTGAGTGTTAGAGTTAACCTAAGAAATTACATATCTTTTAAGTGATATCATGATTTACCCAAGTTGAATTAATGTGTAGCTTTAATTTTGGTTTTTCCCACAGGCTTAATGACACCCACTCTGTTTTGTATGACAGTAAGATACCTTTTGTACTCTATATTTGATGTCCACTATATTAACACCTGCCATTATTTTCACAGTACAGTAGACAAGCATGAAGGAAACCAAAGATTTTTGCCTTGTAAAGTATTTTACACAAATATTAAAGATAAAATGTAAATGAGCTTTTAATTAAGGAATTTATGTAATAAAAATTAAATTTATATTGTAATATTTTAGGGTTAAGTAAAGGTTTTATTAAAAGGCAAATTTTACTTTCCTTTATAATTTAAGGTGTCAACTTTCATCACAAGTGGATATTGATCTAGTACATGTACAGTACATTAGAAAAAGAAATACTATACAGTACAAGTCAAAAAGTCCAAAAAGTTGTGGTGTGGAAGCAACAACAAAATTATTGTATCCAATATTAAAATAAATCCACAGTAAATTATAAAAAACTAGTTAACTGAAGATAAATGTAAAAGACACACAGCATTACACATGTTTATTTGCAATTCTTTCTATTAAGGTTAATCAATAACCTACTTAAAATTATGGCTGTTCAATCAGGATCTTTTATGCCTAAATATAAGCCCAGCATGACCCACCAAAAGAGAATACGTTCAGCTGATCTTCTCCCTACAATCCAATGCAGGGATAGTGAACTGGCCGATAGTATATCCATCCAACACCAAGATCACTTCCTTCGTCGATGTGGGCTTATGGTTCGCAGACATAATGTTGTCTCTGTTCACATTAGGTTAGAATACAGACCTATCTGTCAAATATCTGAGGTGAGGATGACCCGTACTTCTCTTCCTGTAAACTCTGTAACTGTCCCTTCAACACTATTGCCTTGACTGTCCCACTGTCAGGGACCTCCTACCACTGGACGAGTTACTAACCACTATTATGTCACCACCTACTTATTCATAATAATTTAGATATAATTTTTGTATCCTACCAACGCTTCGGTGGGTGATAACTCCCATTGTCCTTAAATCACAAGTCATAGCATGTCCTGCGAGACATAGTAACAGTGAACTTTGCTGCCAATAGAGCGCTATGTTAGAGGCTCAGCACTGTCTTTTATCCTCTTCGCCACTGATCGGCTTGTTAGCCGCTTGAGCGATCGGTCACGTCTCTTTTCCTTTATATTCTTCACCAAAAGGTCGGCTCGCTAGCCGCCCGAGTACCAATATTAGTGTCTGACTGCATGGTCTTGTATCTAGGCTTGTTGCTCCCTGGGGTGTAATAAATTAACTAGATAATAAATAATAAACCGAGTATGACTAAACAGACGCTCACAAGCAGCAGATGCAACTTGTGGGGTGTTCAACTTGAGACATAAGCAGGGCCGGATTTAGACATGGTGAGGCCCTAAGCTATGGGAAGCTGTAGAGGCCCTGTTTGGCAAGTGTTAACAGAGAATAAGGCTGTGTATCAACTGAACTTGGCAAGAATGCCGTCAAGATGCCTTTAATTATTCAGTTTCAAGACATTTATTAATAGGAAAATAATACTGCAAATTCGTTCCCAGTGACTGAATATATTTAATTCCTGGGAAATTTTGAGAGGCCCCTTCAGACTGAGGCCCTAAGCTGTAGCTTGTTTAACTTATGCCTAAATTCGGCCCTGGAGATAAGTCACAAAATGTCGGGAAAGGCCTCAGTAGCTCGATTCCATCCCCTGAGCATGCCTTCATAGTGAATGTGCTTGCATGGCACTTGCCTCCTCCTGGGTGGGAGGTAGAGCAGGTGGGGGGTGTCCTGCTGTCCCCTTGGGCCCTGGCTCAGTACTGGTGCACTTGCCTCCACTACCCTCCCTTTGTTATTATAGCCCATGTACGTCCGTCCTCATTCTTCATCAACTCCTCCCTCCTCTGCTTCAAGGACTACGTGAGTTTTTTGTGCTGTTTCCTCTGCATTACTGTGCGATCTGGGTTTATGAATATACCCCGAAATGCATCGCTCCTTGCTAATTTTTTGCATGCTGATTAACTTCCTACTTCTCACCCTCACTCACTATTGTGATCCTGAGGGGGTGGGGCGTGACCTCCTGCCTTTGTCCTAGCCTCCTCAAGTCCTGAGTGGAAGCTGATAATTTCAGATCCTCATCACAAATACTCTGAAATTTAAACTATTCGTGCGTTTTCCTAGTTTCAGCTTCCTCCGACTGGCTCTCAGGGACTCCAAACACTATTATGTTGTTCCTGCACTCGGAACGTTTCTGTTTTTCCTCCTCTCCCATCTCAGTAGGTCTACTAGTTGTCTACTCTTTAACACACGTATACAGAGTCCCTAGCCGCCGGAGGACCTCTTCAGATCCTGCATTACTCTCCATCACCTTCTGTAACCCTGCTGTAACCTGAGCATAGCTTCTCTTAACTACTTCCTCTATTTTGTCAGCTACTTCCTCGGTCTTATTAAGGATCTCTCTCCCAACCTGCTCCAGCTTGGCACCATCACGGATTTAGCTTCCTCTTGTTGTAAGGCTGTCATCTCACAATCAAGCTGGGTAGACCCAGGTTTGATCTAAAACTTTTTCATCGTGTTTGAGATAACTTAGTCCTTTTTTTTTTTACGGGGATTAGCCCACCCGGGCACAGGTCACTGACCCACATCGGGGCCTGGGGGGCGAAAATATAATACAGGTAATAATAATAATAATAATAATAATAATAATAATAATAATAATAATAATAATAATAATAATAATAATAATAATAATAATAATAATAATAATAATAATAAAGAACCATAAAAATACAAAATAAAATAAGATCAAAAGTGAGAAATAATACTGTATATGTATGTTGTTGTCAATAGTATGAGAAACAATTGAGACCCTGCAATTGTGTGTAAATGAGGCAGAAAGTCAGCAGATCAGCAACCTGGGACTTGGTTACAATTTTTGTGATGCCATGTGGTAGCAGGGTCTACCATTAGACAATACATTATGCTTTCATTTTTTTCCCAGGCGGTAGTACTGTGGGGCACGTGATGTTTGGGTTCACACTCAGGATGGGATGGATAAAGGAAACTCGCAATGTGCTCTCTGTATACATATTGCATTGGATGTACAGTGCAGCTTGGTGCTGGGAAGTGGCAGCATGGTTACAAGCGTGATGTAGAGAGGAGGACCAGCTTGTGGGTCGTCATGCTCGCTGGCGGGAGCGAGGGCCGCCAGGCAGGAGGAGAGGAGGAGGTGTTACTTACATAAGAACATAAGAAAGTGGGATACTGCAGGAGGCCGACCGGCCCACACAGGGCAGATCCCTTTCACACCCATCCCAGCACTTCCATGTGCCTATCCAACTTCGTCTTGAAGCTCCCTAGCGTCCCCGATCCTACTATAGCACTAGATAGCCTATTCCACATATCCATAACTCTATTACCAAACCAGTGCTTGCCTATATCCTTCCTGAATCGGAATTTATCTAATTTAAAGCCATTTGTTCTAGTTATTTCGTTATTACTGAGCTTCAGAACATCTTCCATTTTACCCTTGTTAATCCCACTTACCCACTTGAACACCTCTATCATATCTCCCCTAACTCTACACCTCTCTAATGAATGCAAGCCTAAGCTTTTCAGTCTTTCTTCACATGGAAGGTGTCTAATATTATGGATCATTTTTGTCATTCTTCTTTGTACTCTCTCCAAAGAATCTATGTCCATTCTATAATAAGGACACCAGAATTGAACTGCATAATCCATGTGTGGCCTCACTAATGCTAGGTAAAGTTCTGTTACTCACACTCCTAGATATGAACCCAAGAATCCTGTTTGCCTTGTTGCGAACGCTAATACATTGTTTTCTAGGTTTCAAGTCGTTGCTAACAAATACACCTAGATCTTTTTCACAATCTGAGTTTTCTATTTCCGTGTTACCTAGTTTATACTTAACGTTTGTATTCGTCTTCCCTATCTGTAGTACCTTGCATTTATCAGTATTAAAATTCATTTGCCAGTCTACTGACCACTCATGTAAGGTATCTAGATCTCTTTGAAGGTGTTCAAAGTCACTGTCTGAATTTATCACTCTCCCCATTTTGGTATCATCTGCAAATTTACTAATCCTACTAGTTATACCTAAATCAAGATCATTAATGAATATAACAAACAGCAGAGGGCCTAATACAGATCCCTGGGGAACTCCGCTTTTGACCGCACCCCAGTCTGACTTAAATCCATTTATGCTGACTCTTTGTTTCCTACCAGTTAACCATGACCTAATCCATTTTAATAATGATCCACCTATTCCATGTGCTTCTACCTTCCTTATCAATCTCTCATGAGGGACTCTATCGAATGCTTTACTGAAATCTAAATAAATTATATCATATGACTTATCATTATCTACCGCTTCATATACTTCTGAGAAAAAGCTAAGCAAATTTGTGAGACAAGAACGTCCCTGGGTGAACCCGTGCTGAGAAGAATGAATTAAGTTGAATGTTTCAAGGTGGCTTCTGATTTTCGTAGCAATAATTGACTCTAGCAACTTGCCTATGATTGACGTGAGGCTAATGGGACGGTAATTTGATGCAATTGATTTATCACCTTTTTTGAAAATCGGAACTACATTTGCAAGTTTCCAAGCTTCTGGCACTAGGCCTGATTCTAATGACTTATTAAATAAAACTGCTAATGGATTACTCAACTCATCTCTACATTCTTTTAATATTCTAGCATATACCTCGTCTGGACCAGGCGATTTATGAGGCTTCAGTTTGTTAATTTCTTTAAGCACATCGTTACTAGTAATATTGATATTCATCAACATATTTTCGATACTGTCGTTATATACCTTATGAACTTCTGGAAACTGTGCTAGGTTTTCATTTGTGAATACGGAGCGAAAATGACTATTTAACGTACTACACATTTCTAACTCATCATCAGTCATTTCTCCTGTCGTAGTTTTAAGGGGACCTATTGTATCTCTAACCTTTGATTTATACAGTTGATAAAAAGCTTTGGGGTTATTTTTCGATTCGTTTGCTACCTTGATTTCATAATTTCTCTTTGCTTTCCTAATTTCTGTTTTTACCTGTCTTGTTAGGTTCTGATAGTAACCAAGTAAGTGATTTTCGCCTTTCTTAACTTTTCTATATACTCCTTTCTTTTTCCCTAGAAGATCTAAGAGTCTATTATTCATCCATTTTGGTTGGTTCCGTATCGATCTGAATTTTCTTTTAGGGATGTGTTTATTTTGAGCTGTCCTCCTCTGAGCACCCTCACCAACCAGCTCTCTCTACATCACGCTTGTAACCATGTTGCCTTCCCAGCACCAAGCTGCATTGTACATCCAATACAACATGTATACAGAGAGCACATTGTGAGTTTCCTTTCTCCATTCCATCCTGAGTGTGAACCAAACAATCCCATACCCCACACCCTCTCACATCAAAGAATACACACTGGTTACGTCGTTGACAACATTGCTTCGTTTTCTTGATAAAAATCTTACCCGTTCGGTAAGCATGAAGATAAAGTGGAAGGGATGTTGAGTGCTATGAGAGAGTGGGGGATTAATTGGGAGGGGGATGAATGCACTAAGCAAAGGGAGACGCGGCAAAACATAGGGGTGGAGTCAGAAAGCTTCAGGTGACTCAGTGGGAGCGGAGTTCGGCTGCATGTACGCGCCAGGACTAAAATCCGAAGTTTGATATTTAAAAGATTTTTGTTTACGAGAGCAAAACCCAGAGGAAGGTGCTAAATAACCCTGTCAGTTGAATCACTCGGAATAAAAAAGAACAGGAATAAACGTGACGGAATATCATTGTCGAGGGAGGTGTGAAAATATTGGGAGTCAAGTGGTCAACAATATTCCTCACCATCATGAGAGGAAGGGCGTGACGCCCGCCCAACAGTCAACCAATTTATTCTGTGTGCAATAAAATCTACACTTCCTGCCAGTTAACATGTACAGAAATACGTGTTCGTGTCGGTACAATCAATTTGTATATACAGTATATATTTATACGGAAGGTATAATGTTCTGCGATGCTGAACTTATCCAATTTCTTACCTAGCCTAGATGAACGGTTGAACCTAATGTAGCAATTCATGTACAGTGCAAGTGAACAATGAAAAATATGTCTGAATTTTATAAATAGCCACATATATGAATCAGCTTTGCAATATGCACCTTAGATAATAGATAGTTACGCACATACTGTATATTGGAGTGGATTCCTCCCCTACAAACGCCGTTTGTCGCTGACTAGCCGATCCTCGAATTCCCCAGTGTATGCCACGTGGTCTAGGTCAACCAGCGCCGCCTTACATGATGGAGGTCAACTATTAAGCTACGCTTACCTCCGCTATATAAGATCTCACCTCGTGGTGACCTACCTCTTTCCACCTACAGCCAGTCTTCAAGCAACACCTCCTCCTCCTGCCTGGTGGCCCTCGCTCCCGCTGGCGACCATGGCTACCCACTAGCTGGTCCTCCTCTGAGCACCCTTACCAACCAGCTCTCTCTACTCAACGCTTGTAACCACGCTGCCACTTCCCAGCACCAAGCTGCATTGTACATCCAATACAATATGTATACAGAGAGCACATTGTGAGTTTCCTTTCTCCATCCCATCCTGAGTGTGAACCAACATCTCGTACCCCCACAATATCACTGCAAGGACAAATTCAAATATTGTGGTTATTGTTCCTCTCCAAAATATAATAATAATAATAATAATGGTTGCCCTTTGTGTAACGAGGATGGCCGGCCCAAGGGCCACCTACAGTAAGCGTGAATTTGTTTAAGGTGTAGAAGCTGTTGACAACACAACAACCACACCCTGAGTTGACGAGCTGGGTGATCCAGTGTCAAGGAATAGTCCGCGAAGACCGGACAACTCACCAACTGCACTGGCTCACCATTACCCCGGAATACGATCCACAAATCGATTAACATCCAGGTTCCCAATTTCTGCTGGGTAGACAGAGGCAAAAATATAAGCATTAGGCTAAGAGCCGCAGCGTAGACTGCGTATACAGTAGAAGGTTAGCGGAACAATCACTTGTTGCTTCATTTCACGAAGAGTAATTATGTGGTGGGAGAGACACAGCAAGAAATATCGTGCACAGTATAATTTACATTCATATCGGTCAACCTATAATAATAAAAGGACGTGTCTGTCTTGTCCTGCCATAGCTCCCAAACAAAAACAGTTAAGAGACTGATCTTTGTCGCGGATAATAACGCGATAAATGTAAATATTGTTGCAAATATTCTTTATGCTAAATATAAAGAGTACCTTACGTTTAACTCTCCCAAGTGCCCTTGCTGTCATTTATTTGTGTGTGCAGAACGTGTACTCACGTAAACGCGTGAATGTATTTGTGTAACTTTTTGTGTACCTCGTATTTTGTGCGCACTTACTGTAGTACAGTAATACATATATATTTGTTTACTGCAAGGCAGTGTTGTGTCATCAATTCTAGAGAATTCTTAACAATGCCAGTTATGCTTCATCATTTCCGGCAATGATTGAAATGTCGCCCAGTAATGCTCCAATAGCTCAAACAAGAAACAATATGGCAGAATTTCAATACTAAAAACTACTCCTACACAGTGGTAACGCTTCTTATACCTACTTTTATCCTCTTCGCCACTGATCGGCTTGTTAGCCGCTTGGGCGATCGGTCACGTCTCCTTTCATTTATATTCTTCACCAAAAGATCGGCTCGCTTGCCGCCCGGGCGATCGGTCACGTCTCTGTCACGCACTGTTGGCAAATACTGGGCATGCACCGGCTCCTGAATGTACCTGAGCCCGCTCCAGTGTTGGTCAAGTCTTCTCTTGAAAGAGCTCACACTCGGTGCCGTCACAACACTCTCTGGTAGATTGTTCCAAGAGTTTACAACCCTCACTCCGAAAAAGTTTGCCCTCACGGTTTTGTGGACTTGCGGCTTCTTCAATCTTGAGCTGTGTCCCCTTGTGGGGCGGGCGTCCGCCAGCTCCAAGTAAGGACACTCAACTGAGTAGTGCCCCCTGAGATGCTTATACACTTCAACTAGGTCCCCCCTTGCCCGTCTGTAGTATAAGCTAGGCAAGTTCAGGCGCTCCAATCTCTCAGGGTAGGTGAGGTGCCGAAGTGCAGGCACCAGTCTGGTGGCCCTCCTTTGAACATTTTCAACCAACTGACAGTCCCTAGCATATCTCGGGGACCAGATGGGGTGACAGTACTCCAGATGGGGAAGCACTTCACTCCTGAAGATCGTCACGAGGGACGGACCGTCTAGATATCTGAACGACCTTCTTATAAGACCCAATAATTTATTTGCCTGATTTACCTTCTTCTCACAATGGCCCGAGAACTTCAGCTCATTGTCAACATACACACCTAGGTCCTTCTCACACACAGTCTCAACTAGTGCATTTTCTTCATCCCGTTGGGACATATGATACGCCTCCTTACCGTTGGTACGCCCCAGGTGCATCCTCTTACACTTCGTGACATTGAATCTCAGCAGCCATTTCTTCGACCATTCCTGGAGCCCACAGAGGTCCTTCTGCAGCTCTTCACAGTCCGCTTGGTTCTTAATTTCCCGAAATAACTTGCCATCATCGGCAAACATTTGTATGGAGGAGTGTACAACGTCAGGCATGTCATTTATGAAACAAACAAACAACAGCGGGCCCAATACACTGCCCTGTGGTACCCCACTTGTTACAGGTACAGATGACGATTTCGTGCCATTAATCACCACACACTGCTTGCGGTCATGTAGAAAGTCTTCTATCCACGCTAGGACATTTCCCCGAATTCCGTACCCTTCCAGTTTGATTTTCAGCCTTTCGTGGGGTACACTGTCGAAAGCCTTGGCAAAATCTAGGTAAATATTGTCGATATTACCACCCCGTTCCAGAATATGGGTCCAAATATCCAATACCTTGAGCAATTGTGTTAAGCAAGAGCGCCCCGGCATAAAACCGTGTTGGCAATCTTTTACAAGGTTGTTTCGTAGTAGATGTTCCATCGCGGCATCTCTGATAATACTCTCAAGTACTTTACATATTATGCTGGTCAGGCTCACCGGTCTATAGTTGTTCGTGGAGTGACTATCGCCCTTCTTGAAGATAGGACTCACATAAGCCACTTTCCATTCACTGGGGACCATTTGTTCATCCAGGCATTTACAAAACAGGAGCTTCAGGGGCTCTGCAAGCTCGTTGCACAGCTCTCTTAGCACTCTAGGATGCACCATGTCAGGTCCGGGACTCTTATGGACCTTTCGCCTGGACAGTTTATTTCTAATACCCTCTTCTGTGAACACAATGTGGGTCAGTGCTGTGTCGAACCGTCTGTCCTCAAATGCAGGAAGGTTAGTTGCATCCTCTCTTGTGAACACTGAGGAAAAGAAGCTGTTCAATGCCTCAGCTTTATCCTGGTCAGAATCTGCGTAACTACCATCTTCAAGCCTCAGGTCTGATACTCCTACTCGCGTTTTCAATTTCGACTTTGCATAGCGGTAAAACGCCTTTGGGTTTGACTTGACCTCGCGTGCAACTAGCCTCTGGAACTCCTTTTCAGCCCTCCTACACTCTATCTTTGCTTGGTTTCTGGCTCTTGCATACATCCTCCTGTCTTGCTTCGACGTGAGCAAAGTGTGTGTGAAGTTAAAAGGTAAGTGCATATTCCCCACTAATCCCTATTTAGACAATTTTTACTTTCCAGAATATTGACTAACATTTTCTGAAAATTGAAACAAGCCAATACCATTTTTACACACTGTGCCGTCACAACACTTTCTGGCTGGGGTGAGAGGTAAACTTCAAGTGATCCATTCTTTTTAAGTACGGAATATTCCTAAAAAAAGACTTATTTTTATATTACCGGAGGTATATAAATTGATCTTTCCCGCTACTTCTCATAACACAAGTGTCCTGGAGGAGTGCATGATACTCCTCTTGGCAGTATCTAGCAGCAATACTATTTACTTATATTAGTAAATAACCTCCATCTTGTGTTTAAATTTATTGAATATATTTATCATATTACGTAAAGTTAAAATTACTAGATCATTATAAACATTTGAACTTCCCAATAGATTAAATGGTAAAATTGCTAAATTTAAATAGGTACAATATGTATAATGTTAGTCCTCAACTCGTTAGTGTATGCACAAGCATGACTAATGGTATGGTGGTCCACTCAAATAAACAGCCTATATCGTGAAAAAATATCGCAAGTTAAATGGGACTAGCGGCAAGCAAGCAAAGAAAGTGCACTAACAATCATAGTTAATTTCACGTTAGACTGGTAAATAGCAGCAGTGTGAAAACCTTTGACTACTACTGGTTCACGGAAGAACTATTCGCGTCTGTGTTTGCGATACCCAGAACGTAATATAGACTATGAACTATATCTAAGTATTATTATTTTATCCTTCACTCGGTATAATATTAATCCATTCCATCGGTAATTAGAGGTACACGTTTAGCGTGTGGCATTGATGTACGTCTGGCAGCGTGGGTTAGAAGTCATGAGGAGCGACCGAGCGTGGAGACTGGCTGGAGTGGAGTATATTTCCTGTTTTTCTCATTCTCAGTGTTGCTTCAGCATTCGTCGTGTATGCGAGTGACTGTCCTCTCGAACAAGTGTGCTGTAATAGTGTATTATACGCTATTAACTTGTGTAATATGGTGTAATATTCTGTGATACGAAACCATCGTAAAAATACAAGGTATGTAAGCGCTGGTAACAAAGTGAAGAATTGTTTTACAGCCCCTCCACTCAAGAGTGTATTGAGCCGGGCAGGAATGTTTAAGTGTTGTCATGCTAGGAACAACCAATGTGAAGCAAAATAAAACGTGACGTTCCTTTTGATAAAAAAAATTAAAGTAAAATTCTTTTGGAGGTCAGGTGAAACTGTTTGTGCGGTTTGACGGTGGTGCATCGGTGCTGGGTTGGTGTGAAACAACAAATATGTTAAGTTGTGGGTTTAAAGTTGTCAAATTTAAAGATAAAAGCGGGGTTAGGATTACTACTATTTAACGCGAGGCTGATTTTATATGGTGATCATGATCTCATGTGAGCTCAGCATGCATGTAAGCTTGAATAACAATCATATACAGTGCAGGTATTTAATACGGCTATTCGTATGGGATTATAGACATACTCGGCCACTTGTTAGCTAACTAGCCTGTAAGCACTGTCACGCACGCTTAGCAAATACTAGCGCGAGAATGTACTGTACCAGAACATGTTCTCGTATTGCTCTAGTCTGGACTGGTGGAGCTCACTCTTGGTGCTGTCATAACGTGTTTTCCAAGTTTACAACTTCTTTATCTTGAGGCTGTGACCTCTAAAATGGGCGACCATACACACCCATACCTGATAGGGTACGGTAAAGTATATACGTCTAAATAAGTGGTTCCCAAACTGGGGAACGTGAAATCATGTAGAAAACAAAATTTGAATGTTGAATTTTGCTTAGATATAAAAAAGATATAAATTTAAGCAAGAACCGATAGACGGCTAGATATTTCTACGAACAATAATATTCTCTGCATTGCAATGCCTCTTAGAGTTAGTAGACCTAAATAATACAGATACCGAACAAATACAAATTATAAAATTTAGTCAAATGAAAAGTAGGGCGAATGAGAGTTTCGTGAAAACTCAAAATATTGAGACCACTGTTCTAGACAGAAACCACAAATTAAGAAAACTAAAAAAATCGTGTGTGTTGGGTTGGGGGATCGGCAATTTCTGTATATTAGCCCAAACTGAATGACAAACGTTCACTGCAAGTTCCGGTTTTCTCAAAGTTAATTATAACTGTTGCGTAGAAGATGTTTTATCGTGGCATCTCTTATAATGCTCTCAAGTACTTTACGTACTATGCTGGTCAGGCTCACTGGTCTATAATTATTCGTGGAGTGACGATCGCCTTTCTTGAAGATAGGACTCAGATACGCCATTTTGCAATCACTGGGGACCTTTTGCTCATCCAGGCATTCACAGAACAGGATCTTCAGGTGCTCAGCAAGCTCGTAGCACAGTTCCCTTAGCACTCTGGGATGCACCATGTCAGGGGCGGGACTCTTATGAACCTTTAGCTTTGACAATTTATTTCTTATAACCTCTTCTGAGAACATAATGTGAGTCAGCGCTGTGCCGAACCGTCTGTCCTCAAAACGCAGGAAGATTGTTCGCATCCTCCCTTGTGAACACCGAGGAAAAGAAACTATTCAACGCCTCCGCTTTGTCTTGGTCAGAATCTCCGTAACTACCATCTTCAAGACTCAGGTCCAATACTCCTACTCACGTTTTTAATTTCGACTTTGTGTAGCGGTAAAATGCCTTTGGGTTTGACTTGACCTCACTTGCAATCCGCCTCTGGAACTCCTTTTTCAGCCCTTGTATACTCTGACTGCTTGGTTCCTGGATCTGGCATTCATCCTCCTGTCCTGCTCATCGTTTGTCCTAACCCACGTCTTGAATATCTGTTTTCTTCTTAACTTTGTTGACCACCGCATGGCTCACATGTAGCGGTCTCCTTGTATTCCTGGAGGCACTGGGTTTGGTCTTGGGTACATATTTCTCGATCAAATGGTTCACTTTACTGTGGCTATGATATTCAGTGGAGTGTCTGCATTCTTATACCTTAGTGAGACAGGCCAGTGGATACCCCTCATCTCCTCCCTCATCCCGTCGTAATTTCCATTGTAATATATGAACCTTGGCCCGGTTTTGTCGTGAACCAAGTAACAATTAAATCTGAAGGACAACGTTACGTGGTGGCTGGTGCCTATGGGGGCTAGGTATTTCAGCTTGACCACCATACCCTCCTCGTTTGTTATGATGAGGTCCAGTGGCTTGGGTGTTTGCTCCCCTCTGTAATGCGTCGGGTCTTTAACACGTTGGAACAGAAATGTCACAGGGTTTCTACAAAAAAGTAGCGGGGTTAGTAAAGTCATTTGACGTGGTCTCCTATTTCCGGTCGATGTCGCCATGAAGTACCCCATGATAAGGAGGTGGCTAGAGTGGGGCACAGTTGCTTTGTCTATTAAGGCTCTTAAGTTCCTTTGGTTTAATAAGCTACAGTTTGGGGATCTGTAGATACACCGGACAATATGTAAGTCTCTCCCCTTTAATTTAATTTTATTCCACTCTGATTCTTCATAAACATCATCTCCCTGTACCCTCACCTGGTTGGCTCTAAGGTCTTGCCTCCCATAGATAACCACACCCCTCTTGCAAGTTTCTTGAGAAAGGTTCGTAAATAGTCATATCACTCAATACTGAACTCGCATTCCTCCAGGTCGATTCTCCTGTTCTTGTACAACAGTTCTACAACACCTACTATATGGGGTTGATGTACCTTCAGTAGTGTTTCAAACTCCTCTGTCTTGTCAAGGAATGTGTCAATATTAGTGTACATGACTTTCAAGCCGGAATTTGTTCTCGGTAACGTCTCTGCTCTTGTTAGTGACTCCGGCCCCCTCCATTCTCAGCAGCTGCAGTATTTGCTAAATACTACATTGTATTTTGCGGGTTGTGGTCAGAGATGCCATTGTTTACATGGCGCTCCCCTCCACCTGGGTGGGAGGTAGAGCAGGTGAAGGGTGTCCTTCCGTCCCCCGGCTCTGTGCTGGCGCTCTTGCTTCCACAACCCTCCCCCTGGATATAACCCACGTATACCCGTCCACGTTGTTCCTCGACTCCTCCTTCCTCTGCTTCAAGCTCTGTAGGAATTTTTTGTGCTGTTCCCTCTGCATTACCGTACGGTATGGGCGAATGAATACATTCCAAAATGCATCGGTCCTTGCTAAGTTTTTTGCCTGCCGAATAATTTCATTTCTTATCCTCATTCACTACTGTGATCCCGAGGGTTTCATGCAAAGAAGTGTTAGTTAAAAGACTAGTGAGGTCATCATAAAACTATATCGAGCTTGTGAGACCTCACTTGGATTACGCAGTTCAGTTCTGATCTCCGTACTACAGAATGGATATAGAATCCCGAGAAAGAATTCAGAGGAGAATGACAAGACTAAACCCGAACATTAGGAACCTTGAGTACAGAAACAGGTTAAAGCATCTTAATTTGCACTTCCTCGAGAGAAGTAGAGTGAGGGGCGATATGATCGAGGTGTATAAATGGAAGTCTGGGCTAAACACCTCGATCATACCGCCCCTCGCCTGTCACATATATAACATGAAAATTACACTGGGCTTATACCCTAACCAGGAGACAAAATTTGGGTACTGAATAGCTTCCAGAAGATTCTTTACCCTAACTTCCTACCACAACTGGTGCTAAGTGAACGTTTGTAGTAAAGGGACACTGCAATTTTATTTTAAACTTGGATGTTACTCGTATATTTTACGTTAAGTCAATCAGCTACGTGCTCTGTCTTCAATTGCGAGGACTGTTCACCTTCCGAACCTCTGAGAATCTGGACTCCCGGATGAGAAATGTGCGTTGTGTCATGTAGCTGGGGGCCATGACTTGAAGAGGCTTTGTCCTGGATTAATGCTAGTATATGTAGGAGGATGAAAAATAAAATGAAGAGTAATATATACAATAGTATTTAATGATAAATTATCATAGGGAGAAAATTAGGGACTTACCTAATTCCCTAGGGAAAAAAATGACAAACCCCGAGGAAAATTAATCGAAACCCTAGTTTAAAGATAATCGGTTATTCTTCAGTTAATATTTTTCATGTCATTTGAATAATATTTGAAATATCGAGAACTTTTTCCAATAATGAAATTCTCTTCAATAATGACCTTTGAACTACCCCCCACTTGGTTTAAATAAAGCAGACACGGCAAAATTAAGTTGATAAGCATTGCCAACAATTGCAAGGTATTTGCCACCCAGCTAGGTTGGTGCTGGAAAATAAGACATAAGTAGAATAGCTTTTATGGATGGTTTCGGGGATTTAGTTTAGAAATACCAAGCCCAAATGGTCGATGGTCGACACGACGCGACGGTTATGTGCTCTGTGGGTTAAGAGATGCTGCGGCTTGGAGGGAAGAACTTATTTTGTTACCCATGAGCCGAAAATGGAGACCATGTTATTTTGCGGAGTATGTTGGCGGTGTCTCAGGCACTTCGGAGGAGATTTCAAAACTTGAAGGGTGGGTGTAGGCTGAACTGGTCACGAACCACTTGCTTGTACAAAAACGGTATATAACTTCGTGAAACTGGAGTTTTGCTAACAATGGGAAAGTTTTGTGCGGTTTCCAACTTTTCAAATTGTTCTGAAAAAATAAAAGAAGCTTCCCTCAGATCGCCCATTACCGTATTATATATTGCTATAAAAATATTTAAATCAGAAACTACGAGAAGTGTCTGGCGAAAATTCGGAGAGCAGAATAAACATTAGCCACTCGTAACAATGCAAATAATGTACAGTAATGTGTTGATTGAATAGTGATCACACTGTTATCGGTAGGGAACCCCTGTATACTTTATATGTCATATTTAAACGTAAATCATAGCAATTTATCCATTTTTTTGGCATTTTCTATTAATTCTATACGCATGCAATCATCACACAAACCTTCGTCAACCGTTTCGTTAAAGTTTGATGATATTGATGGGGTTACATGTAGGGTATTTCTGTTTTCCAGGATAGCCATCCGCATTATTTACTTTTCTCTTCGCCACTGATGGGCTCGTTAACCGCTTGGGCTGTCGGTCACGTCTCTGTTGTGCACTATTGGCAAGTACTGGGCTTGCACTGGCTCCTGAATGTAGCTGAACCTGCACCAGTGTTGGTCAAGTCTGGTCTTGAAAGAGCTCACACTCGGTGCCGTCACAACACTCTCTGGCAGGTTGTTCTAAGAGTTCACAACTCTCACTCCGAAAAAGTTCGGAACTTCGCCCTCGAAGTTTTCTGGACTTCAGGATTCTTCAACCTTGAGCTGGCGTCTGCCAGCTCCAGGTATGGACACACTACTGAGTAGTGCCCTTTGAGATGCTTATACAGTACACCTCGATTAGGTCGCCCCCTTTGATACCGAAACTCCTGACTTGGCTCCTTGGGAATCTAGGGGGGAGCGATAGGAACACATATTTTAAATAGCCTAAATGAAGTTAAATTAGGCTAGACTAGGCTTGACTTATGCCTTTTATTCCCTACACCTAATTAATATACATAGTATATCTTCATTTCGCATATTCCTTCAACACGGCAGATATACTGTACAGAAGCTAACTGGGTCGTCTGGAACGGCATCAAGGAAGCCATTGTTTGTGCTCGGGAACAAAGCAGGGATTATCACCACAAAGCTAATTTTTTTCTTTCCAAGGTGCGGAAACTCAGATAGCAGCACAGAAAAATTATTAGGTATCCCTAAACTGGTTAATTAAAACGAGGGAGTGGGAACCCCGACCGAGCGGACCACTGATTAAGGCTAGTCAATGGAACGCTTACAGGCAAGGACTCCATTATCTCTTACACTTAAGATTCTGTATCATTAGCGGAACTGCAGAAGTGCAAGGAACAAAATGCTTAATTTCGGTTGTTAAAGTCACTATTTCGGCCAGACGTATTTTGCATTGCATGAGACGGTTCTTTGGGGTTATGATGGCCCACTTATATTCGAAAATAGTCTGTAACTCCAACAACAAAGAGAAGGCAAAAATATCACTTTTGCTCCCGTCAAGATTTCTGGTTCATCTCTTCCCTCCAGCTACTCCCGGTGAGATGCAAAATGTGAGAGAATTGGTAAAAACAGCCCGAAAACGCTTGGGAAAGCGGACCGTGGTCGCCAACCCTCTTAAATGTGGGAGGCACTATTGAATGATACCCCCCCCCCTCTAAAAAAACCCACCCATTTAAACTTAGCCCGACCAGCTTTATAATTTTTCGTTAAGATCGGATGAAAATTCTGGACGGTCAGAATACAAAGCCCAGTATCAGACCTTACATTGACCTTTGACTCAATTAAATATTTCTTTTGGCTTAATACTGTACACAGCATGGGTTTTTTTCTCTTGTGCTTTACGTTATGAAACTTGTCATTCTAATTTAGTCCAGAAAAGTTGTAGTGGTTAAGCTCTTGGAATCACCATCCCATGTTAAAAAGAGAAAATTGGGTAAAATCATGGATTTTAGACAACGAAGGGAACACAAGTGAATATATGAAAATATAGTTAGCGTTGTGTGTAACTTACATGGCTTTTTGCTGACTTATCCTGGTTATTGTTAGGACAGAGGTGAACCATCATACCAGACTTCTGCCAACTCACTGTCACCCTTCAGGCGTCAGACCTTCAAGTTAGGACCGGGACGCAATGTACATTTATTTTGTGAGTTTCTTCAGGGGCTTCATTCTTGCGTGCTCTACAAGTAACAAACCTTGATACTTGCCACTGAGAACATAACTGACGGCGGACTTACAAATAAATCTACTGACAATAAATCACAGTTTTAAATCCCAATCATGGCGACGGATTTTGGACAAAAAATATACATCGCAGAGTCACGTTGCATATACTGTCCTTGATGGCATGGATCAGCTGACAGGATGTTTTGGACGGCTGATTGGGTCTCATATGACGACATTTACGATATTTTTCCATGTACTAAACAAAATATTACACCTAAGTTGAAATGGTTGCATAACTTACAAGGGAAAGCCTAGAAGTTGCGTTTCATATGAATGACGTTAAGCACGATTGACACCAACAAATAAATGATATGAATGATTTTACTTCCTTGTAATCTCTCTCCTGAGCTGTTTTTATGTCTTCACTCAAGCATATTTGTATCTCCAACAGCCTCGGGTTCTTGGTGGTTAGAAAAAAGTATTCCAGGAAAATTTTGAGTAACCTAAAAGTAATGAGCGTAACTTGGGTAATTGGAGAAAAAATTAAACCGAAAGTTTATTTTTTTATTTTACAACCAGTTTTGTCGTGTGATAATATCGTCCTACATGGTACTGCGGGTTTGTCTTGCGGATTTATGTTAATTTAATGGTAGGGAGTTTCTCACGAGGGACACAAGGGCGCGACTTTGGACTAGAAACACCTCTTCTCATATCTCGTAGAGACCTACTTAGAGATTAGTGCAAGCCGAACCCTGCGAACAGTGCCGCAAAGGAGCCTCTTAGAGAGGTGGTGGAGCTATTCTGAATTGCCGAGTTCCCTTTCCCTGCACAACAAAATCCCTGGTTTGCGAGTCGCAAACCAGGGGAAAAAGTCCATGTGACTTAAGATCCTTACTCACAAGGCAGTGGTGGCTATTAGTGGCACCCTTTTGACCAGGGCTGGAAACATTAAGTTCCCATTCATATTGTCCAGTCAGAAGGTATGTTGTTTACACATACATCCAAACTTTTACCGTGAAAAACAAAATCAAGTCCAAGAAGACTATTACCAAGTTCACATGCTCAGTGCAGGGTTAAGACTTTCGTAGGCCTTAGGCACCTCCAAGATATGGGGCCCCATTTGACAGCATATTCACTTATAACACAAGCTAGTACCTAATTATAAAATGGAAAAAAGTACCTCAGTATCAATTTAATAATAACCTGTAGAAAAAGGGGAAGAAAAGTTCTCGTTTTATTTTTCGTAGGCCCCCAATATCTCGTAGGCCCTAGGCCCTGTGCCTAATGGATAATCCGGGCCTGCACATGCTCGTACAAGATTTGTTGTTCTACACTGATGATTTTGTACAAGACATGAATCTTTATGCCCCGTTAAATTAACCTTAATCAAGATTTCCCTTGTTTCAATTTTTATTTAACCCATTCTGTCTCGCTGAATCAAATGGTTATATTTGTGGTAGATGGCATGCGTGTTTGATAGCGTGAAGGTTAGCCGTCTGTAGCTGAACATGATCAAACTTCTCGAGCGTTTTGACACGAGTGTACTGTGTGCTAATTGTTTCGTCGTATGCAATGGATATTTGGATAATAGGATTATCTGCGGCCCTGTATTGTCACCAGATGAATAGCTGCTTAGAGGACAGAGATGCAGGGCTGGATTTACTAATAGGCCATTGGCCTAGGGCCCACCGGTATCTGGGGGCCCACTGAAACTAATTTGTCGAGCAGCGTGCCAGCGTATAACCTTGTTTCAAGTATACACCGAGTATTTCATGATATAATATGTTCACAACCATAAGGGCCCCTGTACAATAAGTATAGGGCCCGGAGTATGTCGGCCCCTGTACAATAAGTATAGGCCCACAGTGGTCTTCAACTGGTGGGCCATGGGGTGGTTCTCAGGTGGGCCACGGACTAGGCCCTATAGTAAAATGAAGAAAATAAGATAAAATAAGATAATAAAAAAAATATATATATACATTTTTTAAATGTCCGTTTCCCACCATCTATCTATCTATCTATCTATCTATTTATTTATGTATCTATCTATACATACATATATACGAGCGAGAGAGAGAGAGACACAGAGAGAGACCTTCAGCGCCTTGACGTGTGAAGGACAGGATCGTTTCTCGTTCTGTACGTGTCAGGGTTACCGTTGGTTTGCTGACAGTTCGCTCAGCCAGTCAGTATCTTCTCAGCCTCAGCTTAGTGATATTTTATATTGTGTAGCGGCACTCATTATTTACTAATGATATTTTACATGTTGCATTAAATGGACTTAAGTGTTATATTACGTGTGTTTTTGTGTCTGTTTCTTGTGACATTGGTATTTCTTATAGACTTACACTATTTTTTTTGCTTACAGATTATTGAAACATGCAAATATTTATAAAAATTTGGGGGCCCACTGATGAGTTTGGCCTGGGGCCCACAAGTAGGTAAATCCGGCCCTGCAGAGATGAACCTTTCATCAACCGAACATTTATTACAAATAATTTTTCTATATGACGTTTGTAGATGTATAAAAGGTGCAAAAGAGCTACCTAATTTTATTTGTTCACATTTCACAAACTGTAAAAACTCCCACACTTTAACATAGCCACACATCCCTACGTATGATAGTACGTAAAAAGATCACCACACAAACATGTTAAGTCATTGAAAGTGAGAATGGGTTTTTGTAAGCATGACTGTTCGTTAAAGATAATGTCGATACAGCACACCTTCTGTACACAAGGAGGCCGGTGTGCAAAATATATCACATGCTATCGATACTAAACTACGCATGTAAACAAACCTGCTAAAGGCCTGCGACGAAAAGTACCCATATTTTAGAATAACTTCCATTTCTTTGATCAAATTATCGGATTATAAATGAAGGTAGTGTCGATGATTTTAGTTATTGCTGGTTGATTATGCGGAGAAACGGAGATTTGTTGTCAAAAAGTGGGGAGACGGGAGATTGGGGGGTAAAAATAAACGTAGGGAGATGGGATATTGGCAGTGTCGGATTATAGGGCAAATGGGGCATTTACCCCTGGCCCCAGATCTTGACCGGGCTAAAAATATTGAACGAATAATTTTTTATCTAGTTTATCTTTTTGTGAACGAAAATAAGTTTGAACATAGTGTGAGGTGTGAGGCTGTTGTGGCGGCGTATGACTGTGAGGATGTGTGAGACTGTTGTGACGGTGTATGAGGCTGTTGTGACGGTGTATGACTGTGAGGATGTGTGAGACTGTTGTGACGGTGTATGAGGCTGTTGTGACGATGTATGACTGTGAGGCTGTTGTGACGGTTTAATTGAATTAATTTAATTTGGCCACTTACAGCGGCTAGTATACTGTGCATCCCTACTCATCCTGTGAGAGGTAACGCAAAAGGATTACAGAATAGAAGTCACAAAGGGTATGTTTAATTAACCCCAGTGGTCAGGATATTACAGGATATTATGGTATTGAATGTTACAGAGTATTTCAAACATTCTTTGTTTAGTTCTGTACATACAGGGTAACTAATTCGTAACTGCGTGACTGTGAGGCAGTATGTCTGCCCGCACACTTTGTTATTCACTTTTGTGCAAGAGGTATTCCAGCACATTGTGTGTTTGGTTCTATTATAGAACCAAACAATTTCCCACGTATAGAACTTCTATACATGGGAAATGATATAGCTACTGAGTGAAAAAAAGTGGATACAATCCTAATATGTCAGCTATCTTGCCATTAAAGATAAAGTGTTCTGCCATTTCACACTGTGCTTGGACCTGCCATAATGGTTCTATTTTCACATGGTCAAGGACGTAGTGTTCGAAAGTGTGGCCATATGTCTGGCCACACACTTTACATTTAGTTTTGTTCACATCTGCTTGAGGGATATACTGTGCTGCCAGAGGTACAATACTTATATCCTAACTTATTCTAGCGGTTACATCATTTTGTTATCTACTGGTCTTGTTACTTGCTCCATCTACATGTTTCACTTGATGGTAAACAGTGGGTTGACTAATGCCTGTTTGCACTTGTCTGCTTGCGTCAAATTCATCAAGTTCTTTCCTGATTACAGTTTTCAGGGTTCTTTTTGACAGACCCAGATTGTATTCAACAGTGTCTTTGTTAGACGCGAGTTTGGCGAAGGCATCAACTCTGTCAGGTGACCGGATAAAACCCCAACGGACAAAACCCCAGTCTCATATAAAATAAAACACTTTTATGTTTAGGTTAGGTTAGGCTAGGTTAGTGTTGATAAATGACAACCCCGTTGGGGTTTTGTCATGGAACCACTCTGTCATGTTCTTTGAGGCCTATGTGAGAGAGAATCCACAACAGTTTGATCTCGACACACCGGTCAGCAAGGTACGCATATTGTGTCTGGCTTCAGAGACAAGTGAGTGACAACTTAAGTTGTGGGTGTCAAGGGCAAATAGTGAGGATAGAGAATCAGTGATGATGAGACTGTCATTGACAGCGGTTTCAATAAATTTAATGGCTTTGATTATGGCAACTAATTCAGTTTGTAGAGTGGATGCCCAGTTGTTAATTCTAACTCCTTTCTTAATTGTATCACCGTTAGGTTGAATCACAACTACAGCACTTCCAGCCCACCCGCAGACAGCGTTAAGGGATCCATCAGTGTAAATAGTCTGTGTGATGTTATCAGTCTGTAGGGCTGTGAGTGTGTGTGTGTGAGAAAAAAGAAAACACGTATTTTATTAAGAGCATTCCTTTAACTCTCAATCTAAATAGCCAGAGACGAGAGATTCTTTACTCAACCTCAGACAACCCGTACTCTGGGGGGTGGTATTCATGTTGAGACTGGGCCGAAAATATTATTTGCCCCCGGCCCTGGCAAGGTTTAATCCGGCCTGGCAAGGTTTGATCCGGCCTGGCAAGGCTTAATCCGGCATTGGATATTGGGGGTTAAAAAAGTAGGGAGATGGGAGTTGGGAGATGAGAGGCTAAAGATGAAGGGAAATGAGAGATTGGGACCCCTGTGTCATCCCCATCATCAGAGGCCTACAGGTACAGTACATCTGCTCCCCTTCCTACAAACACCATCCCAGACTTACACTAGCCAATTAACAGAACAAGCCAGCCCTGAACGATGGCGAAAGGACTTCTCCCCTCTCTCTCACACCAATAGAAGAAACCACATTATACCTATGTAGAAACCACACATAAGTGATAGATCAGTACTCCCATGCCATGAACCAAGAGCAACTCACAGGATGTGCTCAGATTAAGATATTAAAGAACAATAGCTTTGTTGAAACCATATCTGAAACCACACTCGGGTGGATATTATTTTGTGGTGAGACTTATTTTTGCAGATGTAAATTGTGCAAAATATGTCACTTGTGACTTATTTTGTAGCTGTAGATGTTTGCACAACACCGGTACTGCTCTCGACCGCATTCACTTCCCCACGTTGTAAACTTAGGTACCCATTTACAGCAGGGTGAACTGGGAGTGTCAGGGGATTGAACCAAGGGGATCGAACCAACAACCTCTGGAACAAGAGGCGAGCGCAAGATATTAGCAATGCCTTAACATGGAAGTTTACAATATATATATATATATATATATATATATATATATATATATATATATATATATATATATATATATATATATATATATATATATATATATATATATATGAGCTAAACCCAGATCTAATTCCAAATTCATATATTATAACCAAATTTTAAAGAACAGTTCTACACAATTAAAAAAAAATATACTGGCAGACTGAGAAACAGCAAAATTAATCATCAATCAGTGTCGTCAGTCACAAACCCGAACAAATTTGATGAGACGCACTCAACAATGTCTCTTAAAAAACTTAAACTTAATTATTAATTAAGATTATTCAAATTTGTACATTACTTTTTTCAAATCGGTTTTTACTATTGTGTCCATGAATATATTATAACAAACACTGACAGTGAGTAATTTATTTATGCTGAATATTATAAATAAATCCATTTATAATTGGAACCGAAGACTCATTTTCCTTTTGCGTGGGCGGGTTTTCCCGACGACCGGAAAAGGGGCACTGCCAACGTCGCTTTTTTTTTTTTACGGGGATTAGCCCACCCGGGCACAGGTCACTGACCCACATCGGGGCCTCGGGGGCGAAAATGTAATAATAATAATAATAATAATAATAATAATAATAATAATAATAATAATAATAATAATAATAATAAAGAATTACAAAAATGAAAAAAAAGATAAAAAGTGAGAAACAATATATGTATGTTGTGTTGTCAATGGTAAGAGAAACAATTGAGACCCTGCAATTGTGTGTACATTACTTTACTTTTATCCTCTTCACCACTGATCGGCTCGTTAGCCGCTTGGGCGATCGGTCACGTATCTGTTACGCACTGTTGGCAAGCACTGGGCATGTACCGGCTCCTGAATGTACCTGACCCTGCTCCAGTGTTGGTCAAGTCTGGTCTTGAAAGAGCTCACACTCGGTGCCGTCACAACACTTTCTGGTAGATTGTTCCAAGAGTTCACAACTCTCACTCCGAAAAAGTTTGCCCTCACAGTTTTCTGGTCTTGCGGCTTCTTCAATCTTGAGCTGTGACCCCTTGTGGGGCGAGCATCCGCCAGCTCCAAGTAAGGACACTCGACAGAATAGTGCCCCTTGAGATGCTTATACACCTCAATTAGGTCGCCCCTTGCCCATCTGTATTATAAGCTAGGCAAGTTCAGGCGCTCCAATCTCTCAGGGTAGCTGAGGTGCCGAAGTGCAGGCACCAGTCTGGTGGCCCTTTGAACATTTTCAACCAACTGACAGTCGCATATCTCGGGGACCAGATGGGGTGACAGTACTCCAGATGGGTAAGCACTTCACTCTTGAAGACCGTTACGAGGGATGGACCGTCTAGATATCTGAACGACCTTCTTATAAGACCCAATGATATATATGCCTGATTTACCTTCTTCTCCTCGTGGTCCGAGAACTTCAGCTCATTGTCAACATACACACCTAGGTCCTTCTCACATTGTCTCAAATAGTGCAGTTTCTTCATCCCGTTGGGACATATGATACGCCTCCTTACCGTTGGTATGCCCCAGGTGCATCCTCTTACACTTTGTGACATTGAATCTCAACAGCCATTTGTTCCACTATTCTTGGAGCCCACAGAGGTCCTTCTGCGGCTCTTCACAGTCTGCTTGGTTCTTTATTTCCCATAATAACTTGGCGTCATCGGCAAACATTTGTATGGAGGAATGTACAATGTCAGGCATGTCATTTATGAAACAAACAAACAACAGCGGGCCCAATACACTGCCCGAAGTGGTACACCGCTTGTGACAGATACGATTGATGATTTCGTGCCATTAATCACCACACACTGCTTGCGGTCATGTAGAAGGCCTTCTTTCCACGTTAGGACATTTCCCCGAATTCCGTACCCTTCCAGTTTGATTTTCAGCCTTTCGTGGGGTACACTGTCGAAACCCTTGGCAAAATCTAGGTAATATCGTCAATATTACCACCCCATTCCCGGATATGGGTCCAAATATCGAATACCTTGAGCAATTGTGTTAAGCAGGAGCACTGTACTTGATAAAGTAAGGCTTACTTTACCAAGTACCCTGTATTGCCACGTAAAGTTGCGAGTATAAGACCCAGGTTGGGGTTGCTGGATCTTTGGCTGACTGTACATACATACACGCATTGTGTTTAATGATGTGCATTACTTAAAACATATAGTTTTTTGTAAACCATTCTTACCTATCATATGTAAATGAACCGAACTTTAACCAGCATAATTTCCTTTACCTTAGTTGTACATAAATGAACCTGACTTTAACCTGAGTACGGTAATACACTTACTTTGAGATTTTATTATCTACATGTCTAATCATTCATGCTCTTGATACGTTTTTTATAGACACCACAACATGAACTATTTCTCTAACAACCTCCAAGTTAATAACCGGTAGCTAAATTAAAACTGTTGTTCACCATTTTAAAACACTGTGTATCAATAACAAGGAACAAGTTGTCTTTGTTTTTTCACTGCATGATATTTTTTTATAATTATCGACAACTGAACCTGCCGGCGATTTTGCATAGTAAACGATTATGAAAACGCTGCAATTTCACTGTGTTTTGTAGAGGACACTGTCGTTGTTTGTGCATTTTTTAATTCCCCAACCCAACCTAACCTAACTTAACACCTGCCGTGGGCAAACTTCCTGTTGCTGTGAAAGAGGAAACGGTGAGCCACAGTGTTGAAGAAGTGGTAAAGGATTGTGCCATGGTCTCAGTGAATGTGGCAGAACAGGTACCATTTCTTGTTACACTGGAACAGATTCCTCTCTGGTTGTAAAACACAAGGATTCCCGCAGTTTGGACAGTCTCTTTTGGAAGGATGGACGCCATGGTCTTTGAAAAACTGGAGAGCGAGATCGTCTTTCCTCTAAATTCGCAAATTACGTCCATATAAGTCCAATGACACCATTCCCAAGCCATGGTGAAAATGAAACTGGCGTGGCAAGAATCATGGCGTGTTTTGAAATATGTCAATATGATTGGCTGTATACATTTGGGGGTGAGACGTCACCATCGCATTAGCGCGGAGAAGACAAAGTTCAGTCGTGTGCACCTTTGGCGCCTTGTAACAGTCCCATGATTTTTTAAGTAAATTATTTCATGCTTCAGAGAAAATGTATAGGTATTCCTGCCAGAAAACCCTGCTTTTTGCCTGCCAAGCAAACATTGCCCTCAGGGTGCCTTAGGCATAAGCCAATCACAGTGACCTGTGATTGTGACATCATAGGCATAACTGTGCTGATTGGCTGGAGACTAGGTTGTTCTGCACTGAAGGTTTTATCTGTTTCACGAAATGTATTGTGATTCATGTGACCCCTTTTAACTAGCTAGGAGAATAGTCTATTGTTTTGAAAGTGTATTAGTCCATTCTGAATATAATCATTCATAAACGAAGAACCGTTTAGAATAATTCTCAATTCCCTTCCCCTGTGTATGGAGTGTCTTAGTGGGATGCAGTGACCCCATGAGGAACAACACAACTCTCACATATTCTCCCTAATATATATATATATATATATATATATATATATATATATATATATATATATATATATATATATATATATATATATATATATATATATATATATACCTAGACCCCGACTTACAACTGCTTCGACTTACGGCCGTCGAGACTTACGACCGCCTCAGATTTTTTATTAATTTTTTTTTTCTTCAAATGACACGCATTTTCTATACCGAAACGTTTCCAGTTAATGTAGTCTCCATGTATAATTAGAAAATTATGTCCTATGTATTTGTACCATACATATATATATATATATATATATATATATATATATATATATATATATATATATATATATATATATATATATATATATATATATATATATATATATATATATATATATATATATATATATATATATATATATATACAGTTATATATATATGTTAGTTAATCTCACTTTTACGCGTTAATGCAACTCCGGAGGGTCCCATGTAAATTGAGAAACGCGTAGTGAATAACATAACATATGGGATTAATTGAAATGGAGTCCGGGCCGATCCCCAAACTCCACTTTTTGACGACACACAACTATGTTGTAGTAAAAATATTATCTTAACTTTATGATGGTATGCACACACAATTAATAATTAAGAGAACTATCAATAATATTAGGTTTTTTAACACTTACATTAGTAGAAAAAATGGCTGGGCACACGGGGATGGGCGGTTGGTTCCGAGGCAGAGGGCAGATTATTGGCCCTCACCTGTGTCACTTGTATCAATTGTATCACTATCCACCACAGAGGCTTGCAGGGCCTCTTTGTCAAACTCCCCAAAGTCCATATAAGTCCATATCCTCACCATAATTATCACTATCACTGACTTGGGCCGGCTGTGGTGGGTGGCGGGTGAAGAACTGGTAATGTTTTGATGACTGGGCAACCTGTGCGCACCATGTTCGCGCCGCTTACACAACATGGCGGATGGCGGGAGGTTTGGATTCAAAAATGGCGCGGCTCGCCAGCCGCTCTCCGCGTAAAGGGGTACACGCACCGCGGAATGTGAGCATCCTGGGTTCCGGCAGGGCACCGCGTAAACATGGAAACGCGGAATGTGGGACCGCGTAAAGTGAGGGTTAACTGTGTGTGTATATATATATATATATATATATATATATATATATATATATATATATATATATATATATATATATATATATATATATATATATATATATATATATATATATATATATATATATATATATATATATATATATATATATATATATATATATATATATATATATATATATATATATATATATATATATATATATATATACAGGGCTGTGGAGTCGAAGACAAAACCTTCGACTCCGACTCCTCAAATTTTTATGCTTCCGACTCCGACTCCTTGGCCTATTTGTAACAACTATTTCCATCTAATTGTAATTTGTATGTTGTAACCTTTAT
This sequence comes from Homarus americanus, assembly GCF_018991925.1. Lineage (NCBI taxonomy): Eukaryota > Metazoa > Arthropoda > Malacostraca > Decapoda > Nephropidae > Homarus > Homarus americanus. The sequence continues at coordinate 6,915,403 of NW_024746161.1, forward strand.
TAATGATCTGACGACATTTAAGAACTACAAAAAAGATGATAGGCTTGACTTCAAAGTTTCAATCAAAAGAAAATAAATTTTATTACTTAATTCAAGATAGTTAACTAGAAAAACACCATTTACATGTATATCTTAAAAAGTTCGATCTCAGCATATGAATTTTGTTTAAGCTCATAATCTGATGTGGGATCTAAATGATGATCCTACAATTCCTTTTAAAGTAAAGTTATATATTTATGTACATTAAAGAAAATGAATACCTTATTAAGGAAATGGATAAACCTACATAATTAAGTTATTAAATTAAATTTTGCTCTTTTAATCTCACCAAAACAGGTTAGAAGCATTGTTTTGTAGCTGAGAGCCTCTTGTGCAGTTTTTTCAATCTAAAACAAAATTTGATATAATTCAAAAATTTCAATGGTAAAGAAGAGACTATCGTTCAAAAATTATAGTGCTATACTGTGCCTGCTCTACAATAAATTCATAATAATGTTTATAAATGGAAATAAATTCTTTAATAATTTAAGAAAATTAGTGGGATCAGTGGAATCACTGCAATGAATATGCCTGAGTTCATTGTTCTAGAAACAGAATAGCTCAGGCCGGGAGGTCGGGTCGTGAGCTCGAGTTCGGACAATTTAATGACTGACCATTGCCGAATCCACTCCCGACCCCACTCCGACTCCACAGCCCTGGATAGGTACTCCTGAATGTGCTGCTTAAGGATCTGTTAACCAAAATTTGATATCTTGATTATAACTTGTTCAAATGGCTTTTAGAAAATGTTCAAATGATTTTTAGAATATTTTAATTACTTTTGTAATGCTAATTACTCGCCGCTTATGGGTTTTCGAGGTCATTTCTTGGTGCTTGTGTAATATTCTGGATGTACTTAAATAGTTAGGCACATTAAATTTTAGTTCAGAGAGAAAACGTATTTTTGGCCAAAAATACTTTAAGGCTATATAGACTTACAATTTTTGTCATTTTCGGCCAAAAAATGGATTTTGTTCAAAATTTCAGTATAGGTACTCCTGAATGTGCTGCTTAAGGATCTGTTAACCAAAATTTGATATCTTGATTATAACTTGTTCAAATGGCTTTTAGAAAATGTTCAAATGATTTTAGAATATTTTAATTACTTTTGTAATGCTAATTACTCGCCACTTATGGGTTTTCGAGGTCATTTCTTGGTGCTTGTGTATTATTCTGGATGTACTTAAATAGTTAGGCACATTAAATTTTAGTTCAGAGAGAAAACGTATTTTTGGCCAAAAATCCTTTAAGGCTATAGACTTACAATTTTCGTCATTTCGGCCAAAAAATGGATTTTGTTCAAAATTTCAGTATAGGTACTCCTGAATGTGTTGCTTAAGGATCTGTTAACCAAAATTTGATATCTTGATTATAATTTGTTCAAATGGCTTTTAGAAAATGTTCAAATGATTTTTAGAATATTTTAATTACTTTTGCAATGCTAATTACTCGCCACTTATGGGTTTTCGAGGTCATTTTTTGGTGCTTGTGTATTATTCTGGATGTACTTTAATAGTTAGGCACATTAAATTTTAGTTCAGAGAGAAAACGTATTTTTGGCCAAAAATCCTTTAAGGCTTTAGACTTACAATTTTTTGTCATTTTCGGCCAAAAAATGGATTTTGTTCAAAATTTCAGTATAGGTACTCCTGAATGTGCTGCTTAAGGATCTGTTAACCAAAATTTGATATCTTGATTATAACTTGTTCAAATGGCTTTTAGAAAATGTTCAAATGATTTTTAGAATATTTTAATTACTTTTGCAATGCTAATTACTCGCCACTTATGGGTTTTCGAGGTCATTTCTTGGTGCTTGTGTATTATTCTGGATGTACTTAAATAGTTAGGCACATTAAATTTTAGTTCAGAGAGAAAACGTATTTTTGGCCAAAAATCCTTTAAGGCTTTAGACTTACAATTTTTGTCATTTCGGCCAAAAAATGGATTTTGTTCAAAATTTCAGTATAGGTACTCCTGAATGTGCTGCTTAAGGATCTGTTAACCAAAATTTGATATCTTGATTATAACTTGTTCAAATGGCTTTTAGAAAATGTTCAAATGATTTTTAGAATATTTTAATTACTTTTGCAATGCTAATTACTCGCCACTTATGGGTTTTCGAGGTCATTTCTTGGTGCTTGTGTATTATTCTGGATGTACTTAAATAGTTAGGCACATTAAATTTTAGTTCAGAGAGAAAACGTATTTTTGGCCAAAAATCCTTTAAGGCTATAGACTTACAATTTTCTTCATTTCGGCCAAAAAATGGATTTTGTTCAAAATTTCAGTATAGGTACTCTGAATGTGCTGCTTAAGGATCTGTTAACCAAAATTTGATATCTTGATTATAACTTGTTCAAATGGCTTTTAGAAAATGTTCAAATGATTTTTAGAATATTTTAATTACTTTTGCAATGCTAATTACTCGCCACTTATGGGTTTTCGAGGTCATTTCTTGGTGCTTGTGTATTATTCTGGATGTACTTAAATAGTTAGGCACATTAAATTTTAGTTCAGAGAGAAAACGTATTTTTGGCCAAAAATGCTTTAAGGCTTTAGACTTACAATTTTTGTCATTTTCGGCCAAAAATGGATTTTGTTCAAAATTTCAGTATAGGTACCTGAATAAAAGCTGCCATGATCTGTTAACCAAAATTTGATATCTTGATTATAACTTGGTTCTAAATAGCTTTAGAAAAAAATGTTCAAATGATTTTTAGAATATTTTAATTACTTTTGCACGCAAGCACTACTCGCCACTTATGGGCTTTCGAGGTCATTTCTTGGTGCTTGTGTATTATTCTGGATGTACTTAAATAGTTAGGCACATTAAATTTTAGTTCAGAGAAAACGTATTTTTGGCCAAAAATCCTTTAAGGCTATAGACTTACAATTTTCGTCATTTCGGCCAAAAAATGGATTTTGTTCAGAATTTCAGTATAGGTACTCCTGAATGTGCTGCTTAAGGATCTGTTAACCAAAATTTGATATCTTGATTATAACTTGTTCAAATGGCTTTTAGAAAATGTTCAAATGATTTTTAGAATATTTTAATTACTTTTGCAATGCTAATTACTCGCCACTTATGGGTTTTCGAGGTCATTTCTTGGTGCTTGTGTATTATTCTTGATGTACTTAAATAGTTAGGCACATTAAATTTTAGTTCAGAGAGAAAACGTATTTTTGGCCAAAAATCCTTTAAGGCTATAGACTTACAATTTTTGTCATTTTCGGCCAAAAAATTGATTTTGTTCAAAATTTCAGTATAGGTACTCCTGAATGTGCTGCTTAAGGATCTGTTAACCAAAATTTGATATCTTGATTATAACTTGTTCAAATGGCTTTTAGAAAATGTTCAAATGATTTTTTGAATATTTTAATTACTTTTGCAATGCTAATTACTCGCCACTTATGGGTTTTCGAGGTCATTTTTTGGTGCTTGTGTATTATTCTGGATGTACTTAAATAGTTAGGCACATTAAATTTTAGTTCAGAGAGAAAACGTATTTTTGGCCAAAAATTCTTTAAGGCTATAGACTTACAATTTTCGTCATTTCGGCCAAAAAATGGATTTTGTTCAAAATTTCAGTATAGGTACTCCTGAATGTGCTGCTTAAGGATCTGTTAACCAAAATTTGATATCTTGATTATAACTTGTTCAAATGGCTTTTAGAAAATGTTCAAATGATTTTTAGAATATTTTAATTACTTTTGCAATGCTAATTACTCGCCACTTATGGGTTTTCGAGGTCATTTCTTGGTGCTTGTGTATTATTCTGGATGTACTTAAATAGTTAGGCACATTAAATTTTAGTTCAGAGAGAAAACGTATTTTTGGCCAAAAATCCTTTAAGGCTATAGACTTACAATTTTCGTAATTTCGGCCAAAAAATGGATTTTGTTCAAAATTTCAGTATAGGTACTCCTGAATGTGCTGCTTAAGGATCTGTTAACCAAAATTTGATATCTTGATTATAACTTGTTCAAATGGCTTTTAGAAAATGTTCAAATGAATTTTAGAATATTTTAATTACTTTTGCAATGCTAATTACTCGCCACTTATGGGTTTTCGAGGTCATTTCTTGGTGCTTGTGTATTATTCTGGATGTACTTAAATAGTTAGGCATATTAAATTTTAGTTCAGAGAGAAAACGTATTTTTGGCCAAAAATCCTTTATGGCTATAGACTTACAATTTTCGTAATTTCGGCCAAAAAATGGATTTTGTTCAAAATTTCAGTATAGGTACTCCTGAATGTGCTGCTTAAGGATCTGTTAACCAAAATTTGATATCTTGATTATAACTTGTTCAAATGGCTTTTAGAAAATGTTCAAATGAGTTTTAGAATATTTTAATTACTTTTGCAATGCTAATTACTCGCCACTTATGGGTTTTCGAGGTCATTTCTTGGTGCTTGTGTATTATTCTGGATGTACTTAAATAGTTAGGCACATTAAATTTTAGTTCAGAGAGAAAACGTATTTTTGGCCAAAAATCCTTTAAGGCTATAGACTTACAATTTTCGTCATTTCGGCCAAAAAATGGATTTTGTTCAAAATTTCAGTATAGGTACTCCTGAATGTGCTGCTTAAGGATCTGTTAACCAAAATTTGATATCTTGATTATAACTTGTTCAAATGGCTTTTAGAAAATGTTCAAATGATTTTAGAATATTTTAATTACTTTTGCAATGCTAATTACTCGCCACTTATGGGTTTTCGAGGTCATTTCTTGGTGCTTGTGTATTATTCTGGATGTACTTAAATAGTTAGGCACATTAAATTTTAGTTCAGAGAAAACGTATTTTTGGCCAAAAATCTTTATTATAGACTTACAATTTCGGCCAAAAAATGGATTTTGTTCAAAATTTCAGTATAGGTACTCCTGAATGTGCTGCTTAAGGATCTGTTAACCAAAATTTGATATCTTGATTATAACTTGTTCAAATGGCTTTTAGAAAATGTTCAAATGATTTTTAGAATATTTTAATTACTTTTGCAATGCTAATTACTCGCCACTTATGGGTTTTCGAGGTCATTTCTTGGTGCTTGTGTATTATTCTGATGTACTTAAATAGTTAGGCACATTAAATTTTAGTTCAGAGAGAAAACGTATTTTTGGCCAAAAATCCTTTAAGGCTATAGACTTACAATTTTCGTCATTTCGGCCAAAAAATGGATTTTGTTCAAAATTTCAGTATAGGTACTCCTGAATGTGCTGCTTAAGGATCTGTTAACCAAAATTTGATATCTTGATTATAACTTGTTCAAATGGCTTTTAGAAAATGTTCAAATGATTTTTAGAATATTTTAATTACTTTTGCAATGCTAATTACTCGCCACTTATGGGTTTTCGAGGTCATTTCTTGGTGCTTGTGTATTATTCTGGATGTACTTAAATAGTTAGGCACATTAAATTTTAGTTCAGAGAGAAAACGTATTTTTGGCCAAAAATCCTTTAAGGCTATAGACTTACAATTTTCGTAATTTCGGCCAAAAAATGGATTTTGTTCAAAATTTCAGTATAGGTACTCCTGAATGTGCTGCTTAAGGATCTGTTAACCAAAATTTGATATCTTGATTATAACTTGTTCAAATGGCTTTTAGAAAATGTTCAAATGATTTTTAGAATATTTTAATTACTTTTGCAATGCTAATTACTCGCCACTTATGGGTTTTCGAGGTCATTTCTTGGTGCTTGTGTATTATTCTGGATGTACTTAAATAGTTAGGCACATTAAATTTTAGTTCAGAGAGAAAACGTATTTTTGGCCAAAAATCCTTTAAGGCTATAGACTTACAATTTTTGTCATTTCGGCCAAAAAATGGATTTTGTTCAAAATTTCAGTATAGGTACTCCTGAATGTGCTGCTTAAGGATCTGTTAACCAAAATTTGATATCTTGATTATAACTTGTTCAAATGGCTTTTAGAAAATGTTCAAATGATTTTTAGAATATTTTAATTACTTTTGCAATGCTAATTACTCGCCACTTATGGGTTTTCGAGGTCATTTCTTGGTGCTTGTGTATTATTCTGGATGTACTTAAATAGTTAGGCACATTAAATTTTAGTTCAGAGAGAAAACGTATTTTTGGCCAAAAATCCTTTAAGGCTTTAGACTTACAATTTTTGTCATTTCGGCCAAAAAATGGATTTTGTTCAAAATTTCAGTATAGGTACCAGGGCTGTGGAGTCGAAGACAAAACCTTCGACTCCGACTCCTCAAATTTTTATGCTTCCGACTCCGACTCCTTGGCCTATTTGTAACAACTATTTCTACCATCCTAATTGTAATTTGTATGTTGTAACCTGCATAGGTAAAAAGTAAAACACCGTGGCTATACTGCTACAGCTTTATTAATGATCTGGACGATATTTAAGAACTACAAAAAGATGATAGGCTTGACTTTCAAAGTTTCAATCAAAAGAAAAATAAATTTATTAAGAATTCAAGATATTAACTAGAAAACACCATTTACATGTATATCTAAAAGTTCGATCTCAGCATATGAATTTTGTTTAAGCTCATAATCTGATGTGGATCTAAATGATGATCCTACAATTCCTTTTAAAGTAAAGTTATATATTTATGTACATTAAAGAAATGAATACCTTATTAAGGAAAATGGATAAACCTTACATGATTAAGTTATTAAATTAAATTTGCCTTAATCTCACCAAAAACAGGTTGTAGCTAATTATTTTGTAGCCGAGAGCCTCTGTGCAGTTTTCAACGAAACAAAATTTGATATAATTCAAAATTTCAAATGGTAAAGAAGAGACTATCGTCCAAAATTATAGTGCTATACTGTGCCTGCTACAATAAATTCATAATAATGCTTATAAAATGGAAATAAATTCTTTTAATAATTTAAGAAAATTAGTGGGATCAGTGGAATCACTGCAATGAATATGCCTGAGTTCATATATTTGTTCTTAGGAACAGAATAGCTTCAGTCGGAGTCGGAGTCTGGACAATTTTACCGACTCCGACTCCACAAGCCGAATACCCCCTCCGGCTCCTCGACCTGGACTCCATTAGCTGTATATATATATATATATATATATATATATATATATATATATATATATATATATATATATATATATATATATATATACATATATATATACAGTGGGGTATGCTATAACGAATCTAATTGGTTCTAGAACCTTGTTCGTTATAGCACTCGTTCGTTATAGGATTAATCCGTTTCAGGCCCCCAAATACAACCACTTAACACAGAAAAATATAATATAAAATTGTAAAAATTGTAAAAAAGTGCATAAATATGCATCTAAACCCCTGAAATAAAGAATATCATTAATACTTGTAATAAAAAAAAACAATTAGTAAAAAAAAAATTCGTTGTAGGAGTTTCGTTCGTTATAGCATTCTCAATTTTATAGGTAAAACCGTTCGTTATAGGAATATTCGTAGTAGAATCCATTCGTTATAGCATACCCCACTGTATGTATGTATATATATATATATATATATATATATATATATATATATATATATATATATATATATATATATATATATATATATATATATATATATATATATATACACACACACACACACACACACACACACACACACACAGTGGGGTATGCTATAACGAACGTAATTGGTTCCAGAACCTCGTTCGTTATAGCATTCGTTCGTTATAAGATTAATCCTTTCCAGGCCCCCAAATACAACCACTTAACACTGAAAAAATTCTGTGGAAAATGTAAAAAATACGGTACTTTATCTTACCTTAGTGTTATTCAGCATGCAGGTACCCCTAAACACTGGCACATCACTATCACTTCCACTGGGAGTCTTGGCTTTAAGGTCCTCAAACAATTGTCTGGCCTTCTCACAAATTATAGCTTCACTAATGTTACCACCTGCCATTTCTTTCTCCTTTATCCACACTAAGAGTAAATTTTCCATCTCTTCAATCACATTACACTTTGCTTTGCTAAGTCTAAAGATTCCCTTAGCCACTTGCACAGTTTTTAACTCCTCTTTATTCTTCAAAATCGTACATATAATCGATTTAGCCATCCCATATTCATCACTAAGTTTCACAATGCTTCTTCCATTCTCACGTTTCTTTACAATTTCTTTCTTAGTTTCAAGGGTTATTAGCTTTCTCACTCGCTTTGGACGACTCATTGTTACAATTGTATACTTGTATAACAAAATAGTTATACAAATAACGCGAATTTCCACATCAAAAGACGAAATTTCAACAATAACAGTGGTGCACTGGCTACACAATGAGACAAAGATGGCGCCTGACGCTCTTGTTGTGGGTCGCGGTACAACAATATTCATGTGCCAGGCGAAATAGTCCGGTATTCATCCGCGTTCGTTGTAGGAGTTGCGTTCGTTATAGCATTCTCAATTTTATAGGTAAAACCGTTCGTTATAGGAATATTCGTAGTAGGATCCGTTCGTTATAGCATACCCCACTGTATATATATATATAGATATATACTGTGTATATATATATATATATATATATATATATATATATATATATATATATATATATATATATATATATATATATATATATATATATATATATATATATATATATATATATATATATATATATATATATATATATATATATATATATATATATATATATATATATATATGTAACCGGTCGGAATTTACTGGACTTTAATTTCTCACTTGACTTGGGGTTTATTAAAAATTAATAGATGGTAATGGCAGTGGAAGCGCCCCTTTGAGAAAAATCCCGAACCAGCACAAGAACACTTAAATCTACTAAACAAAATGAATTGTCCGTGACCCGTGGAAGGATAGCGTCTGTGACTGGGATGAATGAGACACACTGTAAAATTTAGACACTTATATTCCCTCCAACACTACAAACACAATCAAATAATGGTACACCAATATGCGCACCTCTTAACTTAAACTTAAAACACTACTCTGGGGAATAAAAGTTATACATGATATAGAAATTATTAGAAACACAGGCAACAATAAATTTGAAGTATTAAGAAATGTTGCTTGCACACATGAAACAGGCCTTAAGGGCTTTCACAAAATAATATCAGTCACTTAGGAAATGGTATTAAAAAATAAGAAATTAAATACCCTACAATGAATAGGCCTTAGGGCTTTCAACAAAATAATATCAGTCACTGAGGAAATGGTAATAAAAATTAAGAAATTAAATACTCTACAATGAATAGGCCTTAAGGGCTTTCAACAAAATAATAGCACCCCAACAGATGCACACTTCCTAACCTAACTTAACCACTACTCTGGGGAACAAGGTTATACCTGAGATCAGAATTATGAAGAACAATTAGATGCATTAAAAGAATCAAATCACAGCATCACTCTGGTTCCACTTAATGGCACAAACATTCAAAAACAATACTATCAAAATTATTTAGGACTATTAAACTACACACGTCAAGATAATATCAGTCTGAGGAATGGTGTTAACTACACCCGTAATAAGGAATATAAAATGTTCCTCTAGGTATCTCCTAGAGTCCTAGTCTCACGGTCTCAGTGTGTGACCATTAATATACTCAGATAGCCTCAGTGTACTCCCAGTGCGTCCATGGGCAGGAAGAGAGTGAGCCAATCAGACCTTGTGCAGTTGAGAGGAGCTTTAGCTTCCCGTTAGCAAGAGGGTTTCACTAAGAGGCTCGGGACATGTGGTGTTGTGAGCCGACGTCAGCTGGGCACCCAGACGGCTAGATTCCCTCAAGAGATCCTTTGGTACCCCGCTAAACAGTGACAGGCCTACTCTGATCGGTCCAATTGCGACAATCGCCACCCTCAATCATCAACGGCAGTCTCAAACGGCAGTCAATCTCTCGCAGTCAAACTCCGGTCAACTCCGGTCAACTCCAGTCAAGTGGGTTCTGACGGAAACCCTGAAATGAACTCACTGTTAGCTCTAGTTAACTTTACCACTGCCCTATCTAAACCCTGTCCGAGATTGAATAAGACTTACTTGTTATACTGCCATAGCGCAGCACAGGTGACTAGGCCACGTGACTATTTCTGTGACAGACGCGCAGGGACGTCTTGTCTGTGTGAATGCTTCCCGCTACTGAGACCTAGCCAGCGTCGCGTCTCCTCAAGGCGTTAGCTTAGGTCTACGTGACATATTTTCCGCCTAACTAATAACTCCTTGGGACACCCGTAACATTATTCAGACTGATAAACGATCTATAATAATTTCAAATTCAATAATAGTCCCTTACTTCATGAATCGCATCATTATTAATTCGGTGAATTACATTTAATATCATATAGGCCTAGTTCCGCAATCTCTCGCTATGAGCAGGCAGCGCTCTCTCCCCTCAGATGACCTTGAATGCTCAGTATCGCTAATGGCGGGGCATTTGAAATTACTCTGAAATTTCTGAGTATTACATATATATATATATATATATATATATATATATATATATATATATATATATATATATATATATATATATATATATATATATATATATATATATATATATATATATATAATATATATATATATATATATATATATATATATATATATATATATATATATATATATATATATATATATATATATATATATATATATATATATATATATATATATATATATATATAATATATATATATATATATATATATATATATATATATATATATATATATATATATATATATATATATATATATATATATGTCACTGTGGGTCGTGATCTGGGTATATGCTGATAATGTTGATGATGTATTATGTCTCTGGCCATGTAATGAGGACCTAAAAGCTTTCCTACCACAACTTAACAACTTAGCCCCCTCGATCAAATTCACGGTGGAATTAGAGCAAGACTGTAAATTGCCATTCCTAGACTGTCTGATACACAGAATAGGTAACACTTTTAAGTTCAGTATTTATAGAAAACCAACTAATGTGTGTTCATACATTCATTATTATTCTGCCCACCATAATAAAGTCAAACAGTCAGTATTTTCAACAATGTTTTTACGTGCCTTGAGAATTTGCAGTCCGAAATTCATCGATGAGGAATACAAATATATATATAATATTGGCTCAAACCTTAAATACCCTAGATCTTTCATAGACAAATGCTTAAACATTACTAAGAAAACTTTTTATAGAACTGACCCCAAGCCCACCCATGACCATAAGAATATCTTAATATTACCATTTCACAAAAATTTCTCACACATTCCTGCACAGCTAAAAACCTGGAACGTCAATGTGGCATTTAAAAACTCATGCACTGTTAAACAAATGTTAATCAAGAACTCCCCCAACAACAGAATTGGTTGCATTTATAAAGTTCCTTGCAAGGAATGTAATATGTTTCACTTAGGCCAGACAGGTAAAGATCTTGCAACTAGAATTAAACAACACAAATACAGTGTTAGGACAGGCCAGGAATCCAATGCTCTGTTTGTTCATTTGAGGGATAACAAGCATTGCATTGACTGGGATAATGCCTCCTCAATATTACCATGTAAGTCAATTGACAGTAGGAACATCATAGAATCTCGTCTTATTAAACATACCGAAGCATTCAACATGAATTTGAGTAACGGCATGTACAAGCTGGACAATTTTGTAATTAAGAAGATTTGTGATCAGGTGAGAAGGCCGGGTCACTTGACCATCTGACCTGACCACCAACCCTTGTGTGCTATTTAAAGATTAGTAGGGTCATTACCTAATACCTGACCATTGTGGACCTGGTCTCACCCTCCTCTGTATATATACACCTTGATTTGTATTACTCTCTCTAGTCTGTACTCACCCCTGAAGATGTGAATTACACGAAAGCGCTTGGGAACTTCGTGTTTTCTTCTTTCCTTGTGGTTATCAGCACACACATATATATATATATATATATATATATATATATATATATATATATATATATATATATATATATATATATATATATATATATATATATATATATATATGTATGTATGTTCGCAGATGATATATACTTACGGCCATATTATTAAACAACATCTTCCCTTGAAGAATATCTTCATGTCGAAAGCCGTATTTTTAAATGCGAAGAACCTTTTAGTGCAGCGCACGAAAGAGTGTGGTGGCATGAAAACGAACTAATTGCACCTAACTTTGAAGAGGTGGCTATGAGCTGCTTTTCCTCACCCTCTTCATAATTATTTTGTTAGTTTTATTGAATATTTATTGTCAATACGATTAACGTACAAAGAAACACGTATAGGCAATTTTACAAATGTATTTTTTTTTACATGATTGGTTTTAAGGTCCATATTATGACAGTGCAAAAGCTGTGTCCCGTCATATTACGCCTTTCGTAAAAGCTGTGCTGCCTGTCAATTTGTTATTGCCAAAGGCAAGCTGCTAGAGTCATCCCATCTTACTAACGCTAGTATTAATCTGGTAAGCACATTTACGGTAATTTATTAAACTTTTTAGCAGTTTTATAAGTGAGTTTCTGTCAGGAAAATATAAACTAGTGACGTTCTTGCCTATAAATATTAATATGGATAGAGGCAAATTTTACTGGGAGAAAATCATCTCAAAACTTTATGTTGCATATATTAATAAATTAGTCCATTTAAGTTATTTAATGCAACTTTTTAGCAGTTTTATAAGTGAGTTTCTATCTGGAAAATATAAACAGGAGAGGCTTATGCCTAGAAATATCAAAATGGGTAGAGGCAAATTTCACTGGGAGGTCATTATCACAAGGATGGTAATATTACATACACAAACACCTTTGATACAGTGGATCATGATATAATATGTGAAATACTGCAGGCTCTAATTTTTCATCACCAATCACAGTATTTCGTTTTGGTAAACTTCCATTTGGCTGAATTAGGAGCATAATAGAACAAGTTCACTGGAAGCTGGAGTTTGAGTATTTAATGAAAATGTGCCTTAAGCATATATGATACAATATTTTGGCTAATATATAGGACTTCACAGTAGCTTCCCCCGTCTCAGTAATAGTAAGTTCGCCCACGCCAAATTAGAAGTCTCTAATTCTATATAATCTAAACTACTAAGCTGGCTAATATATATATATATATATATATATATATATATATATATATATATATATATATATATATATATATATATATATATATATATATATATATATATATATATACATTCTCATTTTTAGTCCATATAACACGACTTGAACATATAATCAACTTAACTCAGCAAGGAATCAAACCTCGACTGGGTGTGACTAGGAATGCTACTGCTGAACCACAAGTTCAAAGTCCCGTGGTTATATGGACCAAAATGAAGTATATATATGTACCTCCGCTTCATACCAGCTGGATTCGTAAATGCTGCTGACACCACATAAGAGGCACGGGACAGCCTCATTGAGGTTCACGGCCCATCAGCTCTGAACAGGCTATTGTGTGAATATAACAGAGTCTAGAACTGCTTAGTGTCCTTGTGGCCAGCCGGTGCCGCTCCCTAGTCACACCCAGTAGGTCGAGGGTTCAATTCTTGCTGGTGAGGTCATGATTATATGTTCAAAGTCCGTTATATGGACTAAAAAATGAAGTATATATATACCCTGCTTTCATACCAGCTGGATTCGTAAAATGCTACTGACACCACATAAGAGGCATGGGCAGTTTCCATTGAGGTTCACGGCGCCATCAGCTCTGAACAGGCTTTGTGTGAAATATAACAGAGTCTAGAACTGCTTTTAGTGTCCTTGTGGCCTAGCGTAAGCGTTCCTAGTCACACCCAGTAGGTCGAGGGTTCGATTCCTTGCTGTGAGGTCGTTGATTATATATATATATATATATATATATATATATATATATATATATATATATATATATATATATATATATATATATATATATATATATAAGCATATAGTTTTTTTTACTTACTTTATTTTAATGCGTTCCCAAATCTTCTTCAACTGTTCTGATCGCCGAGGTTCGTATCCCTCAGCATGTAAACATGCTGCAATTCGTAACCATGCTTGTTTCTTAAATGTAACAAGCTTCCCACAAGTACTTTTATTTTGCAAAATTTTCTCCTCCCCACTCAAATAAACAAAGAAATCCCGGGAGACTTTGGAGGAAAAAATATCCATGACGAGAGCTGCTACAATACTAAATTTGGTGCCAACGAAGGTAAACAAACACACACAGGACCCATAATGCATCAGCGAAAAGACGACCGTAATGCATCAGCGAAGAGGACAGTATTACCTGACCTAAAAATATCATCCCGCGCGAAGTGGAAGAGGTTCGAGCATTTAAAAATACCGCTTGAAGGAACAATACCTTCGAAAAGATTCTTCGTCAGAAGGGGTAGATGTTGTTTAATAATATGGCGTTAGTCTACTGTTATCCCCTCCTCCCTCCTTCCCTTTGGTTCTGCTGCCTGACCACAAACCAGCCTCCCTTCCTCAACCACAGGTCTCCCCTCCTCCTCTTTCAGTATGTTCTCAAGCAGATGTAAACAAAACTAAATGTAAGTGTGTGGCCAGACATATGGGCACACACTTGAACACTACATCCTCGACTGTGTGAAGATAGAACCTTTAGGGACAGGTCCAAGCACACTGTGTGTGAAATGGCACAACACTTCATCTCTAATGGCAAGATAGCCGACATATTAAGATTGTATCCACTTTTTTGCACTTAGTAACTATATCAGTTCTCATGTACAGAACCAAATACGCAATGTGCTTGAATACTTCTCACGTAAATGTGAATAACAAAGTGTGAGGCCAGACATACTGCCTCACACGCCTGTACTCACGCAGTTGTGAATAAGTTACCCTTTATGTATAGAACTAAACAAATAATGTAATTGAAATACTGTGTAACATTCAGTGCCATAATATCCTGACAACGGGGGTTAATTATTATGACCGTTGTAAATCCTCTACTCTTAATCCTTACGCGCTGCCCAGGATGAGTGTGGTGCACAATAAAGTAGCCCTTGTAAGCGTAAAATAAAATTAATCCTCTTTCACTCCCTCCTTCACTTATTGAGCAGAAAGAGTAAGAATAGAGAATGAGACAATAAAGAAAGAATAAAAGTAAATAAAAAATAAATAAAAAATAAGAACTAAAATGAAGGAAATAAATGCATTTATTACAGCCAAAATATCTACCAAATGAAGCATTTGCAATAAGAAATGATTATCATATCAGTTCTCACTGATGAAAAATATATAAGAAAATAAACACCAAAATAAATAACTTTGGGAGTCAGTCGTCAATATTAACCATTTTTTATATGTGTACGTGAAACTTGAGCAGTAAAAGAGTTAAAAACCTTAGTTGTTGAATGCAGTATAATAATATAATAACAACAGAGAAACAAACAAACAAACATGGGTCATGACAGTACACAAGAGGAAAAACTATTTACCTTGGATTCTTAAAAGTTTCTGTCTATTGTATTGGATGTGAAATTTTGTTTATGGATAAAAAAGAAATCTTTATTATTGCAGGTGACAATGGTGTGGGTGACAAGGATGGGCAGTCTGCTGATGGCCGTGTTGTGGATAGCCAATATTGTGCTGGACATTATGGCCATAATAGACTTGATATATAAAACTGTCGGCGATGGTATTTTCCTCGCTATATGTTTTATATTTCTCCATGTCATCATCAACGCTTGGCTTGTTAGAGTGTAAGTACTACTTTAGCAGCTTTTATTGTACTGTACATTAAATATAACTCATTTTGACAAATGGTTACCAGTACTGTATATGGTAGCAAAGTAACACAGACTCGAGAAAACTTTATTTATAACGTTTTGTTCTTCGATAAAATCCTTTGTGATGAAATTTTAGGAATAAAGTTATCCCTCAGAGAGTCTTTCTTTCCTTTGCTGCCTTATAACCATAATGAACTGTACTCTCTGTAAACTTTCATGATCACGTATATATCTGTTGCTCTACAGTATACTGTACACAAACTGCTCAGTTCTTTGGAAGCTTAGTAGGGGCAGTCCCCAGGTTGCAAACGCCTGAGTTACAAACGCTCAACTTACGAACACCCGCACTTATGAATGAAATCCCAATACAGTATACAGTATGTATTACTAAAATCTGTATAACTAAAATACCACCTTTTTACATTAAAAGTATCCCTTATTTAATGATTGGGATGTGTTCCTGAAAACAGATTGTTAAGCTATAAGAAGAATTATATCCATGGAGATGGCACGTAATTGTGTTATCGAGTTGCCAACTCGCCACCCAGTAGCATTCAGAGTGAGTGAGGCTGAACTGTGAGCTATGTTGTTATTCAACTCATAATTTCTGGTATACTGTATGTACTTAATTTTCTTCATTTTATTTTACTCTGTTACATGCACACACAAATGTTCATACAGACTGTAAAAAAATATAGAAAAAAGTAATTATCATAAGAACAAAAACATAAAGGGAATAAACATGTTTTACATGCAAATTAGTTAGCACACACAGCTAGGGAGGGTGGAGCAGTGTGGGAAGCTCCCGGCTTTTTGCTGTCTTGTGCCCTGTGTGGAGTGAAATGATTAGTAAATGGCAAAAATGAGGAAAAATATGTAGAATATCCCATATTAATAAACTACAATACACTACAGTAAAGTACTGATGGCTGAGGTGGAAGGTACTTGATGCTAGAGTGATAACTGTGGCATCGTTGGCTCTTGCTTTGGCTTGAAAAACTGTTGACTGTGCATGGCCAAGTACTTTTTCAATAAATGTGAGGAATAACTAAAAATAATAATAATACAGTTGTACCCCGCTTTACGCAGTTTCACTTAACGCGATTTCTCATATACGCGGTGCCTCGCCAGGACCGAACTTTCACTTAACGCGGTTCATCTACCCATATACGCGCAGAGTGTCCGGCTCGAGACGCTATTTTTAGATTCGCCCCACCCGCCACCCGCTCCCGCCTGCCTCGCCTCTCCCTCCTCCTCCTCCCTCCCTCCCCTCCGCCTCCATCCCCATATGCCGACCCATCTCTTCTACTAACGTAAGTGTTACACCTAACTTTTATTTTTCCTAACCTAACCTCTTCTATATTACTTGTTTGTTCATACCATCATAAAGTTAAGATAAAATTTTTACTACAACATAGTTGTGTGTCGTCAAAAAGTGGAGTTTGGGGGTCGGGCCAGTCTCTATTGGAATTAATCCCATATGTTCTGTTGTTCACTTAACGCGGTTTTCACTTAACGCGGTATCCTGTGGGTTCAATTGGCCGCGTAAAGCGGGGTACAACTGTAATTACAAATAATAATAATAATTAATAAAATAATAAACAAAAAATCCTGCAGTGGTTTTGCCAAATCATGACATGAGATAAAGAACACGTGAGAGGTCCCCCACGCTGCACCTCCCTCCCATGTTCAGTGGGCTAACTGCCAAGCACATAAATGTTCATTACCTTTGTTTTTGACCTAACGACAATTATCAATTCTTGTTGCACATTCTGTATGAACAATTATGTGTGCATGCAACAGAGTAAAAGAAAATTATGTACGTAATATACAGTACATTACACCCAAAATTACGAGTTGAACAATAACATAGCTCACAGGTCAGCTTCACCAGCTCTGAGTTCTACTGGGTGGCAAGTCCAAGACTGAGCATCCCAATTGCTAAATGAGGGATACTTATACTGTACTACAAATTAAAATGAGTAAATAAAAATAAAAATTCAGTGTACTTCTGAACTGTATTACCTCCACAGAATATAATAACCAACTCATAATACAACATGATTTTGACCCTATGAAGGAAGACATAATATCAATTTACTTGGATTTCATGTCATCATTACTGTGCTAAGTTTTTAGGGCCTATTTCTGAGTGTCCAGTACTGCATCCCCTCTGCCACAGCTCCCTAGTGGGCCCAGGATGTTGAACAGGATTTTTTACTCATTTTCACTGCACTGTTATTACAGTAAAGTACGTACTGTACTACAGTACGATACAGTATAAGGAAAGAAAAAGCTTATTTTTAGGTTGTCTTTTTTTCAGATTGTTCCATGGATTTAACAAATTGGGATTATTCTTCCTCTTCTTGACATCACAATCAACTCTCTTCTTGTAAGTACTGTGCTGTACTGTATGGTGACTGTGTTGTGTGAACCTAACCAGCGGGGTCAGGGGAGACAAGGAAGCTATAATTATGCAACTGGAAAGAACTGTAAAAAAGTATGAATAGATTTTGCTTAACCATAATGCAGTTATTTTGATTAATGACCTAAATAAAAAATAAAT
Source organism: Homarus americanus (assembly GCF_018991925.1). Lineage (NCBI taxonomy): Eukaryota > Metazoa > Arthropoda > Malacostraca > Decapoda > Nephropidae > Homarus > Homarus americanus. The sequence continues at coordinate 6,933,752 of NW_024746161.1, forward strand.
GAAAATGTATCTTTACAGCTGTTTCTATTAACCTAAAATAGCCCCAGAGTCCTTAGTTAGTGAATCTTCTAAGCACTCGGATTCTGGGCTACACATGTGGCACTTGTGGTAGTTGGGTTACATAATGCAATATAGACAGCCGGCAACACCTTAATTTCTCTTAATACATGCAGGTGCTTCAGATTTAAAGGCTCATGTTTTTAATTATAAAAACTGCAAATGTTCTTTTCAATACATTTAAGCTGTTGAATTGAAAAAGCTATAAATGTGTTCACCTAATTTTATAGCTGGTGAAATGAAGGTGGTGTGGTGCAGTGCCAGCCATAATGCCTCCTTAAAGGCTTAGTATTAGTATGTTGTACTGTACAGTATTCATAGTGCCTTTAAGAGAGTCACTTTATTAAAGTAATACAAGGTACAGTATATCATTTGTCTTTTGTATAATGTTTCTTATTTACATGTACAGTGGGGTATGCTATAATGAACGGATTCTACTACGAATGTTCCTATAACGAACGGTTTTACCTATAAAATTGAGAATGCTATAACGAACGCAACTCCTACAACAAACGCGGATGAATTCAGGACTATTTCGTCTGGCGCATGAATATTGTTGTACCGCGGCTCACATAAAGAGCGTCAGGCACCATATTGGTTCATTGTGTAGTCAGTGCACCACTGAACTTGTTGAAATTTCGTCTTTTGAGGTGGAAATTCGTGTTATTTTTATAACTATTTTGTTATACAAGTGTACAATTGTAACAATGAATCGTCAAAAGCGAGTGAGAAAGCTAATAACCCTTGAAACTAAGAAAGAAATTATAAATAAACAGACAAAGTGCCTGTAAGACAGTCACCAAAGAGGGCGAGGAAGGATGACTCCTCTCCTTCCACCTCTTTTCCATAATTCTCTCCTCCCCGCTCCTCCTCTCCCTCCTGTCCTGCATACTAACAACACTAAGGTAAGATAAAGTACCGTATTTTTTACAATTTCCACAGAAATTTTTCAGTGTTAAGTGGTTGTATTTGGGGGCCTGGAACGGATTAATCCTATAACGAACTAATGCTATAACGAACGAGGTTCTAGAACCAGTTAGATTCGTTATAGCATGCCCCACTGTATTGACCTTACTGTAGTTATTTGTTTTCTTTGAGAGTAATGTGTAGTTTGTAAATGCTCCACTGTGTCTCTTACAGGTACTTTAATAGGCAATGTTCAGTGGATTTGGCATCTTGTGTACCGCCAGCAAGGCTGTGGGCTCGTAACACTCGTCTTGCCTGCAGTGCCCACCGTTTCTCTGTGGATGTCGGTCACACTAGAATAACTCGTTATAGTACATCCTTCTTTCCTCACACAGCCAAACTGTGGAATGCTCTGCCTTCTTCTGTGTTTCCATACTCATACAATCCGTCTCGCTTCAAAAAGCTGGCTTTCTGGCATCTCTGTGGTTTAGATTAATTTAATCTTTTTTTTTCATATTTTTAATTTCTTTTTACTCTTATTTTTTGCCCCCTATGCCCCGTTGTGGATTGATGACCTGTACCCGGGTGGGCTATTCCCCATAAAAAAAGTTATTGGGTGTTTATGTTGTTTTCATATACAGTACCTGTACAGTGACAACTTTGGAGAATAAATAATGGGCATTGTGTATTGGTGTGAACTTGTATGACAGTTTTACTGAATATCTCTTCTTTTTTTTTATCCACCTGTTTCCTGATTATGTGACACATTGCAGGTTGAGTCGTGGGGCATGGCATGGCCTACGGGCCTGCTGTGTACAGAGCCAGCGGGAGAAGACACGTCGGACTCTCAGGGCAAAGTTTGCACTCGTCTGTGAAATGAGGAACTCCTTTGAAAAGCTTTCAGTTGAAGGATCTGAATACAGCTTGAGGAGCTGTGTTCTCTCCCAGTCTGAGGCGGTACCAGCTGACACATCAGGAGCTCCTGTCGTCCTTCAGCCATCCAATATCATCTGTACTGTTGAACAGGGCACTGATGTCTCAGTCAAAATGGAGAAGACAAAGTTCATTCCTAACACCAAAAAGATTGTTCTTAATCTAGATGCTCCTCCCGATATATATGGTGGGGAGCCAAGCGTATACAAATATGTAATACGAAAGTTACAGGCACTGTTTTCAGATAAAATGAATCTATCATATCACATTGTGACAGATTCGACCAACACAAAGATCCTTCATGCCTCTTGTACAGATAAACGCATTGGCACTTTGCCTGATCGTATCATCAGTGAAAATCCACATGTCATCTGCAATGATACCCACTATGTTTTAAACCTATCTAGGATCAATGGTTATGAAGTTTATAATATTACAAAACGGTCTTTTGTAGATATCACCAGCTTCGTCAACAGAGACCTGACCAAGTTGATTTGGCTTCCAATATGGCCCGTGGCTGCAGTGAAGATCTTTATTACATTGAGTTTCCGGGCACATATGAAGGGTAAAGTAAGAAAATAATTTTATGTACTTTTGGGGGGGGGGGGCGTGTTTGTAAGTTAAAAGTCTCGATATATGACTCCCATCTTGTTATTAAATTTAAATTTGTCTTGAGATAATGCATAAAACTTCTGAGGAAACTATTATTGGCTGTAGTCAAAATGAAGGATCTATGTTCATGTCTTAGTAATGGCTTGTGAAGAATATAGAAGTGTCTCATAAGCATGTAAATTACATCACTAGATGGTGCTTGTTTGGCAATCCAATTAGGGTGATTGAGCAATGGCAGTGTTGATACTTTGAGTTAACAGGATTGATGCAGCTTGAACAAACCAAATGCATAGACAGTTGGTACACTATTGATTTATTGAGAAAGAAACTGTTAATTCTTCCAAATGATTTGAACCTCCTTGGCATAGTTGTTAGGTTACTGAGTCAGTGGTTCATTCATTCTAATTCTCATTCTGCTGTCTTATTTTAACCTCCCTGCACAGGGCTAAGGTAGACATATGCACCCCCTTTCCACACACGCACAGGTATCATCGGGAGAATTAGACAAAAAAATTATAAATTACACTGGTCATGTATAAATAAACAGTAAAGAAATGCATGTACAGTACTTATTGTAGGTTGGCATCATAAGAGTCTAGGAAGAGCATTGTTGCAAAGTTGAGAAAGTATGTGAAGTACAGGTACTAGTAATTTCCCTGTTAGCCAGAATCCCCGATCCCTGGAACTCTCCAATAGCCAGAATTGAAATTGGGCTGGAAAAATTCCTTGAAAACTTTCTCCATTCTGGGTTTGCGAACGAGTTTCCAGGATGAAAATCAGGTGCAATTTTGAGAAAATCTGCCCTAATAATCTTCATTCTGGGCTTTGGAATAAATTTCTGGGAGTTCTGAGAGATTGCATCATGCCAGGCGCATGGGTGGCCTAGCTGCTTGGATCGTTTAGTTCATATTCTGCTGCCATTATAGAAGATTGGTCCCTTGCTAGTTGCTGTTTTTGTGTACACTTAGTATTGTGCAGTACTGTACATTACTGTACCAGGACACAGTCAGCCAAGAATACAGTGTTAAAGCAGTTTTAAGACATAAGAAGTGATTACAGTTACGTATACTGGACTGTGCATTCAGTAAGTGGGAAACACTAGAGGACCTTAGCTTGCATCTTTATTCAAGATATTTTCAGGTCATGAGACCCACTAATCCTTTATCCTAACAATGGGTGACCTGACATTGCATTAGAAGGTCAGTAATATGAGACCACTAATCCCTCACCCCACCTCCACTGCTAATGAGAGAAAAGTTTATGTACAATGGGTGACCTGACATTGCATCAGGTCAGGTCAGTAACATGACCCATAAATCTCCCACCTCTACATTCATCACAAGTGTTAAGAGGTTAAAAAAGGATTACAGTTACTTATTACATTCAGCAGAGTGGGCGCTGAAGCTTTAAGTAAGTTTGGAGGTTGTGTTTCTGCTTCATTGATACAAAGTTATTTCTTGCTATAGTTGTGATGTATACATATGAGAAAACAATTCTATAAATCTAATTCATCTCTAAATGATATACACGCTAAAAATAAAATAAAAATATTGGTTTATATTTTCAGACATTAACTATTACAACACTAATATAATTAACCCTTTGGCAATAGCCAGAATAAAATGATAAAGTGTTGGAATTGCATGGAAAGGGCTAACTACCATGATGCATTTATTTTTAAGGAGACAGTTGGATCTTGTTTAGTTTAAGATTTTTATGCTGGTTATATTGTTTAATGTGCACTGTAAACACTAGTGTGATACTGTATGCTGATATCAGAGTAGTGCAGTACAGTATATCCAGGGCCAAATTTAACCAGGCACCAGGCTATGGTAGGCATACCCCCCCGGTCATGCATCACATAAACCTTAAAGAAATCCATGTCCTTACCACAGGTTGGCATCACAGGGGCTAGTGTGAGTAAAGAATGCACACAAAGTGGCATGTGTGTGAGGCAGTAGGTGAGGCTGTCAGTATGAGGTACACAACATTTATAGGCAGTATGAGACAGGACTTTTTTCTTAATTATTCCTTTTTACGATTAATTTTGGTCAGGAGACTGCTACAACACTTGCACTTGGGGGTTGGACAGTAGAAACACATGGTGAGGTAGTGAAGTCCAAAGGCGAGATCCCTACCTCACAAAAACTGAGAAGCTACTGATTTGTGAAACTAGGAGGCCTGCATGTGTGAGTGAGTGAGAGATAAATGCCTGCTTGGCAAAATAATCTGGCCCGGACCATGTGGTAATCTAGTGAGGACTGTATGGTAATCTGGCAATTCAAATCGCAAAATTACAATAGGTCATACATCAATCTTGTCATGGTTATGCACTGTTGGCAATTACAGTGCTGGGCATGCACCGATTATCAAATATATCTGAACTTGTGCCAGTGTTGGTTAAGTCTGACCCCGATTGAGTTAACACTCATTGCCATCAGAACACTCACTGGCAGATCACTCCAAGTGTTCACAGCTCTCACTCCCAAGAAAGTTAGCTCTTGACAATTTTCTGAACTATATCTGTGTCAACGTTATATAGATGCACTATAGGAACCGTTGTCACTGTTGAGGGACCAGGTCAAAACCTTATGTTGAATATAGAGTTGTCAACTATTTCAGAGCTGGTGTCTCTAGTATCAATTGTTCTGGAGCCATAGGCTGCCATTGTAGTCAGTAATAATAATATCTTCATGTTATTCCCATACAGGTGATTCAATCCCTGCATTGATCTATGCAAGCACAGTGTTTGGGATACTGACATGGATGGTGACGCAGAGAACACTCTACCACACCAACCTTGATGTCTTCTTACTGGCTGGTCTCAAGCTTTTCTTCTATGGTAAGTGATAAATGTGAAATGCTAGTGAACATGTTCTTATATATCTTACACACTCTTTCACCAACAATATTTTTGCCATCAGTCTTAAAAATGATCACATCATATCTATCCCTCAGTTACAAGAACCATCCTGGTATGTGGTACGAGCGTCATCACCACGCTACTGTACATCCCCATCATCTACCTTTCTGCCAAGGCTGCAGGGGTTGTTGGTTTCATGGGCTACTTGGCCTATGTGAAAGCAGCCAGAAATATAGAGCTCTTTGATGATCCAGTTGACATATACACCTTCTACCCCATGCATAACCCATCAGTGCAGGTGGCAGAGAGCATAGTGTATTGCATTTGGGCCGTGTGTGCGTATTGTACTAGTTCAGATTCCCATGCTTCTATTGGTCTTGCCATTATGCTCATTACCCTTATTGGTCACAGCATTGGCTTGGGGTGGCTTTGGTTTATGAGGTCATGGCGAAGCCAACCACTACGTGACCCTGCCCAGGTACTTACCCTAATAAAGCAGATGGAATATGTTAGGATGTAGAATTTCTGTTATCTCTCTCGCACACGCAATAAAGTTTCTATGACCAGGAAAGTCATAATGGAACCTGTCATTACCACTCACCAATTTATCACACAAGGATTTTTTTTTTGCTTAAGTTATACAGTACATTACTGTACTTCACCAGCTTTGTTATTGTTTTGGCTTTAACATAAGCCATAAAGTAAATAAATAAGGCGCAAAAAGAGACTATATTTTTTCATTCGATTAATGAAAAACAGTTTTAGGTTCCCAACATCATATTTCAGATAGTTTCTCACACACCTACCAAGTGTAGTATAGTTGTAGAAGGAGAATTTTATGAACTTTCCAACAGTGGCTTTCAAAGTTTTATACAGCTAATAGTTTTGGAGAAAATTGTAAAAAAATAACAATTTAAAAAATTACCAATTCCTTATACGTATCTTTTTCAATTTTTTTTTTTTTTGCACGTATGAGGTTTATTATATTAAGTTTTAGTGCATTGTATAGCTTGTAATGTTAAGAATCACTAAATTTTTTATATTTTGAACTACAGGTATTTTAATTTCAACTGGCCATTGTGATAGAATTTTCATCAGAGCATTAAGATTTCCACAAATCTTAGATGCTTCTTTATACTGTACAGGTTATTCAATTCTGTAATCTCTTTCTTCTTAGAAGGAGGCTGAATTGAGAATAGTGAGAATCTATTAAACGTAACTTAGTGTGATATGATAAATTTTAATGAGAGGTCTTCTTAGTGTACAGGGTGTTCACCTCACAGTAATCCACACATTTAAAATACTGTACAGTACATGGTATTGGTTAGTGCATTGAAGAAATCATATGCAGGATATAGGGTTAGCAGGACATGTGGACTCCCTTTAGTATGGTTACAAGCTATTGATGTGCCAGTTGGATCAAGATTCACCCATTAATACTCTTGTGAACCTGGTGTACTGCCTGTCCCATATCCCTGAAGTGAACCTGATGTGGCAAACTGTTACCTAGCTGCGAGCATTTGTTTGCAAACATCTTGCTTGCTGTTATTTTATATTATTAATTATATTATTATTATTATTTAAGACAGAGAACATTTGCATTACTATGTTCAGGGGGACTTTGTTATAATTGTCTTTATTATAATTGGTTTTGCACTTAAGTGGTCAAATAATTGTGGACCTACATGTATAAAGTCCCCAAAAGTTAAGAGAATTCAAAGGCTGAAATCCATCAATCTTTGGGAGCACAGATGTTTGAGCTATGCATGCTCAATACCAGTTGCCTGTGTCCACAGACATTATTTTGAAGTGCTCCAAGAACAATAATTATTATCAACTTTGCTGTGTCTTTGGTGACATTGTTGAACTATTTTTGTAGCTGAAGCAAGGTGGTGTAGTGGCTAAAAGGAAGCATAGCAGTTTTTGGATGAACGTGAAATAAGAAGTGGTGGGCATGTCTCACTGAACCACTTTCACTAAATGAGTGTGTGAGTGCATGGTTAGGTAGCTTGTGCCTCATCAACACACGGACTCCAAATGACTTAAAGTACCTTAAGTTAAATAATTTCATAAAATAATGTGTCATCAAATGTTTAACAAATGTTTCTAAGGTGTAGCCTTTTATTTTCAGGTCATAGTATTACAAATTACTTATTGTATGTTTTCTCTATTATTGAAGATATTTTATTAATCATGACGAACCATAAACCATAAGAGGCCAATCATAAGAGAATAAAATAATGAATCTTTAAATAAATAAACCTGACGAATGCGGCAACACCCGATCAGCCCCAGCCTGCTTACATACAGTATTACCCCGCCTAACGCGGTTTCACTTAACGCGTTTTATCATATACGCGGTGCCTCGCCAGAGCTGAACTTTCACTTAACACGGATTTTTTCCACATATACGCGGTGAGTGTCCGGCTCGAGACGCTATTTTTAGATTTGCCCCACCCGCCACCCTGCCTGACTGCCTGTTTTAGCTCATAAAATTCATACAAATTACCCTGCCAGAATATAATTTACATTGCTGGAATTCTTATAATTTGGTGATCATTTTGAATATAAACATCATATATTTTGCATTAGACATACAAATTTTAGATAAAAATTTTTTCTCAGGTAACTATGTTATCTTTTGTGCAAAATATATGACATTTATATTCAAAATATTCCTGGTCTTACAAGGAATCCAGCAATGTCAATTATATTATCCTAACTTTAGTTTGAGGTATTATTTATTAAAATTTAGTGGTTATCCCACACATCTCCTTGGGACGGTTGGTGGGGGGTGGGGGGGAGGGAGGGACCGACCGACCATCTGTTACCCGTGAAGAATTTTTTTTTTTATTAACTGAAGATATTTGTTTTAGCTCATAAAATTCATACAAATTACCCGGTCAGAATATAATTTACATTGCTGGAATTCTTATAATTTGGTGATCATTTTGAATATAAACATCATATATTTTGCATTAAACATACAATTTTAGATAAAAATTTTTCTCTAGGTAACTATGTTATCTTTTGTGCAAAATATATGACATTTATATTCAAAATATTCCTGGTCTTACAAGGAATCCAGCAATGTCAATTGTATTATCCTAACTTTAGTTTGAGGTATTATTTATTAAAATTTAGTGGTTTTCCCCCAAAAATTTCTCTGAGAGGGAAGAGCCGGCAGTGTAGTGTGAGAGTGGGAGGGAGTTGAGTCCATTATTTGAATGGACATTAACTTGGCGACTGTATTTCTCTATTTCTCTTAAGTATTAATTGTGTGCATGTACCATCATAAAATTAAGATGTTATTTTTACTACAACATAGGTATGTGCCTTCAAAAAGTGGAGTTTGGGGTCGGGCCGGTTTCTATTGGAATTAATCCCATATGTTCTGTTGTTCACTTAACGCGGATTTCACTTAACGCAGGACCCTCTGGGTTCAATTGACCGCGTTAAGTGGGGTACAACTGTACAGTACTCAGTGTCTTAGTTCTCGGTGGGCCTATAGCAAATCTGATTAGACCACTGTACAGTATTTAGTGAGTAAGTGTTGTTCTTTTCATAAGATTTATGTTTTCTTTCCCATTTCTTAAAATATGCACTGAATTTTTTTATAAGTTTCAGGTGACCAGAGCACCTTAGAGTCCGAAAAAACCGAATTCATATACTGTACTATATATTGAAGTCCTATTGATCGAGGTTTTACTGTGTGTGCGTGCTTGCGTGCATTCATTTGTAATAGTGCTGTTTACTACCTTTGAGTGATACATCATGGCTCAATTTGGCTACTTGTACACTTAGACAACTGATTAATGAATAAACCAGGGTATATGCAGATACATAATACTGTACTGTAAACTACAATATCACTTATTTAGGTGATGGATGATAAATATACTATAATAGTACTTATTAACTGGTGATAAATACACTACCCGTACAATACTATTTATTATGATAAATACATTACTGTACTGTACTAAGTGTTGAATATAAGACATTGTGGTAAGCCTATCGGCTGTTTGCCCTTTGTAAACATACGTTTCGTAGTGTTGAGTGTGTGATTATTTTTTCAAGAAAATTGATTCTTTTATGATAATATTTTATCAACCTGGTACCAAATGAATCTAAATGATAAGAGAATTATGGTGAAATTTCATAAAGACTTGTTAAAGGAATCGTGGGAGAGAGGTAGAGGGAGCCACCCACCCTCCCTCCCCCACCCCTGTCTCCTCCCCTCTGCCTGCTGCTCCCACTTGTCTTTCACAGATAATATACTCCTACACTTATTAGTTCTTATTTTTATCATTATAGTACTGTACAGTATACAGTTTTCTCTTTATTCATAAGACAAATTCTGTGGTTACTTACACTTAGCAGCATATAACAATCATCTCGGTGAAAATAGTTGTTGACAACCAGACTTATATCTGTTTCATATTTTATTATTGTTGATGTAATATTCTTTTAGTAACCTTGTTATACACTTAAAGATCTAAGTTGTTAAAGTGTAGTAATAACATGTGTTCGCTTTTTTCGGACTTTCGCATTTTTGGACTGGTGTCTTCTCTAATTAGTTTTGATTACACCCTATTCCTATTAATTCTTATGGGAATTAATTCCCCTTTGGAAGTGGTTTCATTATCAGTGGCTTTTTTTCTGGTCCCTTTTAACCACTTATAATGAGGACCACCTGTATAAAGATAATAATGTATGTCTTCATTGATTCGCGTGTTAATTCACAATTAATTTTATTATTTTTTAATACTTTTTTAACCCAATTATATAACTGTATAAAAACATTTTAACAATAAGTGTTGTGTAGAGAAATAATCAGTGAATGAAAGAAAATGACTTGCCAGAGGGGATATGTAGATAATAAGTTTGCAAGTGTTAGATAATGTTTGGAAACAATGAAAGAAATATGTTAATTTTTGTTTGATGCAAATGAAGTAAACAGAGATAGGCAGTATGTATAATTTATCATTTCACCACTTATAAGCTTACTAGCCTTTTGGGCAGTTGGTCTGCTCTTTCTCCAGTGTAAGTACAGGAGGAAACCGAGTACCCAGAGAAAACTTGTGATGTTTGATAGGGTCACTTTGGATAAAATATCATTCCCACCTGTGTCTGAACCAGGACAGGACTTGAGCCCATGACATAGTACAATACCGAGAGATACACCAGTTACCACTGTACCGCCAACACCCACAACAGTAGCAGTAGTGGGGGATGGAGACATTAGAATAAGTTTCCAGAGAGTAATACTGTTCGTAACATAGGGGCTTGGTGGGTACAACAGGGCATTAAGTGTGTGTGTGAGTCAATGAGGGTGCGCATTAGGTCGCTCTTACATTATCGCTGACGTCATATGACGTATCAGACTGTGATTGGGTCACACATCCTTACCTCCTTCTGCCGCTAGCTGTGATTGGTCTCATGTAACATGACGTGCCCTGCCACCAGAGGGAAGAAGTCGCTGACCTAGCCGGGCCAGTCTCATTGTTCTCAGTTCTCCGTGTATACTATTCTCTCCTGTGCCCGCTATTCCCCTCACAATGGCTTCCGCTGGACCCCCACCACCCCCGAGAAACCTTGAACTACCTGGACCAAGCCATGGTTATGTGAAGGAAGTCATCGAGTTGGGGGAAAAAGTCAAGCTCATCCTTGACAAAGACACAGTCAAGCATCGGTATGAAGTGTCTAATAACCTTCTGTCAAAAATTATGGAGCCGTATGTCCAGGTGTATCACAACAACATCAAAGCTAGTCTTGCCCGCAACCCACCACAACCACAGCCAGCCCAAGTCAGTGATAGTGACAGTGAGGATATGGACTTTGAGGGGTTTGTCAGGGAGGCCCTGCAAACCTCTGTGAATAATGATAGTGATTCACCGGAGGGCCACTAATCTGCCCTCTGCCTCGGAACCAGCCGCCATCCACGTGTGCCGACCCATCGCTTCTACTAACATAAGTGTTAAACACCTTTATATTTGTAGTTTTTTATTTAGATATTATGTGTGTGTCAATACCATCATAAAATTATGATGTTATATTTACTCCAAGGTGTCGGAAAAAGTGGAGTTAGGGAGTCGGCCCAGTCTCTGTTTCAATTAATCCCATATGTTCTGTTATTTCGTTTACGCGTTTCTCGTTTTACGTGGACCTCCACGGGTTCAATGGACTGCGTAAATGCAGACTATATTGTATACTAGATTCATACATTGGATGACTTTCTTCATTAAGGTTTCAGAAGGTGTATAAAGGGATTACAGTAATGTACAGAATATTTATTTGCCAAATCTTGTTACAACATAGATACTTTTACAAGTGTTTATAAAGTAGACAAAATAACTGTTTTAAATTGTTATGCCAAGGACTTGTGAAGGATGGATGACAACATTAAGGTGACATTACTGTATAATGAATCAGGTGGGTCGTAAAACAACATTGTTGTAATCATGGGTAAATAAAGAGAAGCAACGTTATGACAAAACAAAGTTAGTTGGGAAGACATTAAACAAGGAGTTGGTGTACCTCGCTGCAGATATCTATACAGTGGTCCCTCGGTTAACGAGATTTCGGTTCACGAGTTACCTTCCATAAGACTCTTAACTTCGGTTAACGAGCAATCCCTCGATTAACGAGTTTCATACGAGCCGACCTCCGCATGTTTTAGCTTACATTTGGCGGTCCACCAGCTGTAGTATTAGTCTGCCAATACAGTAATCGGATCTAGGGCTTAAATTCCTTACCCTTTTAGTAAATATCACGAAGTTTATACTATTCAATAATTTTAAAAGTTTAATATTAAATTTTTTAGTCATTTTAACAATTAATGAACATAATTGAAGGTAAGGTCACTAGTTTGTGGCACGCCATCCAGCCTGCCAACACAGCATACAGGCATCAGTCTTTTTGTCTTTTCAGTGGAGGTAACATCTTGCTTGAGACTCTCTTCAACTAAATGCATTTTTTCTGTGTTTACAAGCAAATTATTGGTCATTTTGAAGTTTATTTTACATATTGACAATATATAATGCAGTGCAGTGTTGATTTAAAGAAAATAATCTTGAATTACACCAAGAGAACTAAAATTTTATGGGTGAAATGGCACCATGGGGCGACTTCTCTTCCACCCCAATGCCTTCTCTTCTCCCTTCTCCTCCACCCCCATTCTAATTCCCATCATCATCATCATCATCCAGGAGCCTTCTACATACACACCTCAAAGTAAGTGTACCTTTCTACCTATTTTGTTGAATTTAGGCATTTTTCGGTGAGCTGGAACCAATTACCTAAAAACCCATTGAAACAATGGTTTCGGTTAACGAGTTTTTTGGTTAACGAGCAACCTTCTAGAACGGATTGTGCCCGTTTACCGAGGGACCACTGTATATCACACAAGTGTTACAACACCAAAAAAATGAAAGTTTAGAAAGCGTTATTCAGTTCTTATGCAATGAAGGGTTTGCATGTAAAGAAATTATGAAAAAGAAACTCGAAGCTACACCTGGGTGCATAGCCGGAGAGAGGTGAAGGGAGGGAGGAGTGTTGACTGAACTGTGATAACAACACACTTCCTGCAATCATCAGCCCCGGGTCCATTATAACGAAAATATGCAATTTCACCATAATTCTTACATTACAGTATCTAGCTTCATTTGGTGCCTGGTTCATGAAACATTTTTGTAAAATAATCAATTTTCCTGAGTAAAAAATGTCACTCGACCCTAGACGAGTTATTGTGTCATATTAAATTCCTGGTGGCTTTGTTTACATAGCACAAACAGCTGATTTCCTGCACCATCCCTCACCATGCTGTCGAGCTTACCATAACTAATGACTTATTTATTAATCACTTCTTTTATTGTACAAGTTGTGAAATCAAGCCATCATATATCACTCAAAGGTAACAAACAATGTTGTTAAGAATGTATCTCCATATCAAATACTATATAATACAGTCTGTTATAATGCCTCTATTGTAAGCTGATTTGATGAAAACTCTCTCTCTCTTGGAACATATCTTGAGCTTTCAGAGGGTGTTACTGTACGTGTTGGAATGCAATTACCTTTAATCACTGTAAGTCGCCTTTCTCTGGAACACATTCCCAACGTATAATGATGACCCTCTGTAATGGTTGAAGATCATTACTGTGCAGTATACACATTAAAAGCATTTACTAACCTAGAGAGAATAAGTATAAGATTATAATTTGACTACTGTATATCATATGATGGTTTAATTAAGTACATAATATCATTTGGGTTCTTTATTTCCTTTGGTTTATTCTTTTCACCATTTGGCTGCTTACTAGTCAGTTGGTCAGCTGTCACTGCTCACCAGTGTACTTGAATATGTTCTGGACATAAAGAAGCTCAAACCTGAGATATATTGTATATCAGTTTAATCTATGTACAGTATATATCTGTGCAAGACCAGAAACATAGATTATGCTGGTATCCCATGACCTTATTCTTGACTTTTCTTACTCTTATATATTTTGTCTTTTTTTCTGAATATCTGTACTTAATGTAACCTCAAATTTAACCTCAGCTAAGCTATACAGAAAACCAGTATTGTAGAACACTCCTACCAGAGTCCATTCATGTTATTCCTGTTATTTTCAGATAACCTCGAAAGGTTTCCCAAACCCTGGCATTGCAGTTTCTCTCCTTATCCCTTGTGTACAGTGTTATTGAATATATATTTTTAATAGAGTATCGAAAGTCTCAACATTAATTTTGCAAAATATCTGTTCATATAGAGAAGTATCAGAACGTCCTTACTTATCCTCGTTGTCACTTGTCAGATCTTTGTTAGGCACTGTTGGCAGGTAGGACATGTACAGGCTCTTGAGAGTACCTGAACATGTGCCATTGTTGGTGTAGGCTTAAAGGAGTTCACAGTTAGTGCTGTCTCAACATTCTCTGGCAGGCATTGTACAAATTCACAACTCTTACTGCAGAGTAGTTACCCGACAGTTTTTTGTACTGGTAGCTTCTTTAACTTGTGGCTGTGACCTCTAATGGGGCGACCATATGCCGACTCCAGATATGTACATTTGACTGTGTAATGCCTTTTACAATGTTTATTAACTAATCCTGAATTGCCCCTTACCTTCAATAGTATAAACTGGGCAATTGAAGACATTCTAATCTCTCATGCTAAGTAAGTTGTTTAAGTACCAGCACTAGTATGGTGGCCACCTTTGGACATTCTCAGTCAATTGGCAGTTATTTTTGTATCTCATACACCAAACAGACATACATTACTTCAATTGAAGGAGCACTACACCTTTGAAAAGCTTTATACTGTACTGCACTGTACTTTACTTTATCCTATTTGCCACTTGGGCATGATGCTGTCACAGAAGCCTCTGGCAGATAATTCCAAGAGTTTACAGCTCTCACTTCAAAAGAGTTTGCTTTTTGAACCTGAGGCTATTACCTCAAGTGGGGTGGGCATCTGCTAGTTCCAGGTATGAACACTTGACTGAGCAATGTCATATGAGGAACTTATAGAATTCTGTTGAGTCACCCCTTGCCCATGTAGAGTTGGGTATAAGCGAGGCAATAGTAGGCCGTTCTAATCTCTCGGGGTGCTTGAGTTGCCAGAGTGCAAGCACCAATTTGATGGCCCTCTTTTGGGCATTCTCAATTTTTTATGAGAGACTGATGATATATGTACAGTATGAGTGAGTATACTTTTTATGTATGGATTATATGATGGTCCTTTAGCTGTTGATTACTTTAAGACTTGACTTTACAGTATTAAAACTTGTTATATTTTCTTTGTATGGTAATTCTCTAAAATAAATCTATTATATTATGCTTCTGGCAAAATAAAAGAAATTTTTTAATATACAGTAATGACTTTTTAAGACAGTGCTAATCATTAAAAGGAATATTTTATTTCAACAATAATACTTTATAAGTACTGTATTACTTAGTTGCTACCAGTATTACTCTCCAAAGAACATATGTATTTGTCCTGCCCTTCAAAGCTTTCTTCAATATGTGCTGGAATATACTGTATCACTTTCACCCTTGGGGGCTCCACTGCCCCTGACAGGGACCCTGGGGGCCCCTGGGGTCGCCACTGCCCCAGAGAGGGCCTTGGGAGTGCCACCACCCCTGGAATGGCCCATGGGGATGCCACCTCCTCTGGGAGGGCCCCTGTGGATACTGCTCCCCCAAAGAGACCCTGTTAGTGCCACTGCCCCTGGAATGGCCCCTGGGGGAGCTACCGACCCTGGAAGGGCCACTGTAGGTGCCACCGCCCCTGGCAGGGCCCCTGGGGGCGAGGCTGTTTCTGGGAGGGCCCCTGGGGCGAGGTTGTTCCTGGGGGCTACACCGCCCTTGGTGGCACTGCTCCTGGAAGGACCCCTGTTGGCTGCACCGCCCCTGGCAGGGCAACTGGGGGTGCCACTGCTCCGTGGAGGGCCCATGGGGGCGCCACCGTCCCATACAATGACCTTGGGGGCGTTACTGTCCCTGGTCAGGCCCCTGTTGTCGCCACAGACCCTGTGAGGCCCCTGGGGGCGCCATTGTCCTTGGGAGGGCCCCCGGGGTCGCCACCATCCCTGAGGGTGCCATCGCCCCTGGAAGGGCCACGGGGAGCTGCGCCGCCCCTGGCGGCGCCACCGCCTCCGGCAGGGCCCTTGGGGGCGCCACTGCGACTAAGAGGGTCTCTGCTGTTTACAATGGTCTGAAAATTTAATTTTTTTTTCAACATACACACCCAGATCCATTTCATTTCTTCCAACCCATTTACTATTTATGCATTCACAATAGACTTTTATCATCAAGAAAGGAAACAGTAAACTCGGTTTTACCATGACAACTTTATTCAACGTTCAATACAAAACTTGACTTTGGCTCTAATGTATACAATAGGCAATGATAATGGCACTCATAATGAATATGACACAACTATCTACATACACATGATTCAGGTATTGAATAGATCTCCCCCCAAGTATTTAACTCAGTTTCAGTGGCAGCTACACAGGAATCAAGTTTAATTTTCTTGTAACTCTGACACGGTTACATTTAAAATTACTAAAATTAAAAGAACATTTACTTCTTTTTCAATACTGATTTGAGAATCTCAACAGTTTAAATAAAATAGAAAATCATTAAATATTAGGTCTCTTAACCTAAACTGTTTTATCAAATGCCCCTAAAAGTGAAAATATGAGGTACAAAATCCCATATTGTTACTAAGGAGACGAGCAACCTGTAAGAGTTGGTCAGCCATCAAGAGTTGATCGGTAGAACCTTCCAGTATGACGAGTCATGAAGTGCTTGAAGAAAATGCTTAATTAATCAAAGGAAAATGTACTGCTGCATGCAATAAACACATTTTGCTTCCCTAATAATGCATCTACAGTGAACCCTCACTTTACGCGGTCAATTGAACCCACGGTGGCCCGCATAAAGTGAACAACATAACATATGGGATTAATTGAAATAGAGACCGGGCCGACCCCCAAACTCCACTTTTTCAGACACAATACCTACGTTGTAGTAAAAATAACTTCTTCTTAATTTTATGATGGTATGCACACACAATTAATAATTAAGAGAAATATCAATAATATTAGGTTTTTTAACACTTACATTAGTAGAAAAGATGGCTGGGCACACGGGGATGGGGGGGTTGGTTCCGAGGCAGAGGGCAGATTATTGGCCCTCACCTGTATGAATTGTATCACTATCCACCACAGAGGCTTGCAAGGCCTCTTTGTCAAACCCCTCAAAGTCCATATACTCACTATCATTATCACTATCACTGACTTGGGCCGGCTGTGGTGGGTGGCTGGTGAAGAACTCGGTAATGTTTTGATGACTGGGCGACCTTGTGCGCACCCTGCTCGCGCCGCTCTCCGCGTAAAAGGGTACACACACCGCGGAAAGTGAGCATTCCGTGTTCGGCAGGGTACCGCGTAAACGCGTAAAGTGGGACCGCGTAAAGCGAGGGTTGACTACATGAATCTGGTTATTTGTTTTTGAGATCAATGAGGAACCCAGGTCTGAGTTTAGGCACTTCACAAAGTGTGCCTTTTATACATTAACTGACAACAGGAGTTTATATCTTATTTTGCCTTCAAATACCTGCCAGTTTAAGACATCCCTCATTCAAGAAAGGATGGATTCTGGGTTGCCCACTTGCCTCCCCAGGCACAAAATATAACTTTCTTCCCAAATCCTTCATCTGTAACCTAAGGAGCCTTGTGTGCAAGCTGTGAGAACTACATTAGCTAAGGAAATTGAAAGAGGAAATCACATAACAAGCAAGTATCACAAATCAAATGTACGGGTACTTCAAACAAGAAATCCCACCCCACAACTGCATAGTATGGAAAAAAAAATTCTCCATTCACACATTTCATTGCAACGACTTGAAGACCAAGCACCTTGTAATTAAGAACAAATCATTGTGAAAGAAACAAGAACTGGAAAAAATAAGTTTAGAAAGAAAAAGGAAAGCACTTAATCTTCCTATGTCTGTCTACTGGGTAGTGAAATTCCTTCACATTTTGGGCGACAGCAGGAAAGTGGAGGTAAGGTATGAACTACAGTTATAGATAACGTGAGGAAAACCTTTTGCTTAGAATCTAGACTCCAACTGGGACATCTATTAGATTCACTGGGTGGTGAGGCTACAATGCATTCATTAGTTTCAGCAATATACTGTAGCATTACATAAAGTTCACCTGCCAGCAAGTATTCCATGTCTCCTGGGTACTGGCCAGGTCCACCTAGGGTTGCTTGGCAGTGAACCATTTCTCACAGGTTGCCTGTTTGCACAGGTCAAGAAGTTTGAAATAATAAGTTGATATAATTTTCTTAAGTCAGCTTACTATTTGTAGTTGCATTTTTTTATGAATTTATATTTATTAACTATAAGTATACAACACTGTATATCAACTAGGGGCAATAATCAAACATAATCTTCACCAGAAAAGTGTTAAGAGCTTATAAGTTGGATACCAATTAAATCCATGATCTTTCTTAAAAGGAATTGGCTATGAGAGATGACATACTTTATCTGAGAACAAATCATCTGCATTAAACTTATTCCTTAGCCATATGAGACTGAAAGATTAGTAATGTTTATTGTTTAATGATTTTAATGTAAGACATGTCAGCTCAATTTTAGAAGAAATGAACCAATAAGCACAGAATATAAATAACCAATTAAATTGTAAATACTGTACTGTACTGTACAGTCCTTATGAAAACTAAGAGAAAACAGAGAAATTATAAAAAAAAAATTCTAAGCAACACGTACACACAAACATTAAATTACATATCGCTAACCCTTCTTCATTTCTTAGTGTTTTCACTTCAATTAACCCTTAAACCCTGGGTGGCGTTCCTGGATGTTTGCCGAGGGGACCCCAGGTGACGTTCCTAAACGTTCTTAATTTTCGCAGCATGTTTTGGATGTCCAGGCGGGAGGAAATACCTTGAATGGGATATTTGTGTAACAACTCAACTCGTGTGTATTACTCAAGAATCATGCCTCATGGTCAGTTACCTGCCAGATATTATGATGGATGCACATCCTTAGACCTCTCTTATGACACCTCATTCCTCTACACCCAAGTGCAAGCAAAGGCATTTGCTTGACAGTAGTGCTGTTCATCACAGGTTGCTTTGCTTGATTTGAGTGGCATTGATAAAGTATTTGGTGACGAAGACAATGATGAGGTGGAAACAAAACCCAGAGGATGTCGAGTTTACTGAGGCGGTGAGGACAGTGCTAAGCCTACAGACTGACACTTCCTCCCCACCAGCCACCGTGAACCATGGCACAAAGATATGGTGACTTGTGCAAGGATTGTGGAGTTGCCTTGTACTCTCCATGTTCCAAAGACTTCCACATGATCAAGAAGTTCTAAATTCAGTATAAGTACATGTAAATAGTGTATGGTTATATATTTGAAAATAGTGATAAGTTTTGTGCTGCCTTAATATTCCTACTGTTAAGTATTTTATAGTTCTTTTGAAGAAAATAGAACTATATCGAGTTTTATAATAGCTATAAGATAGAAATACGATATAAAAGGGCCTTCAAGTAAGAACTGTATGTTGCAAGTGTGTGTCAAATTCACTTCCCCACTCACTGTGAGCTGTGTGCAGTAGCTTCAAACAAGATCATCTTTCATCACTCCACACTGCTCATCAACACTCCTGACAACTCTCCAACTATGAAAGTTGAATGTAAGTTCATAATCCTGGTATTTTTCTTATAATGATTAACCCATTTATAAGTTGACAATGAATTAACAAAACAAAAAAAACATTCACGAAATATGCTCACGTGGGGAGGTTTGGCAGGTTTTACAATGCCCGGGGTCTAAGGGTTTAACATATGCAGGTCTCACTTATAGATTAAATGATATTCATAGATGTATAGCACATTTACAAGCATACATGCTCACATATGTAAGCTTTAAATGTAATGTCATCTGCAACATGAAAACAAAAATGTGCACAAAAATAAGAAATGCAGTCCAATTACAACACACTTTACTATGATGGCCTGGTCTTCTACTCAGGAAATGGCATGGTATTTTTCATATAATTTTACCACACACACTGGTGATCTATTGCAAGTAATGTAGGCTGACAGGTTTCTTTTTTTTTATCATTTAAAAATATGAAATCTTTGGAAACACGGAATTTAAGAAATATATCAGATACAGCACTGTTTTGTATATAATACAGCACCTATATATGTACTGTTAAATTTATGAAAGATATTACAAAGAAAATAAAAACTGAACTGCAAATCTGCCTGAAGATATTACAATAATAACAGAGGTATACAGCAAAATGTAATACTGAAGATAAATAATTATCTATATTTAATACAACTAACCACCATTTCACTTTATAATTTTTTCTACAACTTTCATATAGCAATCAGTCCATCCCTATTCATTACATTACTTACCATTACCCAACAACAGGGTGTCTCATGCTCACATCTTCATCAAAGTCTTGTTCCGTATACTACTCCTCTATACAGGTATTGACCATTATTCGATCGACCAGTTTTACGATGTTAAAAAATTAACACCATTTACCGATATGCAATGGCTATGATCAGTTTTATGATGGCTGGTACCCGAATGCTTTTCCAGCATCGTCACTACAGTGGTATCTCCATTAGCCAGAACAATTGGTGCAGAACATTTCCGGGAATGACAGATTTCCTGGTAACGAGACGACTCTGTCAAAGTCGGCAAAAATCCCTCATCCCCGGGAACTTTCCAGGTAATGGAAAAATGTTCTCGGAAGGTCCAGAAATTATCCATTACATCTTCTCTTGAACCCGGAAAAATATCCCCCATCCCAAGAATTTTCCAGACTTGGGAACGATTTTCTGATAAAATTTAAATTCCGGTTATCGGTGAGTTCCGAGTTCGAGGGATTCCGGCCAACGGAGATATTACTGTATTCTTGAAAAAGTGATGTGCAATAGCTCGCGATATTCTGAGATATGATGAAGCGATCTTGAAATGGCATAGCTTGTATGACATAGTAATGTTTATTCCCTTTCTTTTTTTTACTTTAAAATAAATATTTTATTTTATTTATTTTTTGGCACATTCTGTATACAATATTGTGCTTGCATGTAACAGTTTAAAAAATTTAAATTGAGTAGGTCGACCCGAAATTACTTGTAAGTGACAGTTGGGGATCGCAATTTACTACTGTACTTGTACATATCATGTAAGGTAAATGAAAATAAAATATTTATTTTATTATAAATTTATTGTTTTTGTCTTAAGTTTGTATAAATTTATTGTTTTTAAGTCTAATTTTAAATTATTTGAGTTTAAACATTACAGTACTGTATTTAATAATTATACCATCAGAATATAAAACTTGTTTGGGCTCCTCAGGGTCTTAGGAACAAAATCCTATTTCCCCATTAGTTATTATTATTAACGTATGATCGATCATTTAATTTACTTTACTTTTTACTTATATCCTCGGTCATGTCTCTGTTACGCACTGTTGGCAAGTACTTGGCATGCACCGGCTCCTGAATGTACTGAACCTGCTCCAATGTTGGTCAAGTCTGGTCTTGAAACAACTCACACTCGGTGGCATCACAACACTTTCTGGCAGATTGATCCATGAGTTCATAACTCTCATTCCGAAAAAGTTTGCCCTCACAGTTTTCTGGACTTGTGGCTTCTTCAACCTTGAGCTGTGACCCCTTGTGGGGAAAGCGTCTGCCAGCTCCAGGTAAGGACACTCGATGGCTTTATGAGGACCCTAACCCTACTTTATAATGGTCAACACCTGTGTACAGTTATATCCTCTTTCCTTTCCACCTGAATACTCTCAAAATTCACCTTTTACACTGTTTGTTTTTTCCATACATTACAAGTATTAGTTTTCGTATCCCAACAGCATACCCTAAAAAAAAAAATTACTTGTATATATCTGAAACATGCCTTCCAATAAATTAATGCCACCTATCCAAATTCGTATTTTACACCACCCTTTTTCAGCGTCTCAACATCACTTGCACTATATTTACTTAAAACTCCCTGAATATCTTATGATCAACTTCTCATTAAGGAACCAAGTTTTGCTCCAACTTGCCATTATCTGGGGAAAAAACTGAACTTTTAGTAATTTTCACTCTGAATTTCCTCAAGTGATATACTGTACAGTGATATCCCTGTTAGCCGGAACAATTGGTGCAGAGCACTTCCGGGAATGAATGATTTCCGGGTAATGAGACGTCTCTCCCAAAACCCCCAAAAATTCCTCATCCCTGGAATTTTCCGGAATTTTCTGGGTAACGGAAAAATGTTCTTGGAAGTTCCAGAAATTGCCCATTACATCATCACTCAAACCCTGAAAAATATCACTCATCCCCGGAATTTTCTGGGTAATGGAAAATTTTGCTCAGAATTTCCAGAAAATGCACCTGATTTTCATCTCTCAAACCCGGAAAACCTCCCCAATTCCCGGAATTTTCCGGGTACAGGTATCTGGAAAATTTTCTCGGAAATTTCCGGAAAATGTGCCCCTCGGAAAATCATTCCCAAAGCCAGAGTTTTCCGGAAAATTACGGCTTTGGGGACGATTTTCCGAGAAAATTTCAATTCCGGCCATTGGAGGGTTCCGGGTTTAAGGGATTTCGGCTAACGGAGATATTACTGTACAATTCTAAATCCCATTGCAGGTACTTGTATTAAGCCCAGTAACTCTCCATCTGTTTCATTCTAATCATGGTATCAATTATACTGTATATATATATGTTACAGAATATTACTTTTAACTGTCTTCTATGTTTAACAGTTCACTCTTCAACCCACAATGCCAGGTAACATTAGCCTCTACATTTCCACCTCTGGACATTATACTTCCCTGGTGCCATTACACACCTCACTTCTAATTCATCCTCAGCATAATTTTCAATCATTTTAAAAAGCAATTCATAGAACAAAGATTACTTTGAACTGTCAATATAGTATCTGAGAGGCACAAATGTTTTTCACATATAAAGGACTGGTTCATGTGTTGCACTATTGCAGCATGGTATAGTACTGATATCATAAATAAATCACATCTACTAATGTCAATCTCTTCTTCTTTTGGCTATAAAGAAAAAGCAACAGGAAGTGATAATTTGACAGAAAAATGGCATGATATTTACACTGCATGATATGTTTTCTTTTACAAATCACAGTTGGACCTTCGTTCCACTATTTAGAGGCAATCCCTTCCATTAAGGACAAATAAATAAAACTGTTTATATATATCACACTTTGATCAAGTCTATGCTGAACTAATATTTTGTTCATTAACTAAAACTAATATAATGCATTAGTAGGTGAAGGACAAAGAAGAGATACATTAAGCTTCTTGGAAAATTCCATCATATTTTCAGACATCACCACAGTTGTAAAATTGCACTTGTTACTTGAAGAGATTTACTGCATCTTTTAAAGAATATGCACTCTTAGAACTTGACAAAAGTGTCATTTCAGGATATAATTAAGTATGCATTACACTATTGTATCAACACTTTTCCTCCACAAACTTCAAGGTCTTGATCACTGGTGAGAAACACGTTAAAATGAGTAGGGATCACCTCTATGATATATTGGGACGTTGACACCCTTATTGAGCAACGCCCACCACCAGCCACAACGACTCTCCCTTACATCCCCTGTAACCTCAAGGGCCACTCTGTTGATTGTGAATCAAACCCACATTAAAAGAAGAATTTTTTCAAAAATACAGAAATGATGCTTTCTGGCTTTCTCTTCACTTGTTAGTACACGACCAATGGTTCTCTTTTGCTTTCACAACCGAAGATAATGGCATAGAAACTATATTGTTGTAATATAAGTTTGCACTTTTTTATGAGTTTGATTTAAACACTTGATATTTACATTCTGTGAATCCTTATTGTATAACGCAGATCCGTCTGCATGAAGAGGGCACGTATGGAGTGGCTAGTGGACGGGACTAGACCACAGGTGAAATACACCAGATAAGGCACATGGATGACACTAATTAGGAGTAGATCACTTTCTCCTCACAGCAGATGCCGGAGGGTCAGTTGATCTCAGTGATGTACCGGGGGTGAAGAATCCAAGGTGCAAGAGCGTTTCTGTAACACGTGCCACCAGTGGCTCTCGGAACCTCCAGATGGTGGTGTCCAAGATTGTGTGGTTCTTGTATTCTTGGGAACATGATTTCTTCAGAGTATTTACACAATCTGCACGATAGTGCTGCAGATGGGCATCTTCTGTGTCTATCGCATAGGATGAACAGCTTCCACCAAGGCAGGATAAAGGGAAGTGGTTATGGAGAGTCAAAACTCGCTCAGGGTCATGGAAGCATTTAACATACTGTCCAGGTTTGGTGTAGTTGCGGGAACGGTAAACATGTTGTAACATGTGCATGTAATGAGGGATCTCTCGGAACCATCCATGGGTGTGTCTCATTGTGTCCATGAAGTAAACGTTGCGAACATTGTAAGATGCCCGCGGATCTTTCTTTGTTTTGAGTGCTTTTGGTACTACTGTTTCCATCAGTGTTTTCCATGACATAGAACTCTTGGGCATTATAACTTCATCTGTATCAAGCAGAGCAATGTACTTGTATCGATACATATTTTTGTACAGACAGTCATTATAGGGGATTAGTTCATTCTGACGCTTGTTGGTTACCTTAGACTTAAGATACATATGGAGGAGTCCGGGTATGTTTGGCTGTTCGCCTGGTAATGTCAATTTGGTCACTTCTACACGTCCCTGTTCTTCATAATGCCTTAACACTTTGGATATATTAGGGTGAACTTCTAGGTCATAGAGGAACACTTTATTTGCACCTAAAACAAAAAGTAACTCTAGCCACTCTACTAGTCTCACGCTCAAATCATCGTGTAGAAAGTCAAGTCCCTTTACACATACTGCAAAGTTTTCCTTTTGTCCCCCAACGGGGCGATTGTTTATGACCCTGAGATTAGTGGTAGCAGTATCACAGGGCCGCTCCACCAGGGACACTGATTCCGGCACCAAGTGACGATACCCGGGTGGCACCTGGCATGCTATCATGTATGGTTGAAACAACCCATGCTTGTAGTTCCCCCACTTCTTATACCAGATATATTTATATTCCCAGACTCTAGCAAAAACTGGTTCTTTTTGTCCATCAAACCAGAGTTGGCAGTATGTCTTGACTTTGGGCTCAAGGCGATTAATCATACCTAGAGTGCGTATCACTGGCTTCATGGCCACCAATGTTCTATTATCATAATATGAACCAAACAGATGGAAAGTGCCATTGCTAGTTTTCAGTGTCTGCCAGTACATGTTATTAAAACTAAGATCATAAAGGGAGGGAAACTTTGCACATGTTTTGTTCTTGGACATAACTTTTCCCTTGTACTTCTGCCAGTACCGAATTGGTAAGTTGGGTATCTTGGCCTGGATCTGTTCAGCCAGGTCCTGGTCAGAAAGTGAGGGCGACTTGTCGATTGACGGCTCCAACTCAAAGGGATTAAATTCTGTGGTGAGGTTAGATGTTGTCTCGGTGGGGGCGAGGGGTGGTGCCCGTGTCTCCACAATCTTCTGCAGTAGGAGACGGCCCCTCATCATTCCCCCATGGCTCAGTGCAGATTCTTCTTGACCAGTGAACCTGCAATAAGAAATAAAATTAGACTACAGTCTTGAAACAGTAATCAAACTAAATGGAAACTATAACAAAAGGTTCTCTAAGGATATTACATGTTAAGCATAAAGAAATTATATCGTAGACCTGTCCCTAGCAACTAGTGAAACCTTCACTCTTGTAATGACTTATCTAACATGATCATGGAATGACTGTGAACTGGTATGTGAGCCATGGGAGAAAAAGTCCCTAACACCAGTGATTCAAGCCTGGCAACTAACATTACTGTAAGTGACTGGTGAGGTAGGTAAGGTCACGTTTCCTTTTTGTGTGATCTGCACCCAGGATAAGTCAAGGATCCTGGGTAGGATAGCGTGTAAGAATAAGCCGTGGGTGATTAGAGCAGTGACAAGCGAGTCTTCATCTCGATCCTTACTCCACTTGAGTGTCCATGAGTTTACCAGATAATATGATACTAGCCATGCTACATATTGCATTATTTCTCATTATGACTATGTCAATTAGATACCATTCCATGAACATGAGGAAGCTGCCTCTCCTCGCTTTTTACACATGACACATCATCATTACACCTCTACACGTAGTAAGAGAAAGTGTAGGACAAGCATGCTACATTTCACTTTTTTTTTTTTGCCACTTATCAGCTTACTAGCCATTTGGGCGTTCTATCCAGTGTTATTACAGGAGGAACCGGGGACCGGGAAACCTGTGGTGTTTGGTAGGGTCACATCCTTCTCACGTGTGTCAGGGCAGAGTCTTGAACCCTTGACATATTGGTGCTATTGAGTATTTTGGGGTGATATTTGGGAAGGAATGACCTAGGTAAGGAGGTCAATGAATCTGTATGGAGAGAGAGGACCTTAATTAATTATTTGGAGAAGGTCGGGTACTTTTGTGGTGCAGTAACTTTAATAATTCATCAGTAGTGCAATTGGTTCATGTTAATAAATACTGTACCCTCCTTCCAATCTCGTGTGTCGAGTCTTGACCTGAATCAATCTGCTTCATTACTGTAGGTTATGTATCTAAGCTACTGTGCCGAGTAGCAACCCTGTACATAAGCTACTGTGCCGAGTAGCATTTATATATATAATCACGTGGCAACACTGCACGTGTTATGTGGCAACATTGCCCCGAGGCTGCCATATGGCAAGGCAGCCCCAGTCTGACTGTGTGAGCCGTGCATGGCACACGCGAGTCACCTCTTGTATTTCTCTCATCCACAATAAACGGACTCAGTGTTACTCAGTGTTTCCCTAGCCATCACTGCATTCTTCAGGGCACACTAGTAACCTTCATGGCGCAGTGTCTAGGATCTGTGGACTTACAAAGTGTGTGAACTATGCCGAGACAGTTACGTCTGCCGGTGATGCGCGTCATGCGCGTCGACTCATAGTGTGTTGTGTTGTGTTGCGCTGTGTTTCGCCGCGATGTGCAGTGTTGCTCCGTCACAGTGCGTTTTAGTGACGGTGGCAGTGTTAGTGTCAGTGTATTAGTGTGTGTCTAGAGCTGAGAGTTGAGCATTGGCCTGTTTTTTGTGGTACCCACGGAGCACGCAGGCGTACACCCTTCTCGTGCGACATCCGGGGGACACTGACGGTCTTGCCGGTCCACGCTCCGCCCTCTCACACACACACACACAGACACGCACTCACTCACGGACAGAACAGTGGACTATATGCGTTATATCTGCGCTGTTTATGTCATATATATGTGGTTCGAGCTGTTGATGCGCCACTTTATATACTAAACAGTGCAGTCCTCGCACACACAAAGATGGGAGGTAAGAAGGGACAACGTCAAGATGGGAGACACGACTCCCCACCACCTTCTCCTCCACCGGGCGCAGACCATCATCCTCCACCTCCAGTGACGGACATTGCCACAATTCTGAGGTGGATGGACGACCGGGACGAGCGACGTAGAGAAATGGAACTTCAGAGGGAGGAGACACAAAGAGAGGAGGAAAAGTTGCGTTTTGAGGCGCTATTGGCGACCCTGGCGCTAACCCACCCTCCCTCACTTGCAGGTAGCGCGCTTCAAGGCGCCAGTACACTCCCTCCTCCACCACACCAGCGTCCTCCAGGTACTATTGCTACCCCAACAGCTCCCAAGGCATCTGTTCAACCCCCACCCGCCCTCTCACCAGACGTCACGTTACAGCTTTTTCGTGAGTGGAGGCGGCGTTGGACAGATTACTCCACGATGGTGGACCTGGACAGCATGCCTCCAAACAAACAGCTCATCCAACTACGGATGTGTTTGTCGCTGGAGACCCAGAGAGTCTTGGAGCACACGTTGCAAGTGCCTCCCGATTCTACATATTCAGTGACGGATGTGCTCGACCTTTTACAGGAGCATGTTAAGGGTCGGAACAACGAGGCTTTGCGTCGCCGTGACTTCACCAGCTGCAAGCAGGCGGAGAACGAACCCTTTGACGACTTTTTTGTGCGTTTGAAGAGTTTGTCAGAGGAGATCGACGTCTGCAGGGCGCACAGCCGGGAATGTGAGGAAGCCTGGATCAAGCACGGGATCTTGACAGGTGTCAGGCACGAAGAGTTGATGCAGCGACTCATCCCCCTGGACGCTTCCTCCACACTCCAGGTGGTAGTGACTGAATGTCGGTCATACGAGGCCACCAAGTCCGCCACCTCTGCCTTACGGGCCCCACCTGCTGTGAGAGCTATCTCACAATACAAGAAGGATAAGAAGGCGGCCAACAACGCGAAGGCTGCCACACGTTCTTCCACGCCTCCGCCTAGTGCTTCCTGTGGCAGCTGTGGAAAGCAGCACAGCCCCAAGACTTGCCCGGCCGCCGACGCACTGTGTCGTGGATGTGACCGTAAGGGCCACTGGTCTAACACAGACAGGTGCCCTGCACGAGGCCACAAGTGTCAGGCCTGCGGTCGCTATGGACACTACGACAAGTGCTGCCGCCAACCCAAGCCCAAAAGCCCGAGACGAGGAGGACAGCAGCGCACTTCCCTCGGGGTGGTTCGCACGCAGCCCCCTCCAGATGGCCCACGCAGCCCCAAGCAGCAGCGGAGTCACATCAGGAGGGTGGAATCGACCACACGCCCCAGGGCTACCCCTTCCCCTACTATCCGCGTCGCCGTCACACACGGTGATGTGTCGGGTCACATCGAGGTGATACCGGACACCGGCGCCGATACTACGGTGATTGGGTTGAAGCACCTCCAGAAACTGGGCCTCACCAAACGCGGCCTGGGACCACCGCCGCAGCTGCAGTACTACAATGCGGACGGTTCCCAGATGCCGGACGCTGTGGGCTCCTTTCAGGCAGAGATCACCTACGGCGACAGGTCGTGTTACGGATGGATCGACGTGCGGCCTACTCTCGCTACACCCTTGTTGTCGTGGGAGCACTGCAAGGAGTTAGGCGTGGTGCCCAGAGACTTTCCTGAGCAGATCCCAGCTGCTCGGTACACCGCCAGCAGGGTGCGTGAGTTAACGAGCGACGCGCCTGGCACTGCCACACAGAGCTGCCCAGAACCCGCGTCCACTCCCACCCACACAGGACGCTCCCCTGCCCAGATCCTGTATGGTCACCCTCTCCGCTCTTGCGTTCCTACACACGCCAAGGCCTTTGCGAAGGACTGGCAGACCAAAGCCGAGAGCTGCTACCGCCGCACCGCTACACGTGCCCAGGACGCCAAGGCTCGGTATGACGACCGTGCCCGCCCTCTTCAGCCGCTGGAGATTGGTGCCCTTGTCCGCGTCCAGGACCCGACGACGACACGTCGGCACAAGGTTGGCATAGTGATGGGCGTCGGCCGGTCGCGGGACTACAAGGTCAGGATGCCGAGTGGCCGTGTCTGGTGGAGGAACCGCCGCTTCCTCCGGCCAGTCCCACCCCCTGCTGCTGGCCCCCTGACCGAAGACGAGTCACCTACACCTCACGAGGATCCGCCCCACAGTGCACCTCGACGCTCGGAGCGACTTAGAACTAAGAAGTCCGCTCAAGACAAAGACTATGAGCGTGAGGGGGGAGGGAGATGTAGGTTATGTATCTAAGCTACTGTGCCGAGTAGCAACCCTGTACATAAGCTACTGTGCCGAGTAGCATTTATATATATAATCACGTGGCAACACTGCACGTGTTATGTGGCAACATTGCCCCGAGGCTGCCATATGGCAAGGCAGCCCCAGTCTGACTGTGTGAGCCGTGCATGGCACACACGAGTCACCACTTGTATTTCTCTCATCCACAATAAACGGACTCAGTGTTACTCAGTGTTTCCCTAGCCATCACTGCATTCTTCAGGGCACACTAGTAACCATCAATTACCAGTTTCAGCTTGTGTTGGTGGGGAGGTTTGGCAGAGTCGCCCAACTGTATCATGAATTCCTGACCCCGACTGTACAAGTGTAGGGTGCACACCTGTGTTATGAAGGATATTATTAACCTGAGGACGAAGTAACAGGGGGAGAGACTCACCTGAAGATGATGTAACATAGGGAGAGACTTACCCGAGGACGAGGTAACAGGGAGAGACTCACCCGAAGACGAGGTAACGGAGAGATTCTCCTGAGGATACTGTAACAGAGGGAGAGACTCACCCGAGGACGATGTTACAGGGAGAGACTCACCCGAGGACGAGGGAACAGAGGGAGAGACTCACCTGAACACGAGGTAAAGAGAGACTAACCAGGGGGCGAGGTAACAGAGCAAGACTTACCTGAGGACGATGTAACAGAGGGAGCACCACAGCACAAGGAGGTAGAGGCCGCGACGTAAGGCTCTGGTGGGACATCGCCTCACCGCTCTCTTGGCTACCAGCACCACGGTCATTCCGCCCTCTGCAAGACACACACACAATTACACTCTACGGACACTATATGATAACACTTTACACAAGATAGCATTAAGAAACACTACACACACACATTCACTTACATTTAAATAACACCCAATTAAAAAACTATCACACTCAAGAAACAATCCTTAGACTTAATAAACATCCTTACTGAAGAAGAAATATATTCGGTATGGTATTGTAAAACAAAAATATAATTTAGCTGATAACTTCATGGGCACTGTTGTTATTCCTTCACTTTATTTATCTATTATGTGATAAGCCTTAACGTACTGGTAGCTACTAACACATGAGAAATACAAAAAAGTTTCACCGGAAGATTAGAAACCCTAACTTATTTCACCTCATGATTAATCAACCTAATGCTAACCTAACTTAATCCCTTCCAAGGTAGTGTTAGGGTGTTTAATCATCAGGTAGTGTAATGTAAGTGGGGGGGGGGGGGCAATTATCGGGTAAAATAACCAGGTGGTGTCTAATCCTTATGATCCAAAAAGAGGAAACTACTGTACTCTAACAGTCCTGGGAAGTTCTGGTGTTAACACAGAAACAAATCTGACTCAACCATAGACCGTGTCAGAGTGTGGCCATCAACACACCAGGCCGATGCAATACCTTTATGCTCGCCAAGCCATCAACTTTAGACTATGTATGGCAAGTATCAAGCGGCTAACAAGCCGATCAGTGGCGAAGAGGATAAAAGTAAAAAGAGCAAGTTTTTCACAACAGGCTGCACCAATTGTAAACTATCTATCCATTTTGTGTGAGGCGGTACAGTGTGATTAAGGTCCTCAGCCACACAAATAAACACTTAACCTTTTCTAAGCTGCATTTAAAAGTTCATACGAGATCTTGATTACATATATACACGTAATAACATTTGAAGTACAGTACCAGCTTGTAGGGAAGAGTGTGTCCATCATAGTGGTAGCGGGTGAACCTGGGTCATCGAGTTATGCGTTATATTGTGTACGTTATCAGACCACCAGACACAACACTATCATACCTTACTGTGTCCGCTACCCTTCTCCCTTACATTGACCTGGTGGGGAACATTAAGTTGTAACCCGTGGTCCCAAGTACCCAGTGACAACTGCCCATGAGTCCCATCCACGATAGGAGGCCTGGGACCAGTCAAGTGTCGGACCTTCACACCAGATTGTACACCACTTGAGTGAGTGACGTTACGATACCACGTAGTTAATGAGTTGCTACAACATCATTTGAGGTCCATCATAACACTATCTGTACAGGAGTCATTACACCACATGTGGCCCCTCATAACACCATCTGTGAAAGAGTACTTACACCACATGTTTGCTGTTCAACACCTCAGTGCAAGTGGCCTACACTCTATAGCCATGAAATCACCTCAAACACGACCCACCTAGACAATGCCCCAGATGACGTCAGACACGACCTACGACCTGAGCCAAGACACGACCCCAGAGATCGGAGAGTCAACCCTTGATGACCATCTTGAATATTCACGACCACTTAATACATACAGCAACTTGTTTCCTCTTTGATGGTAACTTTACTTCTCTCTCTCTCCTCTCTCTCTATTTCACACCCAGAGTCCATCCATCCTTCCCTTTTCTCTTACTTCCTCCTCTCCTCTTTCTTCCTTTCCTTTATCCATCCCTATCTTATTCCTTCCTCTCTCTCTCTCTCTCTCCTTCATTATTCCTAAAATTCTTCCCCTCTTTCTCATTCCTCCCTTTTTCTTGGACACACACACACACACACACACACACACACACACACACACACACACACACACACACACACACACACACACACACACACTCTTCCCTCACTTGAAGACGGACGGGGCTAGCAAGCGGGGGTTCTGACTCTCGAGTAAACAGTAATAACCCACCTCATTTATTTATAATGGCGCAGGCAAGCTTACAGGCGCCAAGACAGGAGTGCCGCGCTTCTACACGTATTAATATATAATGCCACAGGAGAGAGAGAGAGGGAGTTATGGCGTCAAGCAGAACTGGCCCCTTCTACAAACAAGACGCTGAATCTAAATTAACATTATTTATGACACGTCGCAGTTCACTGATGCCGTTTCTTCTTCGTCTTCTTCTCATTTAGGTGGGTTCTATTCTTAGGTCATGTATGTCTGTCTGTCTCCTCAAAATAAGTCAAGAACAGAATCAACTAAATGTTGCCACAGTTACAGTTCATGCAATAAAAAAACTGATTTTCGGTGGTTAAAGAAAACTCAGAAATAAGGTCGCAAGCGGTAACTACATTAATATACAGGAAAAAAGTTGCTATTCCGTTATTTATAGCTATATATACAACACCATTTGTAAGCACACTCACCAAAACTACTGTAACGGACTGGTTAAATTACTGTATACTTTGTAGTAAATCATAAGATATTCTGGCCAAAAATAAAAAATAAATAAAATGCAATTAATCAGATCACAATGCAAACTAATACGGCGATATGTTCTTAAATGTACAACTTATTGGCACACATTGGGATCGCCTCGCTGGTCGGTCTGTACTGTACAGGTAAGTTATGGCTCTGTTCCGTTAATTAATAAATATTCCATGAATTTACCATTAAAATTTATTATTTATATTAATGAGCAAACAATTTCAATTTAATTTCACGCCGACTGATAAAATCATAAAAATGTATCACTGGAAATAAAATTTTCCCGCGTCTCAGGTTAATGAGTTGACCAACCAGACGCGGTAATTTTTTAATATGAACACCGAGCACCGTATTGTAGACTAAGAACACCTTCATGAATACAAATCTGGGTGTTGTCAGGACTAAACACCCAGGTCAGTGTTGACAGGACAACAGGCTAGAGTTGTCACGGACGGACGGATGGGCGCGCGCGCACACACACGCGCACACACACGCACACACCCCATATTACTTACAAGGTCTTCTGTACACAGCGTCGCACTCACCTGTACTACACGCACCTCAGGAAGAAAAAACATTGACTCATTAGCAAACAAAAGTGGCTTCAGGGTCGATATAAATACTGCACAATCTTAATAGTAATCTAGCAATATAATCTAACAATTTTGGGGCGTTAAGATAATTTTTAGCTGTTAAGGTTTCTGCAAGCCATTACCAAAAAATACCTGTAGGTAAGTTAATTTATCATTAAGATTGCAACCCACGTCCCTAAATAAACCACGTCATCAAGTTGGCCACGTCCCCTCAAATTAACCACGTCACCAAATACCCATAAATCTGAGTAACCACTCGCCCAGGAAACCACATCACGCTGTACAATGTGGGGAGTCGTGAGGTCATGGGCAGACAGCTAAACCTTGACCAACTCACCTCAAGGTCTGTGACGCCGCCGCCGACATGATTATAACCCCGAGGCAGAAGATGTTTACCCCCCCGAATATACACTCAGAAGTATCGATGACGACAACCCTGGTGAGGACTACCACTCCCTGACCCTGATGACGACACTGTGCTGACAGCCTGCTCCTGACCCTGCTTACTTCCCTGACCCATAATGACGAGGCAAAATGCGTCGAGACACGAAGGATCAACAGAGAGGAACCTTGTGTGTGGGTGAACCCAAGATACATCATATATACTGAGCAAAACAATGACTCCCCCTCCCCAGGTTAGGTTAGGTCAGGTTAGATTTACGTTAGGTTAGGCTATATCAAGTCAATATTAGGTTTGAGTTCGGCTAGCATTCGTGTGGTTAATACTTGAGGTGATCCGGAGGAGAAATAAGCACAACCAGAGACAAAAACCCTGCTGGGGGAGGATGGGGGGGTGGGGTGAAGAGGTACAGAATACCTTGCCGAATGAGGAAGGTTCTGCAGGTATCAATCAACCAGGTAGAAGAGCGAGTACCTGGGTGCTTGTGATGGTCTATACGTGGCTCTGGGGAGAGAGAGAGAGAGAGAGAGAGAGAGAGAGAGAGAGAGAGAGAGAGAGAGGTGTGTGTGTTGTCTCTCGCCCCACCCCCCTACACACAGGTGTTCTCCTTTAATTAACCTCTTGAGTAAGATAATTAGAGGCCGGGCCAACCTCTTGTGCCTCGATATTACCTGGTCACAGTGTGGG
Organism: Homarus americanus; assembly: GCF_018991925.1. Taxonomy (NCBI): domain Eukaryota; kingdom Metazoa; phylum Arthropoda; class Malacostraca; order Decapoda; family Nephropidae; genus Homarus; species Homarus americanus. Next base: position 6,968,238 of record NW_024746161.1, read on the forward strand.
CAATTCCTTCTCCTCATCCAACCACTTCCTCTCTTCCACCCCCACACTCTTCTTAGCATCAAACCACACACTCCACCATTACCACCTCCTCGGTACATATCCTAACCTCCAACCCCTCTCTCTCCTCACTTGATTATCACGCACTCTTCCTCACCAATACTCTCCTTACCTTGTTTCTTCCTTCTCCTCCTCCAGACACTCTTCGTACTTGGGAGGACTACCACATTTACAGCCCCCCTCTTCACCATCCCTTTCTACAGCTCCTCTCTGTAACTCCTCTTCAGCAGTCTTCTCCACGACCCCTCTGCACTAATACAAAACACCCACAGTAACAACACCACAACAGCAACATCATCAAACAACAGTACCACAACACCAATACAACAACACCCACACTAACAGCACTACCACAACACCCACACTAACAGCACTACCACAACACCCACACTAACAGCACTACAACAACACCCACACTAACAGCACTACCACAACACCCACACTAACAGCACTACCACAACACCCACACTAACAGCACTACCACAACACCCACACTAACAGCACTACCACAACACCCACACTAACAGCACTACCACAACACACTCACAGTAACAACGACGCATCACGACTACACCAGGACGAAGCAGGATCCCACCTTGACAATGACCGACTGGGAATGCCGGCTGGGTTGTACATCACTCGCTTACCTTAAGAGATCAACTCCCAGTAACCTGTTGTAGGTCTCAAGATGGTGTGGCGCGCCTCTTATGCTGCCTCACCCTCTCCCAAGTTTATTATTACACCTTAAGATTAATTAACCACGAACGCTAACCTAATCTTATTTAACCTAACCTACTCTAACTCTTCATGTAACGTTAGGTGTTTAATTAGCAGGTGAAATAAGCTGGGAGGGGGATAGGCTACTCTCTGTGACTGAAAACTTTCTTGAGGACGGGTTGGAAAAAAAAAACATTTCATAATTAAACCAGAAGAGATAAACCATATAAAAACACCAACCAGTTAATAAAGATGTGTTTCAAGTTAAGTTCTTATGCAATGTTGTATTTACTGTAGGTTAGATCTGGAGAAATAAAATTTAAATTTAGTTACCGGACTTGTATTTTGAGGCATTTTTTTTTTACAGATATAAACTTAATAAATCGCCGCCGATACAGATATTCTTATAATTTTACTTCACTACGAAATTTTGTCTTAATCAAAAATAATTTCTTATTTATTTTCGTGTCTCGATTGTTATTTATAGTCACTGATTTGCTATTATGAAGACCGAACAAAAGTTAAAAATGTATGTGCTGTAAAAATATTCATCTATGACACTTTGATGTGACAATCCTGCTTGGAGACGAAAAAGTGAATTGAAAAACATACAGACAAACAAACATGCACAAACAGGAAGAAGATATTACGGAATCAATAAAGGAGTTATAGATAAAGCTCTTATAATATCCGAGCAGGATAGGACTCGAAGCAACGGATTTAAGTTGGATAAGTTTAGGTTGAGGAGGGAGATAGGAAGGAACTGGCTCACGAGAAAATCACAAGCTTAGCAACTTCGTATTAAGTGCTGGAACGCTGGAAAGTCTTAAAAGACGGCTAGATAGATTCATGGATGATAGAGAGTGGTAGTAACTCTAGACAGGAGCTGCCATGCACAGGCCAACCGGCCTATCGCAGACTCCTTATTTTCTTATGTTCTTATGTTGAAGGTGACACAGCCTAAAACTGCAAAATAAATCTAAGGGGAGAGAAGCCACGTCACTATGAAGGAGGAGAGATGGGAGGGGGAGTTAGAGAGATACTGCTGCCGTGGAAATGGTCGGCGTGAGGAAGATGTCCTTGAGAGAGAGAGAAGGAGGCAGACAGGCAAGGTCAGATGAGGTAAGCCATCTTACGTCATCAATGATCAGCCTTACCCCACCTAAAGTCCTACCCCTCCCCTCCCTCCTCACCCCGGAAACCCCTACCTTTACGCGTCATTACCCCCCCCCCTCCCCCACCCTTGGACCCCATCAGGAGTATCACGTCATCTCAACCTTCACCCAGCCCCTCCACACCCCGCCACGTCCCTGTTTGTGCTGTCTCCCGATATCACTGCTGCTGCTGCTGCTGGTGGCGACGGGTCCATGCATCTCCTTCATAACCACAACACACAAAAAATCTTGCTCTACCAATACAGAATAAAATAAAATACTCCTAACTACAAATAACATTCCTGTTACAAAGTTTGGATCCCATGTATACTAATAACATCATTATCGACTCCTCTAGGGTAATAACGTGATGGGAATCGTCTATCACACACACATATCCAGCCTATAACTACACAAAATACGTACGTAAACACCTAAAACAACCCATTAATCCAATCATATACACTTAAGACCCCGAATCAACTTACAGCACATAATATTAATCAGAAACACAAAGTACAGTACAACACAATGGTAATCCCCTCACGAGCTTGACCACACAGTAGCTATAGCACATAAATCACTCTAGAAATAATTCCTTACAGAAGTTATTGTACTCCAGAGGTTAAAAGTTAGTACACAAGTGGTCATCGTCGTCTACTCAATGGGGTAAACAAGACCAGAGCATCACTCTTCTATAGATCAACTTGTTTATTTACTTAATTCAACAGGATGTTATATATATATACATTTCCCAAGTGTCTGAAGGCAAAGGTAGAGTAACCAATAATAATAAGTTTAAACACTGACCTAATATTGTCCGACTCTAAAATCAGCATCACCTCGAAACTCAAATTTTTTCTCCATTAATTACAGCTTCAGTTACACAGGTGTACCAGACAACTCAACACCCAGGTACTAAACATTAATTAATCACCCATAACTTTCAGAGAATCGTTTGCATACGAAAGTGTTGGGAAGTGAACTGATACTTTAGCAGCAGATTTTACGTTTCTTTCACTGGATAAGGTCTTTCGGTTCCATGATTCACAACATGGAAAGGACACAGTCTTCTGCTAAGTAACGTAGACAGTCACTACGAAATATCTTCACAGTCGTCGTGTGAATCCGTGACGCCGCGACCTACAGTGACTATTATCGAAGGGTCAAAGGAGAAGGTGATGCTAAATCAATCCCTGTAAGGTAACTCGCCCACGTCTTGAACAACAGGAAGTCTATCAAGGCAGGTAAAGAGTGTGTGATGACCATAACACCCCCCCCCTCCTCCCACCCCTTATCGGTCAAACACTGATCAAGAGGTTAAAAAAAAAGAGTTCAATATTATAATCGCTGTTTAACACGAAAATATTGAAAGAAACTCAGAGAAAACGAGTTATGTTTGATGGTGTGTGTGTGTGTTCGTTTTTCTTGTCACTATTTCAAAAGTGTTTAACATGCCAAATATATCTTGTGAAAAAAAAAAACCTCGGCGCCAGTGTCCGAGATAAAACTGATAAAAAGTGATAACTAGAATCGCAATTGAAAATACCACACTCATTTTTTACGTCAATTCGGCACAAAATAGAAATTATAAAACAGAGAGAGAGAGAGAGAGAGAGAGAGAGAGAGAGAGAGAGAGAGACTGATTAAAATAAGTAGTTATCTTTGTTATATTCTGGCGGATGACGACGACACCTAATAATGCGCGCGCAATTCTCGGTAGATGGCAACCCTGTGTTGACGTGTTACCTCAGTGCACAACGCACGCTAAGAGATCACCCTGAAATTGGTTTAATAGTTTCATTCACCCTCTTCCTATTCGAATATTAAAAATAATCTAAAGAGAGTATGGAGGAACAAAGAAAATGTAATAAGAGAAATATAGAAAGAATAATTAAATAGGAACAAGCTGCCAGTCCTCGCGTTAGTGTCATCTACGGCATCTACCAGATAGCTTCTTCAACAAAGAGCAAACCAACTCGGATTAACTGATGAATCACCCCTTTCCTCACCACCTTATTTTACCTTAAGATTAACCACCCTAACCTAACGTTAACCTAAACTAACGTGACGTTAAACTAATCTAACGCTAACTTAACCTAACTAATCAATGGTTACACACACACACACACACACACACACACACGCCTACCTTTACTACACAATATCCTGAAAATCTACCCTTCACACTTAATAATAAAAAAAGAGTGTGTCAGCTAATTTCACAACACCTTACAACAATATCTTAAAATTCTGGTGGAAGTCAGCAATGTTTAACGCTAGCGGCTATTTTGAGCACTTGCCAACACCACCAAGTTCAAGTTCAACACACACGGGAGAGACCTTGAACACCCCCCCAGCCACAGGTATAATCTTCAATATAAATACTGTGGAGGTAATAACTGAAGATGCGTTTTATTGTTTACCACACTGTTGACATCTCTAGCCTGAGGTATACGTGAGGATATATACATACATACATAATAATTCATGTATATCTTTTCCGAGGTCACCAGACATTAAATTTAACGGATAACCTGAAGATTAATTACTCTAATGATAAAATCTAACAACGAAACTAATTAACTCAACGACCTCACATGTGCCATATTGATATACGTATGAAGGCGAACACAAAGGCAACACGAATATAAAAACGAACGAAAAAAAATCGCCAATATATCCCCACCAAAATATTTTCCGTCAATATATCCCCGTTAAAATATCCTTGCCAAAATATTATCGTCAAAATAGCCCCTAACTAAATATTACCGCCTGAGCCTGCCGAGTCAATTATATTGTGATCTGGAAATACTTTTAACTTTTAAGTGTTATTGAAAGGGAACTTTTCGTAGGGACGGACGAACACACGGACAGGGGAAGTCCATAAGCCGCCTCCATTTCCTCCACTTTGCTGCGTCATCATCGAGAACAGAGAAAAAGAGTGTGTGTTTGTGGTCATTATACACTAACCTAACCTAACCTAACCTGGCCTAATCTCACGAGAACCATCCTCAGTTCCTCACATGTCTATTCACAGACCAGAGGCGCTTGTTGACCCCCTAACGCATAACCTCAATCGTTCGACCTTTTGACCCAGAATACATCTCGGCTACGATACACCAAGGTCGTAGTGCTGACAGTCAATGCCCGGGTATCTGGTGGGAAGTAGCTAAATATGATACTGTGAGACTGTGTTTAATATTTCTCATAATAACAGACACGTAAAGAGCGTGCTGTCGGTCAAAGCTGTGTTCGGGATAAGTAAATGAGATCACCTAAAGATTAGACACCCAGGCTTATTTTTATCTGATGATTAATCACTCTAACGTTAACCTAACCCAAAATAACCTCATATAGCGTTTGGGAGTTTAAATCATGTAATATAAGTTACGGTGTCTAATCCTCAGGTAAGTTAATCAATGATTATAACAAACATCACCACTACACGATGGTCCACACACAGACTTGTTATTCGTTTCTTATTCGTGTTAGTCTTGTGCTTGAACCGAAAACAACAGGACAATTATTATTATTAGCTGGGCTGCCATATCAATAGACATCAACGTTTCGCTTGCTGTATGTCCTATATTTTTTTTTATATAACAAATAATACTAGTCTTGTTTTCTGCGTTAATTTACTGCATTACTTACTTGGAAGTGTAGCAGTAACAATCCCTGGTGAGGTGTTAGGCTGGCGAGGTGTTAGCTGTCACATGGAGGGAGACCTTCACACACACAGATGGTGGTGGTGGAGTGTTGACGAAGACCCCTGGGTTACCACCATCATGTCCTGCCAATGTCATGTTTTTTTCCTCCTCATAACTACCATTTCAGTCTTTACACCACCATACAGTTCCTCACAACCTAACCTTCTGTATCTTCTTTTTCCAGTAACTCTTAACATTTAGGCTACAAGACCATCATCATTATAGTGGGAGGTACACTATACACGACCACCCACTCGCCCGCCCGTATACCCGTCGATCCCCCAGTACAGTAGAAATCTGCGCTGACCTCGTCCGGTCCACCAAACCCCGCGCTTGTTGTCACCAGTACAGTAGTCCACTATTCACACACTGGCGCGTTCTTCCACCGGTGTAAAAATCCAGACAGTTACAGTCTTCACGGTACCCAATATATAAGATGATAATGACAAACAAGGAAGATGCTGGGGTAGATGTGGAGTACTGTTTTAAAAGTGTGTCAACGACGACCATAGCTGACTGACTGACTGACTACGCCGGATTTGATTCTCTAGTACATTACACCATGGCCTTATCGTGTACGTTAAGTTTAAAGACAGCGTTCCTGCCTGTTTTTATAATGTAATCAAGTAACACTAAGGTCAGTTTAATGAATATAAAATTTGTTTTTACTCATCAATCACTCGTGCGTTTTACTATTGGTCGTCTGGCAACTGGCATTGAACGGTACAGATTTAAGGTTTGAATGAGAAGCTAAACTAAGGAAGCGACGTGTGTTGTCATGTGGACTGTGGTGCTGCTCCACTCCGTCACGAGACATCCTGCCTGTGGTGGTGCCCGCAGCCTACACTTGACACACATATCATGGTGATGGACTAGAGGCATTGGCCGACAGATGGGCAAGGAAACCTGCGTTGGATACATTTTTCTTTCAAATTATTCATAAAAATAAAACTTCCATTTTTCGGGGAAGTGAGAGGGGAGTGGTTCACCTATTGACGCAGATAATAATAATAATAATTAAAAACATGAAAAATTATGCTTGTTAACAATTGGTCTTAGGGTAATAAAACTACGACACCTATCACAGTCGTCACTCCCAGGTCCCAGCACGTGAGGGTTCAGTAGTCTGTTGTAGGGAAGAGCACAGGGTGGTGATGAACACAGCACACGACGGTAATCCTGAACAGCCTCTACACTCAACTGACAACACCTCCACACTTGCATTAACACCGCTAAAGACACAACCCCTACACTCACGCACACCACATGTAAGTTCACTCGCCGTACACTTGCACTCACAAATACACAACTGTTACACGCCGGACTCATCTCCTCCCTTATACAATAACGGCCACACTGTCGCTCCTCGTACGTCCTCCTAAGCGTGGCAGTGTCAGGCCTCACCACCGTTGGTTCTGTCGCCTCCTGACGCGGTAGTTGACGTGTGTGTGTGTGTCTCACGCCGCACGCGGGACCCAACAAAGTGGGTTACCGCAGACATTACCGTCTACCGTCAGTGGAGATGCGACGGCTGTGAACTTCCCCCTCCCCCCCCCCACACACCAGCCTCACCTCTCCATTCCCTCTTTCCTTACCCCCGTCTACGTCTCTTTCTTACCTCCCGGGGCTTAGTCTTCAGGGTTGCTCGTGGTAACTTCAGCACGCACAAGGAAGACGAATCCCCCACACTCAAGGATCCACCTGAGTGTTCACAAACCTTGTATACAACTGTTGCATCTACCCAAGACTACTTTGGCTTCTCCTTCCTTCCTTCCTTCCTTCCTTCGCTCGCCCCCTTCTCCCCTTACTTTCTTCGTTCTTTTCTCCCCACATTCCTTCCTTCCTTCCTCTCTTACTTCCTTCCTTCCCTACCTACCTCTCTCCTTCCTTACCCCTCTCCAGGTCTTTTGTTGATCTCCCTTCACCATTGTACTCCAAGGACACGAATCTCAAATGGTCATTCTCAGCGGTTAACTTGTCCTCGTGACTGAAGACGTATGGCAAGAGCAAGTCAGTCAGTCAAAAGTCAATCGATCACCCAGTCAATAATCAAGGGTCAAGAGTTAAATGAGACAGCCAGTCGATTCAGTCATTCAAGTTAAGTCATTGAGTCAGTAAATCAGTCTCTTGGGCTTACTCACACTAAAAAGGTCACAGGAGAGGGAAGCTGATGTACTGTACTTGTGGTTCACCGCGGCCTTGTACAGCACTAAGTCGTCCCACCCCCACCCCCCAGTTGTAACCACACCCCCACATCCTAGCTATAACTACACCCCCACCCCCCCCAGCTGTAACCACACCCCCACATCCTAGCTATAACCACACCCCCACACCCTAGCTACAACTACACCCCCACACCCTATAGCTGCACCTCCCCATCAACACGGTTTCTTCGTCCCTCCAATTACCTTCATCAACCTGTTCGTATTGACACATTAGCTTTACATCTTAGAAGACTTAATGTAAGGAAAAACATCACTGACCAGTTTGCTATAGAAGAACTAAACCTATCCACCCACAAGTAGACGCCGCCACAAACGCCTAAAAAAATAATGTGAAGGGCTTATTGGCGGTAACTGTACATGACAACAACAATGACCCACGCGTCACCTCACAGGGCAAAGTCTAGTTATAATTTAATGATCTTCTACTGGAATTGTATAATTTATGGTTTTGTTCACTATTCATGGTCGAAGTGCCTTACTGTTTACTCTTGTTATATACCTGTATTGTCTAGGTATACCCTGGATACTGTAAATATACCTCCACGGTCTATGTTTATGTACGTACCTCTGTTGTCTATATACATGCTGAACTGTACACACACACACACATATATATATCTACCAGACGAGTTTTTTTACAACAGTGGCTTAACAGAAAACTGATCGACAGTCTGACCTGATAATAAGCTATTAGGCTAAATGATTGCCAAGCTACTAGTAACGTGAGTGAACAACAGTCTGATCTACTAGTAAGCTGACCGACCAACCACCCGACCTACTAGTAAACTGACCGACCAACCGCCCGACCTACTAGTAAGCTGACAGATGGCAAAGATGATAAACTAAAGCATATAAACATGAAGCCTAACTACCGTGACAAGACCACACAACCACAACCTGAATACCTCCCTTCCACCCCACTCTCACCCCACCCCACCCAACTCTCACCCCACTCCCAAACGCAGCAAACTCAACACGAAGAACGAGAAAAAGAAAACGACCCGAGATATCGACAGGGGGGTGACTATTTATTTTTCACTTTTAATACTAATAAAACTGATATAATTGATTAAACTATAGATGTATTAACGTTAACGTGGCAATGGATACTTGTGCAGCATGTAAGTGACTCAATGACACCTGTACCAAAATTTTCATGTAAGAAACCAAACAAAGATGAAATTCACGAGTAAATAAATAAATAAAAATAAATGAAAAATAAAAAAACAGCAAAATCCATTTTCTATCCATTGTATGATTCAAGTCGGAGTTCAGGAGAAAAAATAAATCAAAAGCAATTTGGCGAAAGAATCACTGTTTTCCATTGACGTTCATACTTACACCTCTCTTGCACTCAACTGTATGAACTACAAGACAATAAAGAAGGGAAATATTTTATGTATTTTCCGCTTAACTAAATTCTTAGGCTCACCTGAAGCTTACTCGTTCCCTCCATGGTTAATTTTCTTCTAATGATTATAATACAACACCCTAAGGCAGTGGTGTCAAACTCAAAACCTTTCGAGGGCCAATTCTTTTTTTAGTTACCCTCTTCAGGGCCAACACAAGTGCTACATCACATATTTGCAGGATTGAAGTTTACAGCTTCACACATTGCCTTACCTGACTTACCAGGAATACCTTATTTGGGTTTGTCTGATCTTAAGTATGTAAGATTCATTTTACTAAATAAACATGATTATATGTATTTTTGTTTTCATAATTTCACGGGATGACAACTTTTACCGTCATCCCGCGGGCCACACTTGACCATCCCAGGGGCCACACTTGGCCCGCAGGCCATTAGTTTGACACCCCTGCTCTAATGGTACCTGGGGATGGGGGAAGAAGAAAAAAATTAAGGAAAGAAAAGGAAGAAAAGGGATAAAAATGAAGATGATACAAAAGAAGGAAGGAAGGAAGGAAGGAAAAGCAGTTCAGGTGGGGTCAACTATCACCACCAATACGTTATGTTATCTTCACCTCAACATAAAATTCAGCGTTACCAGTGACATACATACATACATACATACATACATACTGATGCACATTATACACGCCGTGATAAGGTTGACGATGCATACGTGATGATGAAGTACTTGTAACGCGGTATACTATGTGTATTGAGACGACGTTGATGATGTATTATGATACGTATACAGTGCAAGGAGGAGGAGGAGGCCATATGTGTGTGTGTAGGAGAGACTGTAGTAGGTCACCAGTTCGTCCTCTGAGTAACGGTGGTTGATGCTTCTGGTGGTGGGGATGCCCTGCCCACGGTCAAGGCCACCCCAACACACACACACACACCCTCCCCCCGTCACCTCATGCAGTAGCTATTTCAAGACGACCCATAGAAATTGTATATATAAATCCTTATTTTTTTTTATCCCCTTGGTTAAACACAGTCAAGGAACACCTATAACCAGTGGACCAAACACAGGGTAGAACTTTAGCCAGTGGATAAAACAACACAGCAGGATATAACAGACAAGAGTACAACTTTGCGAGATTGCGGTAGACTAAATCAATCAACATCACGACAAAATTTTGTATATGTGTTTTGTGTCAAGTCATCAAGTCGCTTCTGCCTCAGGTATGTTCAGGTGAGCTACGTCGCCCGTCCGCCAGCCGTTCTACGCGTCATCCACGCGCGCCCGCCCGTCACGACACACACACACACACACACACACACGTGGGATTAATTGCCCGTGACTTCTCCAGCCAGCATGAAATGTGCACAGGTTGAGTATGTATTCTGATGTCACTATTAAAAAGGAAAAACACGTGTAGTAAATGATATGAAGTTATATACTGTAGAAAACGGGAAATTACATGCTATAAAAAATGGGAAATTAAATGCTAAGAAAACAGGAAATTACATACTATAGAAAACAGGAAATTACACGCTATGGAAACGATAAATTACACGCTATGGAAACGATAAATTACACGCTATGGAAACGGAAAATTACATGCTGTCTGGAAAATGAGGAGGAAAAAGGCGTAAAGGGAAGGTCGTCATCTGCGTCAAACCACACAGTCCTCAGCCACTGGTTATAGGGAGAACTACTGCAGGTATAGAGCTCATACACGTCACATGGTCGACGCCACCAACTAAACCTCCGGGGTAATAATTCTTGTGAGTTCTGGCTACACATAGTCTCATACGCTACCAAGACGCGGACGACGGTAATGATGCGCGTCCATCAATCAAGAAGAAGGAAGAAAGAAAGGTGGCGATTACCAGTTTTCAGATGAGACACTTCCTCTAACAATGTGAATCACCTGAAACAATTACTTCCCACACAAGCTTATTTCACCTGAACATTAACCACCCTAACCTAAACTAACCTAACACTAACCTAAACCTAAGCTAACATTAACCTAACTTAGCAGCTCCAGGTAATATTTGGATGTTTTAATCATTAGGTAACATAACCTGGGGTGGAAACTAGTCTCTTGGGTGATTTAACTTCTATAAGGAAGGTGAATATTTCAGTCTTCTTCTTCTTCTTCTTCTTCTTATTAGTATTATTATGATTATTATAATTATTATTATTATTATTACAGCTTTCATTTATGTTAGGTTATTTCTCCATGGGTTAACAACTTTAATATGTAATGGAGAAGCATTTTAAGAGGGAGAGGTGAGGGGGAGTGTTGGAGGTCAGGGCTGGTGTCCGTTATGTAGGGGTGGAACGTTGGGTCGAGAGAGAGATGGGTGGGGAGGTCAGATGAGTGTTGTGACAGCAGGTACCTCCAGGTTGGCCCTCTTCAACCCCCGCGCCTGGTCCGGACGAACACGGATATGAAAGTTGCCTCAACTCATCCTTTATGGCCACTACATTTGTCACATCCACACCCCTGACCATCCACACCCCAGATCATCCACACCCCAGATCATCCACACCCCTGACCATCCACACCCCTGACCATCCACCAGGTATTTCACCCATCCACGTATTCATATAAAGAACAATACAACATTTATCAGTTTACTTTCGTATATTCTTCATAACTTCTACTAATTATCCACATGTATGTCATTATGATTTCGTTTATAACATTAAATCAGCCAATCTGAACCCATATGAATTTAAAAACGATGCTGACACAAGCTATACAATAACACTCTCCAGGAAGCATGACAGACGTAGTGTACATCAGTGGACATCAAACGCCAACATCATAAACAGAAACAAGAGAAAGATTACACAACTCACCCTAGAATATGACTTCTCTCAGACTGCGGGAAGATGGCTGGAGGCCTTTCACAACCTAACCAACGTGACTAACAGTATTTACAGGTGAAGTGAGGCTCACCAAGGCGAGAGTAATCCGTGATACGTCCTCAACATACACACACACACACACACACGCACCTGCAACAAGACAAGTCAAATTAACAGCTGGACGTGTTGACAAAATCGCTAGGCCCTCGTTGACTCCCTCATGCATAGTAATGAGGAAGGTGAGGGTAACAAAACACAGGTGACGGTGATGTAGGGTAGTGTACGGGGTGGAACTCTTCTACTGTGCTTGACTAACTAAACGCCACCAACATCTCTCTCTCTCTCTCTCTCGCCTCCATAACCATACGAGGTGTCAGGTTTACAGAGACAGCAATACCGATACATCTCCAATTTGCTGCTGGCCTCCCACCTTCCCCAGCACACTGCACTGTCTGGGTCACTCACTCACTCACCCATCCTCTCACGCCCGACACACAACTAACAATGGAAGATTTGACATGAATTCATTGTAAAGACTAACTTCTCAAACCTGTCTTCAGCATCACCTGGGACTTCCAACTGTCATTCAGAGCCACAAAACAACCCCGGGTGATGGAACAAACTATATGACACATTTTGAAGGTATTTTACCGTTTTATATTGACATCAGTAATAAAAGACACACATACAGGAATGGCGGCTTTGTACTCAAGTTGCAATCAAATTTAAGAGCATTTCACTAACTCACAAACAGTGTATGTCAAGACACTAACAGAGGTGTACAGTATCAACACAATGACTGTACACAAGAACCAGATACGTCTAGAGTCACGAGTCAAATCTTGAGTCAGTGTGGATATTTTGTTTTCGTAATATGTCTAAAAGTTCTGAAACTGGTGGAATGTTTAAGTACATTAAGCCTTACTCATCCTTCGTGTGGTTAAGTCTGCTTCACCCTCTTATTTCACCACTGGGGGAGGTCTTGCTCATAAGAGAATGTGTAGAGGGGGGGAGAAAAGGAGAAAGGAGGTGGACTGGAACAGGACAGACTGTGGTGTATATTATAAAACATTACACGAAAAAGGGAGCAAGAGGAAGGTAGAGGACCCGGGTGACGGACGGTGTGATGGGGATGTGGTTGATAAGAGGAAGGAATAATAATAATGATGATTATATCGTTACTACTACAACTAACAACAACAATAATAATATACACTACTCATATTAATACAAACAAATCAAAGCATTAAATAAAACGAAGCACAAGTATAAGTACTCTTGCTGGGGGAAGTGTGTCGACCACCTACGCTCGTATCCTCAAGCAAAACATTTCCCCCCCTGGAGGAGCAGACAAGGGTCAATCAGCTCCCCGCGGCCTGATGATGATAATAGCGAGGCAATTCTGAAACCTTGTGCTCGCCCTCCCTCCCTTCCTGCTGGCGTGTGACAAGACGCCTTCAAATGAAACCGAGTGGGAAGAAAAAGAGGATCACTTGCAGATTAACCCCCAAGCTTATTTCACCTTAAGATTAACCACCCTAGAGCTAACCTAACCTAACCCTCCCAGGCCCCCCCACCGTCACCAGCCACTCGACTAGCCACCACCCCAGCCGTCATCAATATCACTCTCCCACACTCCCGTTCACTGTGTCGGGCCACCAATATCTATCACCATCCATGAGAATAAGTATCAACATTGTCACACTCAGGCGACCACAACATGTGTATCAGAGCACGACGTCACACCTCCGTTACTCGCTGTCCTACACACACACACACACACACACACACACACACACACGGCAATAAAGAAAGACACATTATCTCCTCTACCGCTCAGATCACTCTAGTAACTACTTCCTTGAATCTGAGGGAGTTGTCATAGGCATCCTTACACCTCGTCCTTAACTGGTTCGGTATGGTTAATCCAAGGTGGTTAATCCTAAGTGAGTGGCGGGCTGTTGGAAGGTACGGGTCTCGTTATGTAGCTACCTGAAGTAACTTTCCAGCAATTATCTTTCCCTGGTCAAGTCCTGGTTGCATCACCTCATCTGGTGGCCGTGTACTTACACCACCAGCCACCAACTCTACTATATACAGGTGATACTAAACCTAAAAAGACAAAATAAACAGGTGAGTGAGTGAATGAATGAGTGAGGGAATAGAATAAATTAACCTGTAAGTAAAACATATTTGACCCCACGTAGAAAAAACAAGTAATGTGTTGGGTGGAAGTAGACGAGACGAGGAAGAAGACACCTAGATTGGCTATACTCAACTGTTACCTCTTAAGCTATAGTCATGAGGGAGTTACATTATCATCCATCAAAAGGTTAAACAGGCGTGATGGCGGACTATGAAACACCTGTCCTTAATAGCTCATGTTAGTATTGATCACCTGAAGATTAACCCACCCTCCTGAATCCACCTGAAGATTAACCACATTAAACTTAACCTTAACGACTATTATCATAAACTAATTAACGAGTACTTGAACCTAAAATGAACACAGTTGAACACATCAGACTTTATATCTCCCCCTCCCCCTCCACCCAGACACATACATACATACATACATACATACATACATACATACATACATTACATACATACATACGAGGTTTGTTACTTGTGAGAGGATAGACCTATACAAAGAAAAGGTGGGGGGGTGAGAGAGAGGAGTTGGTTGAGAAAGTTAAACAAGAGATCAAGATGAGTACAGGGATATGTATGTGTGGTGTGTGTTTCTCTCTCTCTCTCTCTCTCTCTCTCTCTCTCTCTCTCTCTCTCTCTCTCTCTCTTCTCTCTCTCTCTCTCTCTTTCTCTCTCTCTCTCTCTCTCTCTCTCTCTCTCTCTCTCTCTCTCTCTCTCTCACACATTTTTCTGCCACCTCACAATCAACACCTACTCCCCTCGGAACAGGCCTTTGATCCACCCCTTCTTCACAGCTACATGTTGTAATCCTGAAGAAGCGGAGGAAGGGAGAGAGGGGAATGGTGATCGTGGTGACTTTCCATTCTGCTTGTTGAAAATCTTCTCCGGGGTCGGGGAGATGAGCGAGATGTGAAGAGGAGGAGTCGTGAAAAGAAGATAAAAAGAAAGAAAGAAAGAGAAAGGGAGACATGTGGTTACGAGTCAGGTAAAATAGTCTCCCTTGCGGTTCATCTTGGTAGGTACTGGGATTCTGGTCACCTGTAAGACTCTGTCAGCGGGGCGTAATGTGATCGTCTTATGTGGTGGTGGTCGTTGTGGTGTCCGGGATGTGTCACCTTATTGCCGCCTCGTGCATCCTATACTGGTTCGGGTTTACTGCTGACTCTCTCTCTCTCTCTCTCTCTCTCTCGCTTCTATCCTGTTTCGCGTTCGTTGCTGATTTGTGTACTAACTGCTGACACACACACACACACACACACACACGTTCATAAGATAGTAATAACATGGTGATTAGTATTTCGACCTCGTGTACCGTAATAAAGTGAAGACGTACCTAAACACGGACGCCGTACACCATGGACGAGCAACAAGGACCGGTCCGATAATAAGGACAGAAGAACACTACGGACGAATAATATAGCCAAAAAAAACGTTACTGACGAATAATATAGCCAGTAGGACACAACGGACGAACAATATAGCCAAAAGGACACAACGGATGTACAAAAGAAACGGATTAAAGCAACGGACAAACAAAATACAAGACAAGGACGGCACGGAAGGAAAACCACGGATGTACGCCACGGTAGAGACGCAATAACACGAACATCACGGACAGGAAACCACAAACTAACACCAAAGTGATTACTAACACCTAGCTTCCGCCTAGTGTCATGTACATCACCGGATTAAAACACAGTAACGCTGCTAACCTAACGAAACCTAATCAAACCTAACATAACCCAACCCAACCAGTCAATTAACGCTATAGGGTTGTCTAATCATCAGGTTTAAATAATCTATAGTTGTCTAATGTTAGATAATCCAGATTCTTCATTAATCACAACCGTTAAATGAACTGTGATTTCTTCTTACGTCTACTCCCCAAAACATTAAGTCAGTTGGCCCCGGCAGCGTTGGCTAATGGAGCAACCAAACTCAACGGTCAATACAAGAGGCACAGTTTGTTTACTCCCGGTTGCTCAGGTAAACACCGAAGGAGATTAAGTGCATCCTGGCGGGGGGGGAGAGGAGGTGGTTCTTGATGCCGCCCTCCAGTGTGACTCCAGATAACACACTACGAGTACTGGACGACGTGGGGTGCGGTGGGGGTACCAAACAACATCACTGCGAACGATATGAATAAGAAATCCTAAATATGGGGAGAATAAATTGGAAACAGAAGAAGAAGAAGAAGAAGAATCAGCAGCCTTGATCCTTAAAACCTTTTCCGCTTTATGTAGTAGACGATAAAAAAAAAAATAATAATTAAGGAATGACAAGAGAACGGAGAGAAAGAAAACGTGGTGTTCAGAGGTAAATGAGGAATGTGGGTCCTGGCATCGTTCCTGAGTCCCTGCCGATACCACCACCACCTCCTACTCTTCTCCTTCCTCCACGTACCTCAGCAGTTACTGTATCCAATACTCACCTCACGGCAACGCTTTCTCTCTAGTGTTGGATCCTAAAAGGCCTCACACACCCCCCCCCCAACACCCACCCTACCCACCTCCTAACCTAGTAGAAGTGACCCAAACCAGAAGCTTCTTATTGTGATTTTACGTTCAATTTACTTCATCAATTCAGAGAAGATGAAAACCGCGTAAAGAAATAAGAGTAACATGTACAGCTCTCAGCCAGTGTAGAAATCTGTAATTTTTTTTCCCAGTGAGTGAGTGGCATTTAATATTGCCTCAGTGTCTGGGTTAATGTGTCAGTCAGTTAGTTTGTTAGTTAGTAAGATTGTAAGTCAGTCAGTCAGTCACTAAGTCAGTAAGTCAGTCAGTCAGTCACTAAGTCAGTAAGAACGTCAGTCACCCAATGATTACGATTTTAAGTCGGGTAGTCACTGAGATTGTACGTGAATCCGTAACTAAGTGACCCACAGTACAGTCCATGCTGGCGCGCTTCAAAAGATCCAGACACGTATACAGGGGTCAGAAAAGATAACAAGGTCAGAAAAAGATAACAAGGTCAGAAAAAGATAACTTAAGAACATGAGAATGGAGGAAACTGCAGCAGGCCTATTGTCCCATATTACAGGCAGTCCCGTTTACACCCAACCCCGATCGCTCATATAACCATCCAACCTATATTTGAAGCTATCCAGCGTATTCGAGTTATTGATTATGTTTGATAACTTGTTCTACTCATCCACTACTCTTATTTCCTAACCAATGTTTCCTTATCTCGAGCCAGATACAAATATAAAAGTGGGACTCCCAACACGACACATCACATCAACACTATTCAGAATCAATGTACAATTACGTCACTTTTACACTGCTACGTCATCATTTCACTGTTACGTCACCATTATATTGTTACGTCACAGAATCTTGTAGAGGCAGAAAGCAAGTCAAGATCCGCAAAAATTTCATTCACAACGAGAGAGAGAGAGAGAGAGAGAGAGAGAGAGAGAAAGAGAGAGCGTGTGTGTGCTAACAAATGAGTGAGTGTTCGCTACAAGTATATGTAAGAACTATGAACACGACGCAAAATCATAAATCAACAACATCGTACATAGATTTACATAAAGTTGTTGCTGTACGCGGAATTACTCGGGTCTTAGCCATACCGGGAAGTAATCATACAAATGGGTGCATGTCCAGGCTCCATCCAACACACACACACACACACACACACACACACACACACACACACACACACCTATCTCAACACAACCTTGGCGGCCGTCGTTGAATTTCCGTCTTTGCTATACATTATGATTTTCTGTTATATCAGGTGAGAGAAAAGAGAAGAGAGAGAGAGAGAGAGAGAGAGATGGCGCGTGGTCAAGACATGAGTGAATCATCCTATGTTTGTGGTGGTGCAAGGAGGGGGAGGGGGGTCATGACACTATCTAGTCATCTACCATTTTCTGTTGTTCCTGGTGATAGCGGCGGTGGTGGTGATAGTGATAGTGGTGGTGATAGGTGGTGGTGGTAATAGTGGTGGTGGTGGTGGTGGTGATAGCGGTGGTGGTGATAGTAGTCGTGATGGAGTCAAGTCACACTCAAATTATATTATAAAACTAAGAGTCAACTCCCTCACCTCAAGCTATCACTCTACACACACAAACACACACACACACACACACACACAGAGGCTATCAACTAAAACCACAAGACTTGCATCACTCCTCCGTAAAGCTCAAAGGACAGTAGCTGGAGTGACCAAGAAACTGAACTTGAGAATTTACTTTAAGTTCAAACTGTTTTCGTAACCCTAAGTCATGGATGTTTTGAGATCATGTGTGGTACCAGCTGTGATAAGGGTGTGGTACCAGCTGTGATAAGGGTGTGGTACCAGTTGTGATAAGGGTGTGGTACCAGCTGTGATAAGGGTGTGGTACCAGCTGTGATAAGGGTGTGGTACAGCTGTGTGATAAGGGTGTGGGTACCAGTTGTGATATGGGTGTGGTACCAGCTGTGATAGAAAGGGGGGGTGGTACCAGCTGTGATAAGGGGGTGGTACCCGTGATAAGGGTGTGGTACCAGTTGTGATAAGGGTGTGGTACCAGCTGTGATATGGGTGTGGTACCAGTTAGATAAGGGTGTGGTACCAGCTGTGATAAGGGTGTGGTACCAGTTGTGATAAGGGTGTGGTACCAGCTGTGATAAGGGTGTGGTACCAGTTGTGATAAGGGTGTGGTACCAGCTGTGACAAAAACTACTGTACCAGCTTTCACAAACGCTGTATGGTACCAGTTATGAAAGTCTTATATGTGTTAGCGTGTGTTACTATTTACCTGCAGGTGTCTGAGTGTGTGTCTGAGTGTGTGTGTGTGTGTGTGTGTGTGTGTGTGTGTGTGTGTGTGTGTGTGTGTCAATAATAAGACTCGTATCAAAGTGTAGACCTCAGTTATACAGAAGCAAGAAAGAAAACCTACACAATAAATTTCCCCTGAGAATGTGTGTGTGTGTGTGTGTGTATGTGTGTGTGTGCGTTTAACCAGCTTTTAATATCTTTCACACAAGCGTAGACATTAACTTGTTTTAAGGGGGAGGGAAAACAAGCCCGTTATAATAATAATAATAATAATAATAATAATAATAATAATAATAATAATAATAATAATAATAAGCAAGAAAGTGAAAACCTAACGAAAGGAAGAACAACATTTGCCTAAAAAAATAGATAAAAAAAAAAAGTTCAAGGGAGTTACTTTCACCGAGACAAGTTTAAGACATTTGGCAGCAATAAAACACAACAGCGAGACACAATATTCAAAGCTGGTTCTTGAGAGGCAAAAAAAATGTGACCCCGGCGTGTGGATGGGTATGTGGGTGGGTGGATGGGTGTGTGGGTGGGTGGATGGGTGTGTGGGTGGATGGGTGTGTGGGTGGGTGGGTTTGGTGGGTGATGGACTTCCAGCTTCTTGAAATCACTGTAGAGGCAGCTATGTAGGGCGAGGTAAGGATGGAGAGGGAAGATAACATGAAAGGGAGAATAACACGAAAGGGAGAATAACACGAAAGGAAGAATAACACGAAAGGAAGAATAACACGAAAGGAAGAATAACACGAAAGGAAGAATAACACGAAAGGGAGAATAACACGAAAGGGAGAATAACACGAAAGGGAGAATAACACGAAAGGGAGAATAACACGAAAGGGAGAATAACACGAAAGGAAGAATAACACGAAAGGGAGAATAACACGAAAGGGAGAATAACACGAAAGGGAGAATAACACGAAAGGGAGAATAACACGAAAGGGAGAATAACACGAAAGGGAGAATAACACGAAAGGAAGAATAACACGAAAGGGAGAATAACACGAAAGGGAGAATAACACGAAAGGGAGAATAACTGGAATGGAGGCGTTCACTTTGAAATCGATAAAGATATATAGAGTACAGTGTGTCAAGAGGGTCCAGTTCTGTGTGTGTGTTTGTCATACACTGTTAAGCTATGCAATGTAAGTCGAGGTTAATGTGTGCGCAACTGAACTCTTGTAGGACAGTATGTGTGTATGTATGTATGTATGGATGTATGTATGTATGTATGTATGTATGTATCCCACTGGCACACAAGTCAATGAAACTTTGTACATCCTTGATATAAAAATAATAATCTGGGAATAATATTGAAATTTTGGTCACAAGGTCAGAGGTCAAGAAGATGGCACCTCTAGAGGTGTGGCACTGTTGACCACCACCGTCCTACAGAAGGCTACTCTCACCCGGAGACAACTGGTCATCTTAATAAAAACAAAACCTGCAGATGATTTGTCACTTAAGAATGCACGCAAACACCAATTACTGTATAACTTTCGCTACTTTCTTCTGCTTTAACTACTTGTTGGGGACCGGTGCTCTCTTCTTCTTCTTCTTCTCTTCTCTCTCTCTCTCTCACATACACACACACGCGGGACAGACGAGGACACATCACCGGCCTCTCATCACTTCCGGTCTGGAGTACATTCTGATAATTTCAGGCCTAATGCTGTCACAACCTCCCTAGACCCTGATAATGGTGGGGAGTGAGGCAGTACAAAGCCAAGGATGAGGCGACTGTCATCCCCTCCCCAACCTTTCCTTCTCTCTCTCTCTTCTTGTGTTGACTGTGCCATCACATACGAGAGAGAGAGAGAGAGAGAGAGAGAGAGAGAGAGAGAGAGAGAGAGAGAGAGAGAGAGAGAGAGAGAGAGAGATTCTATTACACGTTTCTATTTTCTCATTACCATCAGTCGTGTCAACATTACCTTCCCTTCTACCTACACCAACCTCAGCCAAAGAGCTGTTCTAATCTGAGACCAGAAAACATGACTACAGACCAATCACTTATCAAGAGGTCAACTGGTCAACTACAACTAATACTTTACGGACACATTATTACTACATCATCAACTGAGTGAAATTCTATGTATATATTCACTTTCACCCACAATCGGAATGACGACAGTGGCAGCTAGCCGTATACAGGTACACCCGCATCCCTATTGGCCTTGGTAACTAATTAAGATACAGGTACCACAAAAAACTACCAGCCGGACACACACACACACTGCAGCGCTTGTGTCAATAGAAACATTACCACCAACAACAATATACTTTACAACAACGTCATTATGAGAAGCAACTGCAAACGTCACAAACAAAATTAATAAATGACATCATTATCACCATCATCCACTATCATCACCATCACCGTAGGAGCTTCCTACTCAACCCGGCAGGAGTTTGAGGGGGTGATTCCTCGTCAGGGTTAAGAGGTGCCTAGAATTTCACCTCTTAATATCAAAACAAACTGTAAAATAATAATAAATAAATAAATAAATAAATAAATAAATAAATAAATAAATAAATAAACAATCAAATCTTCAGAGCCAGAATGAGAATCAACTTACTTGCTTTTAAACATAATAATATTCTCCTGTACTCAAACTTCTCCTGTAGCGTTCAAACTCTTCTTGACACACTGGTAACCTTCCCGACCACATGGATAGATACCAACATTTACCCAACCACTAAAAAAAAAACCCTGATAAACTCAACCTTTCAAATATTCTCTCAATTTGTCCCTTTCACCTCAAAACATTACCAAAACTATGAAAAGGTAAATCAGTATTCAATAGCGTTCCATACACCAAAACATCTTATAGGAATTTAGCATTGAGCCTTACGTGCCAAGCTGCCATACCTGTCACTCAACTTCTGAGGGCATCAAGGGAGGAACTCACGTGTCCTGTGGTCTTCTATTCTACGGGGGCGTCTTGACTACCAATACATACTTTTATATCCATAGACTAGAGGATTCTGTGACACTTGCTGTTATTATTCATTATTATTGTTTTTATTATTGTTGTTGTTGTTCTGCTTGTAGCGCACCAACTAATAACAACCGCCGCTTCCCTTGATACCCTCACTATCACCCAGTGTGCCTGAGATGTTATGAGCCTTGTGCAGTTATGTCGTCATTCTGGGCACTGACGGTCAATTCATATAAATATTGTGGCACTGACGGTCAATTTATATAAACATTCAGATACTAATAATAAATTAAAAAATCATAATAGAAACATCTGTACACCGAAACTAAATTTATATACCTAAAATTTATATACACAGAGATGTATATAGTAATTACGTAACATCTTCCTTAATGAACAGAGCGACCAATGAGTGAACGTTGGATCAGTGTGTGGTAAAGTTGGCACTACCGAGAAGAGCCCGAGTAAAACAATGTTAAGTTAAATCTTCGGTCCATATACTGGTCTTAATGGTGAGAGAGAGAGAGAGAGAGAGAGAGAGAGAGAGAGAGAGAGAGATATGACGTACCCAAGACCCTCATGAATGCTGCTCTGTACTGACTCTTAAACACCCTTCTGTGTGGTGGCCAGCGGTGTGCTGTGGCCTTGGTACCCCACACACACACACACACACACACACACACACACACACACCTACCTTAATGACCTATTTAAATTGAGTGCCCAAATTAAGGGCCTAATCCTAATGGACCCTAGTCCCTAATGGGCCTTAAAAGTAAAATAATAATAATAATAACAACAACAACAGCAATAAATGACAATAATACTAATAACAACTATTAATAACAACTACAAACAACAATAAAAGATGGACATAATCATCGTAAACAACAAGACTACTCGTGTACTCAACCCACCCTCTACCACCCCCCCATGTATAACCAGCGACACATGATACATACATACATACATACATACATACATACATACATACATACATACATATTACATACATACATACATACATACATACATACATACATTAGTTCATCCTTTTATCAGACCATAGCAATTCGAACCATCCATAGTATTTAAATTAATATAGAGTCATTTTTTTCCTCTAATGCACTGGGTCTCTAAACAAGAACTACACGAGATCTGTCTGTCTGTCTGTCTGTCTGTCTGTCTGTCTGTCTACCCGCGCCCTGGGAAGACCAATTACAACAATGAAAACCGCTATCCAAACAGCCATTCACGCCACAGTCAGCCTACATGCTCTCCTGAGGCTGACAATTGAATGTACACCGATACTTTCTTTCCTATGTCAGCTGTTGTCCAGGTGCTGTAGTGACATCCAGGTGCTGTAGTGACATCCAGGTGTTGTAGTGACATCCAGGTGTTGTAGTGACATCCAGGTGCTGTAGTGACATCCAGGTGGTGTAGTGACATCCAGGTGTTGTAGTGACATCCAGGTGCTGTAGTGACATCCATGTGTTGTAGTGACATCCATGTGTTGTAGTGACATCCAGCTGGTGTAGTGACATCCAGGTGTTGTAGTGACATCCAGGTGTTGTAGTGACATCCAGGTGCTGTAGTGACATCCATGTGTTGTAGTGACATCCATGTGTTGTAGTGACATCCAGGTGCTGTAGTGACATCCAGGTGTTGTAGTGACATCCAGGTGTTGTAGTGACATCCAGGTGTTGTAGTGACATCCAGGTGTTGTAGTGACATCCAGGTGTTGTAGTGACATCCAGGTGCAGTAGTGACATCCAGCTGGTGTTTCTCTATCCTTGTTGTTCGTGTGTGAGACTGACAAAATCTTACACTATTTAGGTATTTAAGAATCTATTCCTCCTACGATCACCTGAAGATTAGCCCCCTAGGTTATTGCACCTGGGGATTAAATACTTCAACCTAACATAATCTAACCTGAACCTAATCTAATCAAATCCAATCTATCCCAAACCGAATCCAACCTAACCTAATCTTACTTAAACCTAACCTAAACTAACCTCCTCAGGTAACGATAGTGTTTAATCATCAGGTAAAACCAACTTATATCACCTGATGATTTAATAACACTAACCTACAGTATAAAAGAGTAAATGAGCTCAGCGATAGAGTCATCAAAGCCAAGCTACTATACTGAACTAGTCCTTGAACTCGACCCTGCCAGAGTCCGAAGTGGCACTCAGAAGCCTCAACCACACCTCAAAACATCTCTCAGCTGCTTCTCTTTCCACCTCAGCGCCACAAAGTTACGACCCGAGTCCCGTTTCTCTCCACTTGAGCACGACAGGGCCGGCCACTCTATACCGTCCACCTCTCACACCAAACGTCATTGTTTTTCCTTTTTCCTTGTCTTAATATATCGTAAAGTACAAGTAGACCACAAATAAACCAAGCAAATTAACACTGTATTATTATGTACATTGTGTGCTTATTTAAATCACTGTATCTTGCTGTACCCTGTTGTACCCTATAGAGAATGTACACCGACTTACAATGAATTATTTTGTTATGTTGGTGTGTCCTGTTGTATGCTGGGATGATGTGGGTTGACTCTGAAGCCATGTACTAGATATTAACAATAGGGAATAAATATGTTCCTTTATGCAATACGGATATAGGAACACAATACAAAGTCACCTTGAGCAATGTTTACGTGATGTACGCATTCTGAATCCCTGTAACTGTAGTCCTGTACCAGTTGCTTCTGACCTGATTAAATAAAAGCAAATAACACACAAGCAAGTATCATCATTTCTTCTGCTTTTATGTCAACTACAGTAATTTAGGAGAAAATCATCGTCGTGTCTTACTGAGCACATAATGTAGGTCAGTCAGTCATATGTCTATACATCAGGTAGGTCAGACGTTGAATACAAAACACCTGTCGAAATTAGAGTGATTTATCTATTAGTGAAAAGTACGGTATGTGTGCACGCGCGTGTGTGTGTGTGTGTGTGGGGGGGGTGCAAGCCACAAACAGCTGTGACTTACCAGATGCCAACATAATGGTGCCTTTTTCCTGCTGGTGTAAACTTAGTGGTACAGTACCTATTGACTTCAGATGAGTATGTGATTATCTCTTGAGTGCTGACTGTTACTCTCGTCGCCATCTCCCTCAGCAGGTGAACATAACCACAGATTTCATACACCTCGTAAAGAATCTCTCTCTCTCTCTCTATCTCTCTCTCTTTCTCTCTCTCTCTCTCTCTCTCTCTCCTCTGTGTTGATACAAAGACGAAGACACGAATAAAATAAACGAATTAATGCAAAAATGAATGCACAATATTATACATAAACTAATAACAAACAAGTGAATGAAGTAATAATGAATAAATATCTGTATACATATATGTAATTTAAGTAAAACTAACAATGACCAACAGAAAACACCGTTCACACAATAAATTCATCAGAGTAGTAACACACACACACACACACACACACACACACACGTACATGGGTTTGTTGGACATCCAAAACACCTACTTGATATACGTGTTACAGAGGTGACACCTGTCCCTCACCTGCTCATCATTATTTGGGCGTTATTAGACTAGTATGGTTCACACACGTACAGGCATCAAGGCTTTCGAGACCTGTATAAGAAACCACTGCGTTGTGTGTGTGTGTGTGTGTGTGTGTGTGTGTGTGTAACACCAGTTGGCATTCTGGTTGTGTTCCAAGGGGAAGAGAGAGAGAGAGAGAGAGGGGGAGGGAAGAGAAGGAGAATGAAGAAAGGGAAGGAAGGAGAGAGGCAGAGAGAGGGAGGGGGGGGGGGTTGGGACAAAGTATGGAAGAGGTGAGAAAGATTTGTCAAGAGGAGGAGGAAAGAAAGAGCATGACAGGTGTGTAATGTTTACCTTACAGCCAAGACAGGTGTGTAATATTCACCTTACAGCCAAGACAGGTGTGTAATATTCTCCGTCACAGCCGAGACAGGTGTGTAATATTCACCTTACAGCCAAGACAAGTGTGGGAGCCAATAGCCACCATTACGCATCACTCACCTGTGGAGAAAGAGATTCACATTATTTATCTGCGTTAAGTTCATCATTAAAGTTGTCTAATATATAACACCTGAGGAATTAATTAACCTGCAAGTAATGATCCACCACTACTACCACTATTATTAGTACTATCACCACTATTATTGCTACCATCACCATTATTCTACTATTATGACTACCACCCACCAACCAACCACCACCCTCTTATCCTGGACACACAAATAACACCTGCCATAACACCTCCACCCACCGCTCATTACCTGACCTTCATTAATAAAACAGTTTACCTGACACGCCCAGGTAAACTGCTGTAGTTGTTGATGCTTTGTATTGTGAAGGTAAATCAATTGTAAGCTTATATGTTGATTTATTATCTATTTGTATCTACAGTCTCACTCTTCTCTACCTCTCTACCTCCCCATTTCATCCACACCCTCTCCCATCCCCTAAGCTGCACCCATTAAATATTATGACCTCGTTGTAATGTTCTTTTTAGTAATGGGACACTGTAATTAGTGTCATGTGTTTGATGCCCCATGAAGGACACACACACACACACACACACCCACACCCACACCCACACACCCACACACACACACACACACACACACACACCAGCCAAGATATGTTCACACAACACTGACTTAAGCAACCTGTTGTGGGCTGGGTCTTACCTCGTCCCAAGCACCAAAATTGCCTTTATGTTACTCAAACCATTACGGCACCATGTTGTTTTACGTAAAATTAACGTCATCATTACTTGTTTTTATTTATTTTTCTTCTCCACTAACAGGATGTTATTATAAGCTGACGACACGGCAATGGCAAACACCCCTCCTCCCCCATCCCTCCCCCGAGACGTCCAGCAAAGATAGATGTTCTCATATAACCCAAACATTGCGGTACAAGTCTTACAGAAACTCGTAATATTGTTTGTTACTACGACTAATGTAAATAGAGCTAAAACGGGGTGGTTATGTGTGTGTGTGTGTGTGTGTGTGTGTGTGTGTGTGTGTGTGTGTGTGTCCTGTCATGAAGAAAATAAATAGGAGAGAGGTAGGTGTTCCTATTTGGTCTTATGTTGCTGTTGTGTGTCTTTGTGTTGTCGTGTCCCTTATGTGTCTTCAGGTAAGGTAAGATTTTAGGTGGATAATATTCAGTGATCAGATTAATCATACAAATAACAGAAAGTCACATCTACATAACCTACAAAATATCTACAGAACCTAATAGTTTTTTAATACACAAACTATGAAATAAACACTTTAAAAACAATAACTTGTTGTTGGAATATTGCATCACAAAAACCCAGAATAAAAACTGTTACATCTAAAATTACAGCGTGTATATATATATATATATATATATATATATATATATATATATATATGGTTGATAATATATATATATATATATATATATATATATATATATATATATATATATATATATATATATATATATATATATATATATATATATATATATATATATATATATATATATATATATATATATATATATATATATATATATATTTTTTTTTTTTTTTTTTTTAATATTATAGAAGGTAATATTATATCCTAAAGATAAAGAACTGAAATATAATGTAAGAGTTTTGGCTCTATGCATCAAAACGACGCTACAATTTTAATCTGTTAAAAGGTTCAGGGGGCGGGGAGGGGGATAACATTGGCAGTAAAACACAAATTCAGACAATAAAAATATTCCTAACAACAACAACCACCACCATTACTACTACTCACTAATACAACTACTAAATAATAATACTAGCAACAAAAAACAAAAAAAAAACAGTCGATATAACTAAAGTCCATCAATGCTCTTTCCAATCACACAAACATCACACGAGAGAGAGAGAGAGAGAGAGAGAGAGAGAGAGAGAGAGAGAGAGAGAGAGAGAGAGAGAGAGAGAGCTCCTGATCGAAGGTCGGTTAACTCCTATAGGTTGGAAATAAATGAGGGACTGAACAAGTGACAAATTCCCCACAACAACCACCGTGAATTTAGGAACACGACAACCTGGATCAATGGAGGTGAACATTATATACACACAACTCAAAGGGAAAAGTAGATGATTAACGACCAGAAAAATACATAATACAGTATACTAGGTGTAATATGTATTGTGTATGAAGACCAGGGTGCCAGTGTAGGAGGATACTATGATCTGGTGGATTGGAGAAGCACACGTAGGTCACTTGGTAGAGGTGGGTGGTTGAGGGTGGTGGTTGAGGGTGGTGGTTGAGGTGGGTGGTTGAGGGTGGTGGTAGAGGTGGGTGGTTGAGGGTGATGGTTGAGGGTGGTGGTAGAGAAAGCTAGCACACAGATGGCGGGGACAGATCGCATCTTATGAGCGGTAACACCAGAACGGTATGCGGTAACAGATGATGGCGGCAGTGGCAGGTGGTACAAGCGGCGGTTAATAGCGGTGTGTGTGTGTGTGTCAGTAACACAAGGAGTCCGGCATACACAATCTACCATCGGCAGCTACTACATAAACACTCTCCTCCCTTGAGCATACACTGTAACCTGCTGAATGACTGTATGTGTTTACGTGTGGGGGGTTGTGTAACTGTGTGTGTGTGTGTGTGTGTGTGTGTGTGTCCGTGCTCCACAAGAAGTTAAAACGTACTAGTAACACTATTTATCATTAACCCCGTGACACAATAAACCACTACGGCAACTTTACCATGGAATGAACTCATTAAATATACATACATAAAGAACGGTAAGTTAATAACCCACGTCTCGCCTCGCCCATAAAATAAAACCAAAAATAATCAGGTAATCACAATCGGGTTAATTAAAAAGGAGTGACGAGTTTGTTGTTGTCATGCACTCGAGTTGTTAGTACATGACGCAACACCTGAATCAATCATACACCTGACGTATTCAAGCTCTTGTGAACAAAAGTATCGTTCATGGTCTGTTGACGTGGAGATAAATATCATTTTATAAATCTTCTCACGTGAACAGAACATCTTCGTTCACAAGCTTGTATACACGAACACCATCCTGAAGTTTATCTGTTGTCTTTTAGTGATGTCAACAACACCTACAGTACCACACAGTTCCCAAACACTGAACACTTCCCTGTCTTCCACCATAGCGATCCTCCACACACACGAACCTTGATTACAAAAAATCCCGTCAGTGATTTGCCCTCCGTTGTGCCTTATGATCGTTCCATAAATGGGCGCCACTGCTGGTAGAAGGCGGGCGATTGTTCGTCTGGCGGTGCTTCCATAAATATGTTATTACTACGATAGAGTGGATGACAGGCCCAGCTGCTGACGTCTTGTGTTGAGGTGTACTAGGGTATATGTGTATGGGAGGACGTCGTATTTCTCCCACGGTGTAGACAGAAGACCATAACATCTCCTCTCCCACGGTGTAGACAGAGGACCATAACATCTCCTCTCCCACGGTGTAGGGAGGAGGGATACAGGACTTAATCAACCAAGGTAAGCGAGAATGCATTTACAAACATCAAGACTTGTTTGGGAGAAAGTGCACCAGAGGATGGGTTACCGGTGCCAACTGGTTCTTGAGGGGTCGGTACCAACTGGTTCTTTCGACAGCACACCTAATAACGGAGTGATCTGGTTAGATTCGGTTGTTTGACGACTTCGTACCATCTACAAGTATTATTTACCAACAGCAGTAATACTTGTACCACTAATCACGGTGTTATTAGTTTTAATGAGTTACCAGCCAAAACCGGGTTAACCTACACATGTCGTCATCACAGAAGCAATACGTGGTAGGGTATAAAGTCTATTTACCTTCTTGGATTAACTCTTAAGGCAGTATTCATTCACAACTAGAGCAAGTGAGGCGTGTTTAGTAAAGCTCCTCTTCCATATATGACCAATACCCTGGACAGAGCTCGACCCAGTGTTCCAGGAACCCTCGGTAACTTAACTTCTCCTAGGTCAACAACAGTTGGTGAAATAGCAACACTAATAAGACAACCATAACCAGATGACTCCAAATGTGAATGATACATTGGCGAGTTTGTTGTAGATTAACGAGAACAATGCAACAAACTTCTAGATGATGAGGTGATTAACGTGACCACAGTGTAAGAACTCTGCCATTGTCACGCCACACTCCCTCCCCATCAGTCCTCAACCAGAAGCATATGAAGCAGGGTAACCCGGCTGTCACCACCACGTCCTCAATACAAGTGTCACCCACAGGCTCACTACACTCTGGGTCAGGTGGACTACAGGTGTCTTGTACTACACGTGGTCTATATCACGAGATGAAGTGGACTGTACGTTGTGTAGACTGTTCGCGTGACTGATGATGTGGATCCCAGTCATTCAGGTTCCCAGTCATACAGGTTCCCAGTCATACAGTTCCCAGTCCTCCAGGCTACAGGTTCCCAATCTAACCTAATTTGAACAGCAGGAATAGAGTCCACTTCTAATGGATTCCGATCCTAATTGTATGATTAAGTTAGGTTAAGTTAGTTTAGGTGAAGCTAGATTTCCTTAGGTTAAATTAAATCAGCTTATATTGGGTCAGGTTAGATCAGGCTAAATTTGGTTAGGTTAGGTTAGGTTAGGTTAGGTTAGGTTAGGTTAGGTGAGGTGAGGTTAGGTTAGGTTAGGTTAGGTTAACACCCATTTGACCTACAACTGGTTCTTCGTGGCGTGTGCTGTAGAAGGGCTTCCTTCATATTATCAAGTTTCTGCATTCTAACTGGTGACAAGACCCTGTACAGTATATAATATCAAGTGAACTATAACTGGAGACCGTTGTATTAGACCACATCATGAGACGACTGTGTGACTTATAGAAAGAATACAAGAAAGTTTTTATATCTGCATTGTTTTGTAAAAGTCTTATAAACAGGGTGTGAAGTGTACATCTAAGGAGACAGTCGGTAAGAGCATTATAGGTCGAATGATTTATAAAGGTCGACTGACTTAATGACCCGTCAGTCAAGAGCATTATAGGTCAAATGATTTATAAAGGTCGAGTGACTTAATGACCCGTCAGTCAAGAGTATTATAGGTCGAATGATTTATAAAGGTCGACTGACTTAATGACCCGTCAGTCAAGAGCATTATAGGTCAAATGATTTATAAAGGTCGAGTGACTTAATGACCCGTCAGTCAAGAGTATTATAGATCGAGATATTAATAAGCCTCAATTAAACACTGTCTATGAACGATCAAGGACCTGACCCTCGCATAACAACCCCCCCCCCTTACCTCCTCCTCCTCCTCCTCTCTTTCCATGTGCCACTGTCTAGCGTTCCAGTTTCTTCACCAGGGTGCCAAGGTGCCAATAAACAGTCACTGTTACTTATCACACACACACACACACACACACACACACACACATAAACACACACACACATTATAGGTCGATAAACTACCATCACTACTAATATATACTAAACTACTACCACAAACCATAATTAAAAAAAAAAACACTACTAATAACATTCACTAATTATTACTATCTCAATAGTCTGATCACCACTACCATCAATAATCCACTACTACTCATCCTACAAGCCAAGACAAATAACATGTCCCCCCCCCTCCCTTCCTTCCTTCCTTCCTACCTTCCCACACAATAGAAGTTAATGAGTTTCTGCTCGACCTAGTTACGTCACGTCAGGTGTTTAATAATGTCAAAATTACGAAAGGATCGATCAAGCAGCTAAATATAATCCCGCAATCACCTTCGCCTTTTCTTGTAACAATTACAAATGACTGTGATTGGCATACTGTGTGATTGGCAAAGTGACTGTGTATGATTGTTAAATTAACTGAATGATTAGTCTTTCTTACTTGTGGATGACTGTGTGTCTGTCTGCCTCTAAAAAAAACTGGCTGGTGGTGATGGTAGTAGTGGGGTGGTGATGGTGGTAGTGGGGTGGCGATGGTGTGGTGGGGTGGTTGTGGTGGTAGTGAGGTGGTGATGGTGGTAGTGAGGTGGTGATGGTGGTGGTGAGTGAGTGGTGATGGTGTGTGAGTATTGAGTGGGGTGGTGATGGTGGTAGTGAAGGCAGGTGATGACAATAGTGGGGTGGTGATGGTGGTAGTAGGGTGGTGATGGTGTTGTGAGATGGGGTGGTGGTGGTGGTGGTAGTGGGAGTGGTGATGATGGTAGCGGGATGGTGATGGTGTGGTAGCGGGGTGGTGATGGTGGTGGTAGTGGGGGTGGTGTTGATGGTGGTGGTAGTGGAGTGGTGATGGTGGTGGTAGTGGGGTGGTGATGGTGGTGGTGTTGATGTTGAGTGGGGTGGTGATGGTGGTGGTAGTGGGGTGGTTGTGGTGGTAGTGTGAGGTGGTGATGGTGGTAGTGAGGTGGTGATGGTGGTGGTAGTGAGGTGGTGATGGTGGTGTGGTGGGTGTGGTGATGGTGGTGGTGGTGGGTGGTGATGTGGGTGATGAGAAGCCAAGTGGGGTGAGGTGATGGTGATGGTAGTGGGGTGTGGTGATGGTGGTGGTAGTGGGGTGGTGATAGTGCAATTGTAGTGGAATTGGTGATGGTGGTGGTAGTGGGGTGGTGATGATGGTAGTGGGGTGTGGTGATGGTGGTGGTAGTGGGGGTGGTGATGGTGGTGGTAGTGGGTGGGTGATGGTAGTAGTGGGGTGGTGATGGTGGTAGTGAGGTGGTGATGGTGGTGGTAGTGGGGTGGTGATGGTGGTAGTAGTGGGTGGGTGATGGTGGTAATGGCTGGCAGTGTGCAATGTATTATTCAATGGTCATTCAATTCTGTCATGACCTCATATTGAAAGGCTTAAACGAATAAAGAAAAAAATACTTTTATGTGAAAATTACCAGGAAATGAATTTATGTTGAGTATTAACAAACTTTAACTTTTATTTTTTGTGAAGGGGGTGACATTTGAGGCCCACAATGACAATGTTCGCTAAAGTGACGCCAGCTAAACAGAACGAAGGAATTCTACTGTGTTGTTCCTGACACGGGTAATAGGAAAAGGGAGGAGGAGGTGGTGGTGGTGGTGGTGAAGGACACAGGGAGGAGGAGGTAAAGGAGGACACAGGGAGGGGGGAGGAGGAGGGAGAGGAGGAAACAAGAAGGAGGAGAACACCGAGAAACAAGGGAGAGAGCGAGAGAGAGACAATACCAAGATTACAGTACACCATACAACACGACAGAGAACCAACTAGTTCCACATACACACTGTACCATTACGTGTAAATATCAAGTATAATGGGTATAAAAAAATGAAATAAATTTATATATTATTTGTCCTATTCTCACCCCCCACCCCCACCCCGTCAAGCTCCCCATTTACCCTTCGTAATTTTTTTTTGGGATTAATGGAAGCTCAGGTTCAGGTAGGTAAAGGTGAGAGCCAAGAATTTTACTCGTGTGTATGACAAGGAAGAAAACAAAAGTATTTAAGTGTGAGTAATTAACCTGTGGAGATGGGCCAAGGGTGTGGGACCTGTGGGGGTGGGGGGATGGGGTAGGGGGTGATGGGAGGGTCAGTTTACCCAGCCAGAGGACGAGATCTCAGCTGGGCCTCGAGGCATAAGCAGTGTGAGTATGGTGGGCGTGCCTTGCCAGGGTTTACTGACAGAGGAGTGGAAGTGTGAAGTGTGGGGAGGGGGGAGGTTGGGGGTAAGGGGGGGGATAATTTATATTAAGTGATGTATAGGAATGGTGATAAATGTATACGTAGTACGTAGGGAGGTCTAGGAGAGAGGTCATGAGGTTATGTGAGTGAGTGAGTGAACGAGTGAGTGAGTGAATGAGTGAGTGAGTGAATGAGTGAGTGAGTGAACAAGTGAGTAAATGTGTGAATTAGAATAAAAAGTGAAAGGTCTATGAGTATATGATAGGTGTGTGGGGGGAAGGGGGAAGGAGAAATAATGATGATGATGATGATGATGATGATGATGATGATGATGATGACCTGTGTGACCCTTTATAATGTCACCTTATCTCGTATGAGCAAGACGCAACTGGCTCACACTGGTTCACTTCCTCTTACGTAAAAACAAGGTGGCCAAGACTAGCAACAAACACGTTTCCACACACCTCAACCTCAAGTGTCGGGCTGAGGCAACACCACAACTCTTGCTGCACTTCTTAGACAACACCTACGTGCCTCGTGTATTCCTCATGGTATTTACACTTCAGGGACGCCGTCAGCTGGTTTTTACGAATCACCTGATGATTAGACACCCCGATTTATTTCACCCAATGATTAAAATACCTTAACGCTAAATTCATCTCGCCGAACCTAACCTAACATAACCTAGCATAATCTAACTTAACCTAACCTTCCTAAACCTAACCTAACATAACCTTCCCAGACGTAACCTAACCTAACCAAACCGAACCGAACCGAACCTAACCAAACCAAACCAAACCTAACCTAACCTAACCAAACCAAACCTAACCTAAACTAAACTAGCCCCCCCCCCTTCTGAGATGGATCATCAAGAGGTGAGAGAAGGATGAAATAGGTGGGGGTCCTGCAGGAGGTAAGGACGACTCCAGGTACCAATAAAAAAAACACTTCAGGATCTCTTCGTCTCTAAACTCAACACCACAGATCACCCTCACCCACCCCCTCAAAGTAATCTTTTTCCCACTTTAGTTACGAAACATTTCCGAGTCGACGTATTTGCTGGACGATCCACTAATTATAAGCTTCACTAACTATACCGTAAATTCTGCTTCAAGTTCAACACGTCCAAATTGACTTAAAGGATACCGTGTTTAACTGTACATCTCTCTACTTTGACTTGGCGGCGACGGTGTGTGTGTGTGTGTGTGTGTGTACTGGGCGGTGCGGTGGTGGACGGAGGGAAGGGTTGGGGGGGAGGAGGAGGAGTAAAGGTCACCACTGAACGACTCCGCGGGTCACACATCACCAGTGACTTTTGCCTCAGACGTGACTAGCGAAAGTCACTTCTCTGTGTGTATTTGTTTCTCTCTCTAGACACACCGGTATTATCGTAACTGCCTGATCAACTACGGACCAACACACACACACACACACACACACACACACACACACACACACACACACACACACACACACACACACACACACACACACCACACACACACACACACACACACACACACACACCACACACCACCTACACACACACCCCACACACCACCACCACACACACACACACACACACACACACACACACACACACACACACACACACACACACACACACACACACACACACACACACACACACACACACACACACACACACACACACACACACTGCACACACACACACACACACACACACACACACACACACACACACACACACACACACACACACACACACACACACACACACACACACACACACACACACACACACACAGAATATAGAGAGGAATGGTGGCCAGGAGGAGGAGGACCATGTCAGGTAGGTACCACAATAAGGGGAACACCTGCAGGAGAGAGACAGGTAAAGGTGTCCCAGGAGAACCCGACGACTTCCCTCTCCCCTCACACGTAAACAATTAGGACCACGACGCTTGAGTACCTCCTAAAGCGAGTCGATGTGTTGCTGTTACAGATCATTACTGCGCTGTAACGAGTAACTAAGGTCTTTTAAGCAGGTTTAACAGGTGAGTAAATACACCGGTCATCAAGAATTAAAAAAAGTTACGTATCTACCCGATGTGACAATAAATAAGAGTAGAATACATCACGTTAATTAATACCTGTACTTTAATTTCCGACGCAGCAATGACAATAACATACACATGAAGGCGTAGCAAAGAAATAAACATCATTATTATACTGTGAAATTTTCTGATTTAAGTTAAAAGGTCATGTAGAGAATTTATTAAGTTTAATTGTATTTGTAAACAATAAGGTGAACTTTATACAGAAATCTGTATTACATCATAATAAAAAAGCAGTGAAGTACATTTGAAGGTGAAGGAATAATGTAATGGTGTTTAATGAGATCGTGATAACAATAAAATGAACTCATTAATTTAATACAAAGAAAAAAATATTGACTTTCTTTAAGTTATAAATCCTCAGTTGGTTCTTTGTCACTTGTGTGTGTGTGTGTGTATACAGTTAACATACAGTAAATGACGCATAACGCCTACATCCTACCACACACACACTGCCTGACACCACCACCCCCCCCCCAAGACCCTTCCACTAGCGGCTCTTCAGTGTGGTATGCATACACTCCCTCCTGGCTGGTGCGTCCAACTAAAGCTATTTCATACACCCCCCCTGACAGGCGAAACTGACGACTGTGAAGAAATAAATAAAAATCGTATAATATCCACGAGTGTATTATGTTGACTTACACACATGGCTAGAGGGTAGGCAGAGACACACACACGACTTCTACAACAAGGTGGTTACGTTATGTTAGCTGGGGGGTACCTAATCTTCAGATGGTAGAAACAGGTGGATATATTACCAGCAGGTATCATCCATCAGGCAAAAGCTCCCTGGAGATCGTACACAAGTCAACATATTCCTACGGTGTGCCCACGAGTCAGTGAAGGTGTAACTCTGCATGTCAGCCGGACCAGAGTAGAGTAAACCTGAAGGACTAAATATTACGGCGCAAAAATAATCACTGTGGTTACTTTACGATCAACACCTTGCAATATTAGCTTGAGGACTTGTGGGAGTAGAGGTAATAATGAAGTTGTTACCGTGTGTGGGTGGGGAGTGATGGGAGGGGACACGCGAGACCACAATCGTCGGTGCTTGAAGGTTTACGATCACCATTGACAGTTGTAGCTTCTTTACGTTACGTTTGTGATTTGTAATGAATAACCACTACTTCTTCCTCCTCCTCCTCCTCCTCCTCCTCCTCCTCCTCCAGCGTCAAGGATACACACACCACCTCTGCCACTACACCCCCCCCCATACACATACTTCATCCCTCGGGTTTTTAAACGGGTCTGTGTGAATCTTGGATGATCCCTCGGGCCTAACAGACAAAACTTCATAAATTATGTTAATCAGGGGACCGACCACCGCCACCACACAACAACCAACAAAAGGGGGATCATGGTGACTCAGAGGAGAGAGGAAGTTTCCTGAAGTTATTCATCTTCGCTTTTGAAGAGTTACGTGAACCAGACACTAAACAGAGATGGCAGATGACGCATGCCTGACATTAAACACTTACGCACACATGCTAAAGGTCATGGTGCCTGAGGAGGTTAAAAAATGCTGATAAAACTCAATCAATCAATCACTCAATCAATCACTCAACCAACCAACCAAACAATCAATCAATCAGAGTACCGTCACCATATCTGAGGGTTGGCGACCACAGTCCTCCACTCTAAATCTTCTTGGGTTGTTTTTACCAAACTCTCAAGACGCTGTACTAGAAAGAATTCAGAGGAGAATGACAAGACTAATCCTAGGCATTAGGAACCTTGAGTACAGAGACAGGTTAAAGCATCTTAATTCACACTCCCTCGAGAGATGTAGAGTGAGGGGCGATATGATCGAGGTGTATAAATGGAAGTGAGGGCTAAACAAAGGTACTCAAACTATCCAATCAAGAGCGAACTCGTAACAATGGTTTTAAATTTGACAAATTAGATTTTGGAGCGAAATTGGCAAACATTGGTTTGGAATAGAGTACTGAACGAGTGGAATAAGTTACCAAACACCATCATTAACTCGAATACGATGGATAGTTTCAAACTTAGGTTGTAAACTCATTGGTTGTAAACGGGACTGCCCAGTATGGCCCGCTGCAGTTTCCTCCATTCTTATGCTGAGGGGCTCTTCGTGTTACTGATGGGACGAAAAATAAGTACACACACACACACTCTCTCTCTCTCTCTCTCTCTCTCTCTCTCTCTCTCTCTCTCTCTCTCATAATAGAGTTCAATATTTCAGAATTAGTTTTTTTAATTGTTGATGGGACGAGTGTAATTACTAAACCTTGTTACGTGCTTAAAGACTTTAGATGCTGAAATGTAGTAATGACATTATAAAGGCATCCTCTCTCTCTCTCTCTCTCCCTCTCTCAGTGCGTTCTTCTTTTGTTATTTTTCCCTTTCTCTGGTACGCAAGCAAGCAGACACATATATGAACACATACTAATACCCAGAGATAAATATTCATTCTCACTAAGTCTGTGAAACTGTGAGGAGAACAAAGGACAAGGTGAAGTGACGACACGCACACAGTGAGAGGAAGAGCCGCCACGCATAGTGAAAGTCAGGGTCCAAGTAGGCCATGACAGGAGGCCAGCTGACGTCACCACACACAATAGGTTATCACATGACACTGCCTGCATGACACCTGAGTCTCTATAATTGACACTGTCTGCCCTGATGGTCCTAGGGGACTCAGATTCTTAACGCAATGACACGTGACACACACAATATGACACTGTCCGTCCTGGTAGGGGGTCAGTGTGTGTGTGTTTCATACGTCATCAACACGTCATGGATGCAGCCAGAACACACAAGGGGGAGAAGGTTGATTTTTTTTCACGTCGAAAATGGACTGCAGCTCCTGAAGCCCCCCCCCCCCGTTAGTCCTCACCCACCACCGCGTCATCAGATATTTACACCACGTCATCTTGAATCATCGACATTTGATGCACATACATATTTCTTAGTGTATTGTCAATATATTTATGAGACTCTTATTCAAAACTTTATATTCCTCCACAAACTACTACTACTAGTTTATAGTAGTGAATGTAATGATGAAATAAAACATACTCAAAAGTAATAATATTTTGAGTAATATTTTTCCACTTATGTATGAAATAGCAACACACTTTCAAAGCTTATTCAATTTTTATTTCATGGAATTTTTTTTTACTATTTTTCTTTATTTATATCTAATCAACGAATATGAATGCAAATACTTTTTACCCCAACATTGCTGCTCATTAGTATTAAAATAAACATCACATTAATTATATACCATCACAAAACACAAGTACAGAAACATAATGTAAATGACAACATCTATTTTGGATATATATATTTTTTTTTTCTTTCTTATTGTTCAGCCTCACACATTATGTAATGGATCATATGAAGAATCTCCTCCCCCGGTTAATTCACTTAAAGATTAAACATCGTAACTCTACTAGGGGGGACGAGGTTAGGTTAGTTTACGGTTAAGTTAATGTTAGGTTAAGTTAATGTTAGGTTAGTTTATGGTTAGGTTAGCGTGGTTAATCTTCAGGCGAAATAAACTGAAGTGGGAGGGGGAGGGGGGGGAGGGGGGTTTCTTCAGGTGATCCAAGGTAATTAACGCGAACCATCTGGACAGTAATTCATTTAACTCTTGCAAGGTCAACCAAACCTGTCCTATCCGCTGTACTGTACTAAGTTGATGGTCAAGTGTTGCTTTGATCAGCTGATGAGAGTGTGTTGCTTTGATCAGCTGATGAGAGTGTGTTGCTTTGATCAGCTGATGAGAGTGTGTTGCTTTGATCAGCTGATGAGAGTGTGTTGTTTTGATCAGCTGGTGAGTGTGTGTTGCTTTGATCAGCTGGTGAGTGTGTGTTGCTTTGATCAGCTGGTGAGAGTGTGTTGCTTTGATCAGCTGATGAGAGTGTGTTGCTTGATCAGTTGGTGAGAGTGTGGCTATTTTGATCAGCTGATGAGAGTGTGTTGTTTTGATCAGTTGGTGAGTGTGTGTTGCTTTGATCAGCTGGTGAGTGTGTGTTGTTTTGATCACAGAGTGTTGCTTAGATCAGCTGATGCTAACTATACTTCCGATGGCCTGGTGTCTGGCAGTAAGACACTAAACCTCTCAAATGACACCAGATCACACACACAACACAAGAACCCTCACATGACACCCTTTATATGTGACACTGAACCCCTCGCATATGACACGAGACCTCTATGACATTCGAGTTTCCACCACCACCACCACCTACAAAAATATAATAAATAAATAAATAAATAAACACAACTCATCAAACTCCTCCACTGTGAAGCATTATATCAGGTGACTAAGCATAATGATAACACCGTCTCTTAGGTACATCGACAAGAAACATTTAATTATCGTAATCAGACTCCTCGCCTCCCTGCACAAGTTTGTCTACAGTGTTATATTGAGGTTAAAACTCTTATCCTTATGATGTTATTGCCTAGATGTCATGCATACTCTTATCCTTATGATGTTATTGCCTAGCTGTCATGCATACTCTTATCCTTATGATGTTATTGCCTAGATGTCATGCATACTCTTATCCTTATGATGTTTTGCCTAGATGTCATGCATACTCTTATCCTTATGATGTTATTGCCTAGCTGTCATGCATACTCTTATCCTTATGATGTTTTGCCTAGCTGTCATGCATACTCTTATCCTTA
Organism: Homarus americanus; assembly: GCF_018991925.1. NCBI lineage: Eukaryota > Metazoa > Arthropoda > Malacostraca > Decapoda > Nephropidae > Homarus > Homarus americanus. The sequence continues at coordinate 7,008,594 of NW_024746161.1, forward strand.
TGATGTTTTGCCTAGATGTCATGCATACTCTTATCCTTATGATGTTTTGCCTAGCTGTCATGCATACTCTTATCCTTATGATGTTATTGCCTAGCTGTCATGCATACTCTTATCCTTATGATGTTTTGCCTCGCTGTTATGCATACTCTTATCCTTATGATGTTTTGCCTAGCTGTCATGCATACTCTTATCCTTATGATGTTTTGCCTCGCTGTCATGCATACTCTTATCCTTATGATGTTTTGCCTAGCTGTCATGCATACTCTTATCCTTATGATGTTTTGCCTAGATGTCATGCAGAGGTATTTACATCATAAAAGAACTTCGATAACTTTTCCCCGTTACGGTGGCTTAGTGGAGGTGGTTCATGCAGCTGGGAGTATAGTTGGTAAGTGCAGCGGACTAGATGTGTTAAGTACTTTTAGAGTCACTTTAACACAACGGGGAGTTAGTTAAAACAGTTGGAGTTAACACACGTAAAATCATAGCACCCGGAGGAAGTACATGCTGGCATTAATTAAAGTTTCTAAAGCGAGTACATGCGGAGATCAAGATAAAAGTTTACACAAGTGGAATATGCGTAGCTGGAACATAATTTAGCCAGCGCCAGACGAGACAGTACCAGACGATTCGATAAACTTTTCTAGAGTATGATGGATCTTATTTAATGTTCATATGTGGGGTATATTTATATATTGACTATCCTGTGAGAGAGAGAGAGAGAGAGAGAGAGTACACCCGTTCAGTTCAGCAGACTTCAACACAACAAAGGTTAAAGGTTAATCTGGGACCTTGAACCTGTGACCCATGACAAGAGAAAATCACCGCTCTGTTTTTCGTCTAATAATAACATTGATCAACATAAAGTTTCGTCTACTGTATGGAGAAAGTAATTATACACCAGACAGAAAGACAAACACTCAGACGGACAAACAGACGGATGGAAGGAAGGTACAAATGGACCCATACCCATAAAAAAATCACACGCAGTTACCAGATGTACAATTATTATAGCAACAACAATGATTTCCCCAGTTTTGCATATATAAAGCTAAACCATTATCGTAAAAAAGTAATGAATTTCACAACATTACTGAGTTCTGTTACATCATTATAGTTATTGGTAAAACATTAAAAAAAAAAGAACTTCACTGCCCAGTACGATATGTTGTTTGTTAGTCTGGCAACCAACTAGCCGTCGCGTGACTCGTGTCGACGGTCTGGTTTCTTGTCAGTTGCTCGTAACACTATGACGGAGGGAATGCGACCAAAGTACCAACCTTCACTAATAAACGCAAGGAAAAGCCCAAAACAAAGAGATGAGAGAGAGAGAGAGAGAGAGAGAGAGAGAGAGAGAGACCGTACTAACAACTTAAACCTCCGTATATCTGTGGGATGATGAAGAGATACAGTGGGTGAAGTGGGTCTTATATTTTACGAGAGCTTTTCTTGCCTCATAATTAAGGAAGGAAGGAAGACAAGCACCTGCAGCAGAATCCGCCCTCCGTGTTATATGCTGATGAAACATTTAATATATTCAGCAAACAGTAGTGAAGGTATATCAAACATTGTGTTGTGTTTGATCTGCCAAGTGTTGACTCGGTGTGTGAGAGGGGGGGAGGGGCTGCTTCTCTACTTTACCCCCCCACACTACTACCTGTTCCAAAATATACATGGGCGTGTGGTGGTGAGGGTGTACATGTAAGTATGGTGGGGTTATACATGGGTGGTGTGGTATACTCTCAACACAATATATCACCATTATCACCATCTCCCTCTACAGCATCATTACACACACATATAATACCAACACCTTCACCTTCAGGCCATGTGTAGGCCATCCACTCACCACACCCAAACACCGTACTGAACCTACAAAAACACAGACATTATATATATACTGTACACCCGAGCAAGGACTCAACACCACCACCACCCTCCCCTTCCCCGCCACGACCCTTGGTTCAGATACACCCAGGGGTAAGCCGGAGTCTCAGTAGATTAATGTGACTTACGGATTACTTAAGGAGTTAAATTATCGTACTCGAGGGGTCGATGTCTGTTAATCTTGGTGTAGGAATCATCCCATCATATTCCCTAGGCTGGTATTATGGTGTTGATCCCGAGGTTACATTATAACAACTGTCCTTCGTGATCCAAGATGGTTAAATGTTTAGCTACGAGCACCACAGAGGTCCCACCCATAGGTAGTAAGTAAGCCGCCTAACTCCGGGTTAACGGGATGACCTATGAAGTCAGGGCAGCTCACCAATTGGCCACGCAAAACCATTAAACTCCCGACCAGGTTCCGGTAATCGATTGACATCCAGGTACCCAACCACCGCAACTGGCGCAAAGAAGTTGCCAAAAGTCTCAACCTTCCCAAGATCCACACCCATGATCACTCACACGCGAGGGGAGTAAGTGTACTAAAGCACAAGTCATTATACCACATCTTCGTGATTATCGCGTGTATATCACTGTCGTGGAGGTAAGTCATCGTACTCGAGGAAGGGTTGTTATGGTACTCGAGGGGGTTATGTAATGGTACTCGAGGGGGGGTTATGTAATGGTACTCGAGGGGGGGTTATGTAATGGTACTCGAGGAAGGGTTATGTCACGGGACTCGTCTTCACCAAATGAAAGAGGTCATTTTGTGCCTCGTGTTCCAAGAATAATGTAGTGTCATTGTACTGAAGAGGTTAAGTAACTGCATTTATTTAGTAATTTTGTCTTGGGTTTAAACCACCTTTCTGGAGAGGTTCAAACACCATGGTCAACATAAAGCCGCCGCCTTCCTCCTCCTCCACGAGTTTAATCATCGTAATCCTGGAATTTATATCGAGGCGTTTCCGTGACTGTCATCGCACCCAAAGTTTAGAGTCACCGTCCCCAGGGAACTTACCTGTGAGGGGTTGTCTCCGCCCATGATCCCTTTCCTCCCCTTAGCTCTCCCTTACCCCTATTCCTTCACCTTCCCCTGGTCGCTCACCTTTCCCTGGTCCCTCACCTCCCCCACCCCAGGCTGACCTGACTATAACGCACCCTCCAGTATTTAGGAAGTATATTAATTACGAGGGTCCTCCACGCGGCGCACCTGCAGGAACTGTGCCGCCGCCTCATTACATATTCATTTATCATATACACACGAATCCATACTGGCTCACTCGACACAGCTCTTCTACCCCTTTACAGTGCAAACATCAAAGCCCTCCCCCCACCTTCATCCACTCCGTCAGTTTAGCCAGCCAAGTCCTCTGACACAACATGGCCTCCTCGATGAGTGCGTCGTGTCTGTGTTGCGTGAAGATGAGGTGTGAGGGAGTGACAGACTGAGGCGTGAGGGAGGCAGATGGCCAGGCTGGGGGACAACAACACAGGTGGATGGCCAAGCTGGGGGACAACAACACAGGTGGACGGCCAAGCTGGGGGACAACAACACAGGTGGATGGCCAGGCTGGGGGACAACAACACAGGTGGATGGCCAGGCTGGGGGACAACAACACAGGTGGATGGCCAGGCTGGGGGACAACAACACAGGTGGATGGCCAGGCTGGGGGACAACAACACAGGTGGATGGCCAGGCTGGGGGACAACATCCGTTATCTCCGTTCTCATTTCCTCTCACTCAACAAGCAATTAATCAAATCTAGAGAACCGGCAGTGTGTGTCCGTGTGTGTGTGTGTGTGGCGGAGAGAGAGAGAGAGAGAGAGAGAGAGAGAGAGAGAGAGAGAGAGAGAGAGGTACACTGTTGTCTCGTGTCGTGAGGGCTGCTACACAGTATAAACTTGCACTTGAAAATTGTTACAATGCCCCCTCCCTCCCCCCACACATACTATAAAACTTCCCTCACAATACAAGATAAATCTCCATTCACTCCTATTAAAAATCCTACTCACAGATTACAATGCTTACAATTTCGGAGGTTATGTAAAGGTATTGAGGCACTGTGTCTGTCTGTCTGTCTGTCTGTCCATCCTCCTCACTGCACGGTCCACCAGAGAAACAAATATACAAAATTCACCATCGCCTCCAGATTTGGCTAACTCATCTTAGGACCAACCTGACCCAACCTACTGTATACCCACAATGTTCACCTGTGGTCCCTCTACATCTCTTGTCTTATCACATCTGAATGAAAAACAAAATACGAGATTTTTTTTCTTTGTAATACAAAAAAAAAATTTACCTGACAGAATAATCAACTTCTTACAATAGGTGAAAGTTTTTTTTACGCTATAATTCACATCGGTTTATTCATTTCTCTTGGCATAACAAATAGAAAAATGAATTATTTTTTTTTTACTTCATAATATCAAATATTTAAGTTCCCCGATATATAAAATTTCTTGAGACCTGGGAAAATTTCCTTTACTCCCCACAATAAGAGGATTCATCTATCGATTCCCATACAGTAATGATAAAAATAAAGTACTGAGGAGACACTAACCATCAGTCAGTCAGTCAGTACCATTCTCGTGTCTGAGGGTTGGCGACCATGGCCCACCACTCCAAAGGAAACATCCATATAACGAAATTCTCTCACTATATAAACAATTAGATGTCAGTTTCCGCATCTATTGAACCGTAGATATAACGGACTTTCAGATCTATATAGTCCGTTAAATAGAAGTATCACTGTATTCCCAGACCTCTGTATCTCACTGAGGAACAGATTCACCCAAGCTTGTCTCATCTTTCCTCTAATTAGTCACAAAAACGGGATGAACTAACATGGTACAAAGACCCTAATGGAAGTGTGCACATAATGCCTCTCCTGGCTATCCTTGGTCTACGAGCCTTCCAACACACACACACACACACACACACACACACACACACACACACACAGGATAAACTCGCTTGTTTCAGGCATTCAAAACAACAGTTCAAATGGAAGTTCTACGGTATTCCAGGCGACAGAAACAGCAGGAAGTGTGTGTGTGTGTGTGTGTTAGCCTGAAACATCCAAAGGTCGCCTGAGCCTGCACACTACAGGTGAGTCAAGACGGGGTGGTTCACCTGGGGGAGGGGGGGAGGTAGTGGTGGTGGTAGGCAAGGAAATGTGTAGGGTCGTGTCCTACCTGTGCTAGCAACCTGGACACAACACGTGGAGAATTTCTCAACTTTTACTCATGAGTTTGATGTAATAATAAATAATAATGACAAGAATAAAAATGAATAATAAAAAATAAATAAAAAATAAATAAATAATAATAATAATAATAATAATAATAATAATAAAAGTAAATCCCAAGCTTAGACATTCATCACCAATCCTGGCTCTAACCCAAATGTTGCCGCCACTAACTCTCCTCCCATAACAAGACAGGTAACACGACAGGTAACACGACCAGTTTACCTCCCTCCACGTTCCCTCACCTCGCCACACACACACACACACACACACACACACACACCAGAATCTGCATGACACGACAAGAACAATCAAATCTACATGGTAAATACAAGTTACTGGATCACCACAACACTCTCTCTCTCTCTCTCTCTCTCTCTCTCTCTCAACGGCCACTTCCTACGTCGGTGTACTAATGTGTATTATTGAGTATGATGGTGGTGGCTCGCGGGGTTGAGTTCGCGTAACGTCGCGGGTTCTCATCCTGTAGCTCATGAGGTCGTTGGTCTTCTGGTATTTCCTTTTCCATCTGGTCCTCTATCCGCCTCTCCTTCCTTCGCTCCTTCCCTCTAACTATCCCTTTCTGCTTCTTTTGCATTCTCTTTCTCTCTCTCTCTCTCCCTCCCTTCTTCCATCTTTCTCTCCCTCTTTCCCTTCTCCATTCCTTTCCTTACTCCTTCTTTCCTTCCCTTCGTCTCTTTCTCCCTTCCGTTTTTTCCTCTCTCCCTCCCTTCTCCCATCTCTCTCTCTCCTTCCCTTTTTTCCCTCTCTCTCTCCCCCGTTCCTTCCTCCCTCTCTCTCTCTCCCACACTCCACCCCCAATCATCATGTGGCCTCATACTTAACACTCCATTTATCATCATACACTCTTGTTCCGGGGTGTTAACGGTACCAGTGGAGTTATCCAGTCTTCACGTCTCTAACAATTTCATTTTTTTTCTTTTCTATATTTTCGTTTATCTATGTTTTATTCGTTATTCTTCGGTCATATTTCTTTTTCCTTATTCCTCTCCCCTTCTTTTTTTTTCCAACCTTCATCTGCATTAGGTTAGGTTAGGTTAGGTTAGAGGGTTGGGGAGATGGTGACCGCAAGGAGTCTAGTAGTGTCAAGTGCATGTGAATGGTGAGCCTGGTGACTTGCAAGCCTGGTGTGAAGGGGAGGGTGGTGACCGCGAAGAGGTAAGTAGTGAGAATGTGGTGAACGTCACAACTTGGTGAAGGAAAGAGGTGGTGACCGCGAGGACTGTCACTTGAAGTAAACTCAGCCACACCTTCAAATATGTCACACCTGGGGAGGGGCCACACCGTGTATGCCTTATTACTGACATTATTCCAATAGATATTTTCTGGGTTTTATCAAGTCTCAGTTAACGTTTTATATACCAATATCATCAGCATATATTAAACACACACACACACACACACACACACACACACACACACACACACACACACACACACACACACACACACACACACACACACACACACACACACACACACACACACACACATCATTCCACCGAACTCTTAAAAAGATTTCCATGTTGAATTAACCCTCCTCCCCACCCCCCGACTGGACCTGTAGGAAACGCATCTTAATTAGCCCCACTAAAGGTACACGACACGGAAATAGCAGTGAGACCCATGGGTTCTCTCGCTTCAATGGATTAATTATCATACGAATCTTTTTTTTGTAAAATCGTCTGATGGATCTTGTAATGACAGCCTCCCCCTCGCTAACCCGACCACAGTATTTACGAACACTTAAGCATGTGCCATTGAGCGTAAAATGTGAAGTGTAACGCAATATAGCTGTGTAAAGACTAAATACGGGTTACATTGCAGTTGTATACGAAGGAATGTTTTTATTTACAACACCAGAGTGAGTGAATTGATTGTTCATTATATTGTATTTCATAGCAAGAAAGTGAAGAAAATAAATGTAATACCTCAAGATTTAGACACTCAAGTATATTTCACATGATTAGGCAACGTGACCAGACCTAAGCAAGTAAAGTAAGCTGGAGCGCCTAAACTTCAGGTAAAATTAGATGGGGTGGGATGGGAGGGTAGCAATGTTCAGGCGATGCATTACACTGTCATCATAACAAAAAACAAAAAAAAAATTACAAAATAGCTAACACCTTTTTTAACACAATACAGTCAGTTGTTACAGACTGGTTCTCCCACTACAAGATCTACATTGGATTTATTTTTCTTTTAATAGTACAAAAACAACAATGCATTGAGATGTAACTGTAACTATACCGTGAGTGTGGTACAGTTACGCGAGACAGACTTGACACCTTGACATTCGGCGCTACGGGAAATAATGGTCGGTTTTATCGTGACTTTCAACGCTACGGGAAATAATGGTCGGTTTTAGCCTTGACATTCGTGTGAGATCCGGTAGTAGTCATCCTGCTACATTACTCAATACAACCTCGCTCTACTTGCTGGAGTGAAGCACCTTGGCCATTAAGAAGCGCCTTGGCCATTGTGAAGCACCTTAGCCATTGTGAAGCACCTTGGCCATTGTGAAGCACCTTGGCCACTGTGAAGCACCTTGACCATTATGAAGCACCTTGGCCACTGTGAAGCACCTTGACCACTGTGAAGCACCTTGACCATTGTGAAGCACCTTGGCCACTGTGAAGCACCTTGGCCACTGTGAAGCACCTTGGCCACTGTGAAGCACCTTGACCATTATGAAGCACCTTGGCCACTGTGAAGCACCTTGACCACTGTGAAGCACCTTGACCATTATGAAACACCTTAACCAATGTACCTAATCTGCAGGTGACCCGTATCAAGTAACACACATAAACACATAAAACTCAAGTAACACATAGAACACATGAATAAAAAAAAAACATAGTCTATCACAGTAACAATATGTGAGGAAGAAAGTGTTGCTTAAATAGGTGGGATTATTACCACGAGACCCGACTTAACCCTTTAGTTTCAACAGGTGTATACCCGAATCATAGGTTGAGGTTCCCACGGTAGTATGTGACCAAGCTTCAAGTGCAGGAATATTTTATGCCACAGTGGATGGCTTAAAATAGTAACTTAAGAAAGAAAGAAAGAAAGAAAGAAAGAAAGAACGAAAGAAAAGAGAATGAATGAAAGAAAGAAAGAAAGAAAGGAGAATGAAAGAAAGAAAGAATGAAAGAAAGAAAGAAAAGAGAATGAAAGAAGGAAAGAAAGAAAAGAGAATGAAAGAAAAAAAGAAAAAGAGAATGAAAGAAAAAAGAAAGAAAGAGAATGAAAGAAAGAAAGAAAGAAAGAAAGAAAATAACTGCTACTTGGTAATATTTAATGTTCTCTTAAATTTGTGTTAATACTTTAAATCAGCTTAAATCTTTGTAAGTGAAATTATAACAGGCAAATTAGCTGAGTACGATAACAATGCTCTCCTATATCACCATCATTAACACCATCACCACCACTATCATCACTATCATCACTATCATCACTATCATCACCATCATCACCATCACCACCTCCTCCAACAACCACCATCTCACCTGTCATACACCACACCTCACCTGTCATACATCACACCTCACCTGTCATACACCACACCTCACCTGTCATACACCATACCTCACCTGTCATACACCCCACCTGTCATACACCACACCATACACCTGTCATACACCACACCTCACCTGTCATACATCATACCACCTCCTGTCATACACCACACCACCTGTCATAGACACCACACCTCACCTGGCCATACACCACACCTCACTGTCATACACCACACTCACCTGTCATACACCCCACTGTCATACACCCCACCACTGTCACACTCCCCACCACCTGTCATACACCCCACCTCACCTGTCTTACACCCCACCTCACCTGTCATACACCACACCTAACTCGTCAATTTCGTCACTCACATTAATCAAAGTCTTGCATAACCAGGTAGGATCTAGGAGACGAATATTCAAAATAAATCGATTCGTCCACTAGCTATAATACTCATTGTAATCTTCAAGTGCAGCAGAATATCGGAAAGTATTCATATTGCAGAGAAATATTGCACCACAAAAAAATAAATATCCATGGTGGTTATGATATAGTGAAATATATCTGTACTTCACATTGCAAAAGAGATATAGTCAAGCAAAAAAAAATGGCATTGTGGTGTGTGTGTGGGGGGGTGTGTGTGTGGGGGTGTGTGTGTGTGTGTGTGTGTGTGGTCATTCTTCCCTTGGCAGTTGTTCCCTTGTGTATGTATGACAGCACTTCAACAATTAAGGTCTTTTAAGTACGTATTCTAAGCTAGTAAATACACACTTATCATCTACAATAATGAATCAAAAGTAGTTCAGGCGATACAGATAATATCAACAACAACAACAACAAATATATTACAAAGACCTAACATTGACCATTATAATATTGTCTTTTGGTAATTACTGCAATAATATATTACATCAAAATATAAATCCGATTCACTGGAAAGATGATATTCAACTTTCATTCACGAATATATCACACCGTTTACATTACCTTGTCCACTAATCAGATACCTCGGGAGTTATACAGGACCTCACCTCACCAAGTCATCAGGGAGACGACTAACCTGCTAACACTCACGTAGACAACTCCTCCTCCTTGTTGGGTCCCAGCCTGTACCATAATACTCTGCTCGCTTCTACTCATATCAATCAACACAGCTGCGAGTCAATATTGATATGTATTTCACCATCACACCGATCCTTATCTCTGTAAGTCAATACTTTCTGCAACAGCCATGGTGTCAGACTGATCACAGGTGGGCGGTGAAGCTGACCCACCCACCCACCCACCCACCCACCCACCCATAACACCTGTCCTCCCGCCCAACTGTCCACTTGAGCACACCGTCAGCAGAACGAATAAAATAAATCTTCCTCCCTCATACACACACCTGTCTACCTGCGAGGCTGATTAATTATATCATATAAGACTTGAAGACTCCTCCCTACCCCTTCTCTTTCACTCACACACAAGCTGCGGGTCACCTATGGGCACCTAACCTTCATCCTCTATGTAACTTCACTACCAGACACATTTTAGTGTGGTCACTGTACACGAGTCAGTTGACAGGTAGTGGTGGTGGTGATGAAGAGTGGCAGTAGTAGTGGTGGTGTTGGAGTAGCAGTAGTAGTGGTGATGAAGAGTGGCAGTAGTGGTGGTGGTGGTGGTGGAGTAGCAGTAGTAGTGGTGATGGAGAGTGGCAGTAGTAGTGGTGATGGAGAGCGGCAGTAGTAGTGGTGATGGAGAGCGGCAGTAGTAGTGGTGATGGAGAGCGGCAGTAGTAGTGGTGATGGAGAGCGGCAGTAGCAGTGATGATGGAGAGCGGCAGTAGTAGTGTTGGGGATGGTGCTGCCCCTTCCTCCATATTTAACACCAATCAAAAAACTTTGTTCGGGGATTCGGGGTGATGGAGGGCCGACATAGCGAGAGGGAGATGGAGAGCGGGCAGGTAGTGGTGATGGAGAGCGCAGTAGTAGTGGTGATGGAGAGCGGCAGAGTAGTATGAGATGGGCAGTAGTAGTGGTGATGGAGAGTTAAGGTAGTGGTGATGGAGAGTGGCATAGTAGTGGTGATGGAGAGGCAGTAGTAGTGGTGATGGAGAGCGGCAGTAGCAGTGGTGATGGAGAGCGGCAGTAGTAGGGTGATGGAGATGGCAGTAGCAGAGGTGATGGAGAGCAGTAGTAGTGGTGATGGAGAGCTGGCAGTAGTAGTGGTGATGGAGAGCAGCAGTAGTAGTGGTGATGGAGAGCTGTAGTAGGGTGGTGATGGAGAGCGGCAGTAGTAGTGGTGATGGAGAGCGGCAGTAGTAGGGTGGTGATGGAGAGCGCAGTAGAGGGAGGATGGAGAGCGGCAGTAGTAGGTGGTGATGGAGAGCAGTAGTAGTGGTGATGGAGAGCGGCAGTAGTAGGTGGTGATGGAGAGCGGCAGTAGTAGTGGTGATGGAGCGGCAGTAGTAGGTGGTGAGATGGAGAGCGGCAGTAGGGTAGGGTGATGGAGAGCGGGCAGTAGTAGTGGTGATGGAGATGGCAGTAGTAGTGGTGATGGAGAGCGGGCAGTAGTAGTGGTGATGGAGCGGCAGTAGCAGTAGGATGGAGAGCGGCAGTAGCAGTGGTGATGGAGAGCGGCAGTAGCAGGTGGTGATGGAGAGCTGGCAGTAGTAGCAGGATGGAGAGCGGCGTGAGAGTGGTGATGGAGAGCGGCAGTAGTAGTGGTGATGGAGAGCGGGCAGTAGTAGTGGTGATGGAGAGCGGCAGTAGTAGTGTGATGGAGAGCGGCAGTAGTAGTGGTGATGTGAGAGCGTGTAGTAGTGGTGATGGAGAGTGCAGTAGTAGTGGTGGGAGGAGGCGGTGCATAGGTGATGGAGAGCGGCAGTAGTAGTGGTGATGGAGAGCGGCAGTAGCAGTGATGATGGAGAGCGGCAGTAGTAGTGTTGGGGATGGTGCTGCCCCTTCCTCCATATTTAACACCAATCAAAAAACTTTGTTCGGGGATTCGGGGTGATGGAGGGCCGACATAGCGAGAGGGAGGAAGTGTGATGACAGCACCCGAGGCACCAACTTCCTCCTCCCGCCTCACCAACCACCGGTAAAGGACAACAGCGTGTTTAAAGTATAGTCGCGTTTCGTAATACAAATACTCTAAAATCTTCGGATCACCTGAAGATTAGCCCCACCAGCTTATTTCACCTGAAGATTAGCCACCCTCCTTAACTAAGATTCATTTTCGTACCTCAAGAGTTACCGTTGGATATGAAAAACACTATGGTAGGAATAATCATTTGAGTACTCGAGTGTGAAGGCCGTGTGTGTGTGTAGACCTGATCTCTTTCTCTCGTCACCTCAGCCAGGTTGACAGTGCGTGAGAAAGAGATGACCCCCCCCCCCAGTACACACACACACACGTACACACACGTACACACGGAAGCCGGAGACAACTCGGAAGATAAATAAACAGACACGGAGACCGGGAAAAGACAAACACGGAAGTTGGGACACACACACACACACACACACGCACACACACACACACACACACACACACACACACACACACACACACCCCATCGATCCGACAGTTCACACCAATACTGTATATAGATGTGAAATACCTTGATATAGCTCTTGTAACTTGACGTATGTTCTTTAGTTATACAATGATCATTATTCTTCCTCACTAACACGATCTATGAGGGAGAGAATGAGGAAGAATACATCATACGTCCCCCTCACTAGCACGATCTATGAGGGAGAGAATGAGGACCAGCTCAATAGATTACGTCCATTACTCGGAAGACATAACATAAGATAGGATATCCCTTCCTTGTGTGAGACATGAGACATTACCCCGGTCACTTTCCATCCTAATGTCTGTATGTCTGTCTATGTTACTTCCAATGGTGTTTTATGAGGGGTAGTGGTGGAGGAGGAGGTGGTGGTGGAGGAGGAGGAGGAAAGTGACAGACAGGCAGTAGTAGTGGTGGTGGGAGTGTTGGAGTAAAGTAAACGACGATGGTGGACAGTGACAGGAGGTGATGGTGGAGGAAAGTGACAGACAGGCAGTAGTAGTAGTGGTGGGAGTGTTGGAGTAAAGTAAACGACGATGGTGGACAGTGACAGGAGGTGATGGTGGAGGAAAGTGACAGACAGGCAGTAGTAGTGGTGGTGGGAGTGTTGGAGTAAAGTAAACGACGATGGTGGACAGTGACAGGAGGTGATGACAGCCAACACCAACAAAATATACAGAGCAGTTAACAGGCATCAATGGAGGTAATAATGACAGACAGTGGCCGCGGGGTGGTGGTGGTAAGTGGCAAGGGTGATGGCGGAGGTGACGAGTAGTGGCTGTATATAGCAGACAGCGGTGAGAATAGATTGAAGGAGGATAAGAGCGTCTACCACCACCACCATTGAAGCTACTAAACCCTGGTGGCAGCCGTACACAGCGATCATCAAACAGCAACCTTAAAAAGAGGCCATTGATTCTTGTCTGACTATACAAACCACAACACAAAACACGATCGCGTAAATGAGAGAGAGAGAGAGAGAGAGAGATTTACTCACCCGGCCCCTCACTTAAAACAGCTCCTGCCTAAAAAACCTAACTCTCCTAACATGATACTTCACGAAACAAAATTCCAGCATTTGTCTCCCCATTTCTCTTTTCTGTGTGTGTCTGTGTGTAAATAACCCAAACCCAAACTTGATCAGGTCGACACAACTCACCGGTAACCCCCCCCCCGCCCCCCACGAGTCGAATTATGACGTAAAAACACCCCGACCACTTGTAAAATAATACCATCCATTCGTCTACCCTAACATACACCTCCGGAGTTGTAAAAGTCAATCAGGAACTGTAAAACAAAAAAGTTACTTAGGTGGAAGGAAGAGAGAGAGGGGGGGAGGGAAGAGAGGGGAGGGGAAGAGAGGGGAGGGGAGAGAGGGGGAGGGGAAGAGAGGGGGAGGGGAAGAGAGGGGTGGAGGGGAGAGAGAGGGGAGGGGAAGAGAGAGGGGGGGAGGGGGAGAGAGGGGGAGGGGAAGAGAGGGGAGGGAAGGGGAAGAGGAGCTAAGTTTCAACTCCGACAGTTCTCAAACTTTTACAGATTCGGGTTGGGAGGAAGACGGAACTGGTCGACCCTGTGATTTTCTTTGATGATGATCTGTTATACAAGCAGCTGAGGGGGCCTGGGAGGAGGGGAGGTGATGGGGAAGGAGGAGGTGATGGGGAAGGGGGAGGTGATGGGAAAGGGGAAGAGTGTAAGGGTGTCTCTTGTGGTTCCCGATTCATCACACGACACAAAACATGTTTCAACCTTTTGACAGCGAACGATATTATTGATTGAGCAACTGGCAACTGCGACTCTCTCTCCACTACCAGCTGCCTTACCCACAACAAGGTGATCTGTGTGTGTGTGTGTGTGTGTGTGTGTGTGTGTGTTTGAGTGTGTGTGTGTTGTGTGTATTACCGCAGCCATCGTTGGACTAGTTTTGGGTCAAAGGTTTACTACAGGGACGGTGGTTTCAGCTGAAGAAAAGCAACAATATTCTTCGTGTCAAAATATGCAAAGTGTTTGTCTAATTTGCATATTTTTTTTTTCATATTCACCATCAGCCCCTCCACACACACACACACACACACACACACACACACACACACACACACACACACTGGTTAACTTGGAGTGTTGTCTTCATGTGTTACATATACATATACAGTATATATACAGTGTAAGTATATATATATATATGGTAGTTACATATTAACATTACTAAACTCAGGTAAATATATTTCGACCTGTAAAACCACTGTTAGCTGGAGACCCAACACACAACAATACCTAGTTGTTATTTTTTACAATATTTATTCCACGAGGATATGACATTTAATCCGTCTTAAGGCCAGTCAGTCAGTTATTCGTCCAACCAGTCAGTCAGTCATCCAACCAATTATTCATCCAAACATTCAGTCAGTCAGTCAGCCAGTTATTCATCCAACCAGTCAGTCAGTCAGTAAGTCGTATAAACTCTACGGACATATATATATATCTGTTTTGTTTGCTTCTATCGGTTTACAAGTCTCTTTAATAGTTAACCCACGACTCTTGGTAAGTTATAGGATATAAGACTTGAGTTAAGGGGGGTGGGGGTGGGTGGGGTGAGGAGTGAGGGGATGGTTGGTGAAGTGATGGGGGTGGGAGGAAAGGTTAGGTAGGGTTCTTGTATAAGCTGTAGAGGGGGAGGGGGGGGTGGGTGGTCATCCATGGAGCCTACCACCACCATCACCATCACCACCATTATCCACCATCAACGTTACAGTGGATCGGAGGCTCACTGCTGTTGGCCTAAGTCTTTTTTGTTTATTTTCACTCGATGAATTCGAAATCCGGATTAACCTTTAGAGAACAGTTATTCACTATAGCATATCATACCATCCACGTAAGATTTAACCACAACGATAGATAAATAAAGAGCAGCTTCAACAACACATGACATTAAAAGGTTTTAATTATTAAGGAGATGAAATAAAAACAGCTTTAGTTTATGACATTCTACACAAACGCCTTATTATTTCCCCCCCCCCCCCACCGTGTTGTTGTTCGTCACTCACACCACAGTTTAATATTTCACAGACACTCCACCTAAGTTCTACCGTTCAATTATTATAAAAAAAAAACAATGACAAAACGTTGCTGTACACACAAACACACACTAGCTGTTTCTCGTCACAATATTATTTAAGTTCATATACTGAATAACACCCAGATCCACTACAACATATATGTATGCCTTAGTTACAGGTGACTCGTACACTCAAGAGGAACTAGCCATTGAAAACTGAGCCACTTTACATGATCGCAGTTTACTGGGATATCACTTATAATTAATTTATCTACTTCTATATAGATGTACCTTTATATTAAATCTTTATACACACATTTAAAAGTAATTATTTAGGGTCTCCTCCAGCTCCAGGGCGCGGCGGCTGGGCTAGTGCAGGTATACACATCCCCGCCCTGGACTGAGATACTAAGACGATGGAACGGGAAACTTTTTACCACTTGGGTCCCCAGGTCGTTACCATTACCCTGGGTCCCACCTCCTCCCAGCAACTCAGACCGTCTTCTACCCCCCCAAGGACCACGAGTTTCCCATCCTACTGGATCCAAGTGGTACACAGTTTCTAATTCTTTACAGATTTTATGGCTTCTCTGTGGTCAGCCGCAATACCTTGGTTCGCTTGAGTGAGGTTGAAGGTAAGTGTTGGCCAAGGTAAAAAAAAATACACACACGTTAAGTTCTTCATCAGCTGTGTGCTATTTACCTACGCACAGGTGGTGAAGTTGTCTGGAGGAAAGATGGGGGAGTCGTTGGAAGTGAAACGGATTGGGTCTTCCCCCCCTCCCAAGTTCGTGAAGGGTAAGGCCAGACACCTGTTGAGGAGGTAGAAGGTGTCATGAATATATATATATAGTTTATATTGTAGGTCATGGTAACGTCAGATACTTTTTTTGCCGAGGAGGATGATGATGTGTGATCCGAGGGAGGCACCAAGTATGGTCTGTGACTTGGACTCCTGACACAACAGTTGCGACTTACTTATCGTGGTAACCTTAATTTAACAGCAGAGACGAGGGGAGGGCCTCACCGCACTGGACACCTTTACAAGAGTATATATGATTTTCTCTCTCTGACTCTGAGTTAAAAGTCACCGTTGACCGTAACAGGAACTAGTAAAGGGCAGGAGGTGTGGGAAATGTTGTCAAACTGCTTTAATAACTGTCTCTGTTGACTATGTTGAAGCCGTTCTTGAAATCTAGTTTGACCAAGACTTTTTCGGCTGCGAGATTAACGATGCAGACTGTTGTTGCCACCTCACCACCCTGAACCCTTGGTACCAACACCGAAGAGGTTTTCTCCGTTATATATCCAAACGCCGGTAACCACTAGGAGATAGAAATATAAAAAGAACCGAACACTTCCATGATTGTCCAATAGTGATACGTGGAATATAGAATAAAATTAAAAGCATTAGAAATAACATGATACGAATAGGAGTGGAACAAGTATGTAGTGTTAGCCATTGTTAGCCATCTAAAGGAAGCTCCAAAAAGTTATAGAACAGTAAAAAAAAAAAAAAAACGTATACAAATAAATTACTCCAACTAAAATATACACACCCAAAACAAATAACAACAACTAACAACTACACCTTTACCTATACTCCCGCCACTGGACCAGAGCCACACAACACACAGATGACCTTAACAATACGACACAACGATAGTGGTAAAAAAAAAATGGCGTCAAATTCACTCTCTGGCTCTACCCTAACAAGATGTGTTCCCTTCGGCTAACGCTTCTTCGGGATGAGTAATTTTATTCTATGCCTCCGTCAGGGAGAGAGTGATTGAGTCAGTCAGTGGCATACAGGAAGGGGGAGAGAGAGAGAGAGAGAGAGAGAGAGAGAGAGAGAGAGAGAGAGAGTATATATTATGTTATGTGTGTATGTATTATGCGCGCGCGTGCGTGTGTGTGTGCGTGTGTGTTGTGTGTGTATTATGCGTGTGTGTGTGTGTATTATGCGTGTGTGTGTGTGTGTTGTGTTGTGTTTTATCCTGACCACAAATAGGAGTAGGAGCACCAGCAGTTACAATACACCCATTGATTTATAACATCTTAAGTGTATAATAAGAGCCGCGGTTAATGTGACTGTCGTAAGTATCGGAAATTTCAAGCCTTTACGACTATTTGTTAAACATTCCTCCGTTATTTATATTCGGGGATACGGGTTCGGGTTCGGATTCACAAGTTTGGGATTCGAGATTCGGATTTTATAAGTTTAGTGGATTAGGAACTTGGGGGATTCTGTGGGCTCGAGAGTTAAGAGTTTCTAAGATTCGGGGATTTCGAAATACAGGGTTCAGGAGATTCGATATGAAGCATTGAGGAGGAGGAAGAGAAGGTGGTGGTGGTGGTAGTGACGTCAAGGGACACAAGGCGGTGGACGCTGGTCTGAGCTACAACGTTCCTCCACTCACTGTTTTACTAAATATAGTGCCGTCCTACACGCACCCGCCCTCACTCTATGATCAAACACACACGCACACGATACCTTGCTAACTCCAGGCAACCAACGTCAACCAAAACCATAACTGTCAACTTCACTTCGATTATTAACCATACGCATGATACCTCGCTAACTTCAGGCAACTAACGTCAACCAAAACATTTTACAGACGCTTCACTTCACCATTAGATTATCAACCATGAAACAGCACTCACTCCCACACGACCAAAACAACACTCACGTAGCTATGAAAATTCCTCTTCAAAGCAATTGTATCCAGATGAGGGCCACTAAAACTATGCCGTCCCAGCGTATGTAACTGTGCAACCATGAGACATCGCGGCCATAACACCTCTCTAACCTCCTCCACCCCCAGCACCCCAACACACACACCCCTCTCACGCCTAACCCCAACCCTACCCCACCCCCAGCACCCCCACACACACCCCTCTCAGCCTAACCCCTACTCTTCCCCCTCCCATCCCATCGACACCCCATATTGAAAAACCACGTTCCCACACGCACAATATTTTTTGATAGTTATGGAGTTTTTAAAATATTTGTAACTCTGATGGGAAACAATTAGTTTTTGTGAGTACTGCAATTGTGCCTTCCTATGAACAGGTGTTTAAAAAAGGCAAAATAAACAATAAAAGTAATTCTAAATGTGTATTGAGTTTGCAGAGAGGTTATAGATCACAATGTATGACAATTGCTTTGGAACTCACCATCAACCTAACTATCTACCAGGTGGGCACGGTGATAATATAACACCAGGTGAAGGTCAACACAACAACACCGTCAGGAGATATTACTGGTGGTGTGTCGCGGGATCATCTTGACATCAACAAACAATTCTGCTGTCTCTTGTAGAATTAGAACCCACACAGTTTAAGATGACTTGTTAGGACGTTGCCAATTATAGCATGAATGGCTGTGTGTGTGTGTGTGTGTGTGTGTGTGTGTGTGTGTGTGTGTGTGTGTCTCATAACCACAAATGCAACATAGTTTTGTCCCACCAGCCGTGATCTGTGAGGAAGTTCGCGAGAAAATGTCCATTATTTTGGCGGTAGTGTCCAGACTGGGGGGGTGAGATAGAGCAGATAAATAGTTTTTATTATGAGAGGAACAACAACGATAATAGTGAACCGATATCTGATACTCGACTCATTTTACCCCCCCTTCGCAAAGTTCCGAGTTTCAGTTTTTTTTTATTTTTGGGTCTGAGTTTTCTCGTTATATTCACATTTATCCTTAAACTTTTGCTTCGTGTATCCGAATTAATGAAACAAAAGATATTCAATACAAAAATTCCTCCCTATTTTACGTTTAATATCTGGTATACATCTGTTATACCGTGGGGGGGGGACCGTTCACCTTGGCACGTCAACTATGCGACTGTAGCTTAAAAAGACATCAACATGTTGTCTTGGCTGGAAGTGTCGTAACAATACGTTTGGCTGATGCGACATGATATAATCTAAACACTTCTCTCCCACTCAAGGAACGTGATATTACAGCACCTGACTAACATACTACTGTACCACTCGGGTTGTTAACATATTTTACTTCCTGATACTATACACGTAAAAATACTTAGTAATACCTAGTAAAGTATGTTAGTAGAGACGGGGAATAAAAAAAAAAAAACATTTGACGCCTTTAAGTACGATGATAGTCTTCAGTCATCAAGTTATTATGTTCAAGTGGTTAATTCCTCGTACTCAAGTGGTTAAGGGATTGTACTCAAGGGGTAAATCTTCTATACCACGTACAATCAGATCATACATAACTTTTACCCCCTATGTGTTGAATAATATAAACTGGTGACAATTCCGTACAATCTCCCGTAACTGTTTTAACACTAATAGTCCTACTTTCCTTCTAATGAGAACAAATACTGAGTTACAAGTGGCCACTATTCCTGCCACTTAATGCTATTTCCTGTGCTGATTAATCTTTGTTTCTAAAAGTAAGTGTAAGGGAAATGACATCACAGTCACGCTTACCAACCTTACCGAAATGATAGGAGGGACAGTGTTCAATTTAAGATCTATCATACTCTGGGGTAATAATAGCCTAACCTAACCTAACCTAATCACTTCAGCTTGATATTAGTCATGCTATTGAACCTCTAGTTATCTTCTAGTGCCATCAATAGGCTCGGGTCTTCTTAATAGGATCACCTGAAGACTACCCTCCTCCTCCCCCCCCTCCTCAAAGTTATTTCATCTGTTGATTGAACATCCATACGCAGCCTGGGGGGGGTTAAGTTAGATTAGGTTAGGTCAGGGGAGGTTAGGTTGGGTTAGGTCAGGGGAGGTTAGGTTAGGTGAAATACGCTGTGGAGAGTGGGGGGGGGTGGGTTGGGGAGGGCTAAATTCCAGGTAATGGCCTTGACTTTCACCTTGAGCCAGTACCATTAGCCGAGGCCCTCACCACAATATTACTGTGTGCATAAAGTGTATATCCCTAGCAATACGACCACACACACACACAGACACACACACACACACACACACACACAGTAATCTCAATTACCATCAACTATTGGTTCATTTTTCTCGGCCAACGTTTTAAGGAAATCATACCAGGGGTTCAAAATATGTGTGTGTGTGTGTGTGTGTGTGTGTGTGTGTGTGTAACGAAGATCTTTTGTAGTAAGTCTATGGCTCTAAAGATCAGTATCAAGCATAGTTTTAAAGCCTCCTTATAACAATGAACCTTTAAAGTGTGCAGCGTGTGAGTGTGGCGGTCGACGGCCTTTACCACAGCACCTGGACGGGAGTTAGTTCAGGTGAGCGAGTCCCAGACAACACACTCACTAGACCAATTAACATTCATACCTGTCATCTGTTACATAACCTTTAACTCTTTGTCTCTACCATGGAGGGAAACGACATTAACAGTACATAACAGAGGTTCTATAACAAACTTAAAGTGTCTTATAGGACGTATAATCACGAATACAGACGCATGAAGATTATACTGAAAACCAAGCTCCTGTATTTTGTATTTCCTAGAATTTAGGATTAAAGTTGTAGATGAAATATTACATGACGTTATTTTTTTTTATCTCTCTCTCGTAAATTAGCAGCAGCCTGGCGACCTTCACTGAGCTTGGCGAGTTTGTTTGCTCACTAGGTGTATAAGTCATCATCTTCCGGGCAGCACCTCATGGTACGTTTCATAGATGATAGTTTGTTTAGAGTTTTAAATACTGTGTTGACGTTCGAGACACACACACACACACACACACACACACACACACACACACACACACACACACACACACACACACACACACACACACACACACACACACACACACACACACACACACACACACACACACACACACCAACAACCATGTCACCATCAACCATACCAAGACCATGGTTATGCACATCAACCTCTCCTCCGACATTGTCCCACCTCCCTCCATTACCCTAGGTCCGAACACACTCCAGGTTGTAGATTCCACGAAGCTCCTCGGCGTCACCATAGACAACAAACTAAATTGGAAACCACACGTCAGTGAAGTTGTCAAATCCTCCAGTTTCCGTCTCCACCTCCTCCGCCGACTCAAGTCCCTCGGAGTTCCCGCACACGAGCTCCTCAGTGTATACACAACATTCATACTTCCCAAGCTCACCTATGCCTCCCCCACCTGGTCTTCCTCTCTAAATGCCACACAACGTAAACACCTAGAAAAAGTGCAAAAGAGGGCATGCAAGATTATTCTCTCCCCTTCCTACACCACATATCAAGAAGCGCTCAACACACTGACCCTTTCGACTCTCACTGACCATCACCACGGCCTCATCTGCAAATTTGGTAAGAAGCTTCTACACCATCCCCGACACCGGCCCCTACTACCACCTGAGATCCCCTGTCCGAGAATTGCTGTTCGACACCACAACCGCATCCAGCCCATACGTGCACGAACTGATCGCTATAAGAACAGCCCAGTCCCAACCATTGTAAAAATTATCAATAACATGTAATAAATCAGTGTATTCACTCCCAGTAAACACTGCTCCCTACACTGTCACTATGTTGAAATGAACTGTAGTTTGAGCTGATCCCCATCTAAGTTACTATATGTCTTATTTGTGTCACTTATGTCACTTGTATATTATTTGTAATTCGTAACCCATTCCCCAAATATGTAACTGTATATTTTCAGCCTTCTGGCTGCCAAGCTCTTTCAATAAACCGTTAATTATTATTATTATTATTATTACACACACAATAGTAACTAACACCTGAATAATCCTAGACTCTAAATCATAAATAATAATAATAATAGTTACAAAGGCAAGAACTGACGAGAAAATTTGCGATATACAATGTTTTCCAGGAAGTATTAAGGCATGAAGATGATAATCCTCACAGAGACGCATAAAGATTCATACAAACACATGCAGGTAAAAACATTATTTACATGCAGACTTTTGTAACAAGGAGGAGGTGGTGGGGAAGGGAGGTGTAAGGAGGTGGTGGAGGGAAGGGGGGGGTGAGGTGAGTTGAGGTAAGACTATGACCAGGCGAGGTAAGGTTGAGTTGAGGTAAGGCTATAACCAGGTGAGGTGGGGTGAGGTACTATGACCAGGTGAGGTGTAGTGAGGCTATGGCCAGGTGAAGGTAAAGGAGCCACATACCTGGGTGTCCTGGGTGAAGGTGACGCTCACATGCTCCGCTACACAACACTACAAACACACACACACGCGCGCCACTAATGCTGCCTCAACGTGGTTCGCCCACCCAGTATACAACCCTCACTGCCATCCAATCCATGTTAGTACTAATTACTCCTGGTTTGTGATTGGATTATGGTAGTTTCAACACTTGGGAAACATAATTGTTCACCGCAGAACACGAGTCAGTAGCTGGGGAAGAGCAGGAGGCCGCAGTGGGATTATCGCCGACAGGACGGGAGTAAGACTGGGGCCAGGGAGCGGGTGAGCGCGGGGCGTAGTGACCCCCGCAGTTGCACCAACACTAGTGGAAAATATGCTGACTGCTGCTAGTCCTGGCCCCCAATCCCAAGCAGGTGGCGTGTCGAGGGATAGATCAATAAGGTGCTCATGGTCAGTCGAGCCCCCTGCCGGCCTGCACACTACTGGCTACTCCACACATTCATGCCCAGGTTACTTACTCACCCCTCACTTGCTCATCTTCGTTCCTTCACCTGCAACCCTCGTACCTCCACCTGGCTGCACAAAAACTGACCTGACATATTTACAACGAATTTACTCACCAAACAATACCGCAGAGACCAAAAATATCAAGGTGTGAGGGAGAGTCTACACTGTTGGTTCATGGGCAGGGAGTACAACGCAGTAAGTACCTACCTGTAGCACAGAGATCAGCATAGGAGGCTCTGTCTGTGTCCTGTGTGAGCCTCACTGTGGACACGTCATATTTACTCGACAAACATTACATACCACATTAGGTGGCACTTACAAAGCTTATCAGGACACCGGGAGCTGAACAGTGTTACCTCACCCCACACTGGACCATTCTTACCCGCGGGAACCCCCCCCCCCCCAACCTGCCCGCACCACCAGACCGAGTACCTGCGCCACTACTCACCTTTCTAACTAATTACTCTATATATCATTAGATTGTACCTCACGTGCCAGTGACTAGCGCACGCACACACAGTCAGAGCTGTCATGGTTAAAACAACAAATCTAACGTCTCTCCAGGTGACGCCAGCGACCACACGAGGCGTTAAATATAAATGATAATGACCGCCTAAATCATTCCTCGGGACGCTGCCTGTCATTCCTCCCTTAATGTGTGGGAGGGAGGGGAGTTTGGAGATGAAGGGGGATGATGGAGGTAGTTAGGGGAGAGGAGGGCATAGAGGGGTGGTGAAGATAGTTGGGGAGAGAAAATGAGGGGGGCGGGGGGGGGGTAAAGAGAGTGGAATGAGAGGGGTGGGGGAGTAGGATGAGGGTGAGGATAAAAGGGGGAAGGAAGAAAGGGGAGGGAGTGTTCTGCCACCAGTCTCCCTTACCATAGAAATGAATCTCTTTTATTTCTTCAAGACTTGGGTTAAGTTAGGTAAAATCAGGCTAAGTTACTTTCATTTAATTCATGAGTCAGGTAAGGTAAGGTAACTCAAACCAGGTAGGTGCTTCTTATTGATTCTGCTGGTAGGGGAGAGGAGAAGAGGAGAAGATGGAGGACAGGATAGGTGGGGGAGGATGGAGGTAAGGATGGGGGGGTGGAAGGGTGAAGGACAGGAGGGGAGGAAGGGTGGGAGGCAAATGTCCTACCTAATTAAATTTTAAGAGGATGGATGGGGGGGGGGAGGAGGTTGATGTCCTGCAGCCCAACACATTTAGGTAGAGGGAGAGAGGCAAATGTCCTACGGGAGGAAGGAGTGGAGAGAAGGAAGGAGAGGTGAACAGGAGGGGATTAGGAGATGAAAAAGAGAAAAGCGAGAGTAGAGAAGGGAGGGGAAACGTGAGAGAATGAAGTAGAAGAGGAGAAAGAAAGAAAGAAAGAAAGGAAGGAAGGAAGGAAAGAAAGAGGAAGAGAAAACGATGAAAATAAAAAAAAGAGAAAACAGGGAGTAGAGAGAAGAGAAGGAAAAAGTCAAGAAAATAAAGAAAATGAGACAATTACCCTACGGAACACCACCGTAGATTTTCAAGGTCATGTGTGAACCACCGTCAACGCTGCAACAATCCGCATGATCAACACTCAGACTCGTGCAACAATATTATACCTTATTAGTCTTCTCAACCACATATCCTACCAGGTAACCGAGACCAATTTCCATCAACCAATCACAATGAAGCTTACAAAAAAAAACAGGTGTCTGCAACCAATCACAATGAAGCTTACAAAAAAAACAGGTGTCTGCAACCAATCACAATGAAGCTTACAAAAAAAACCAGGTGTCTGCAACCAATCACAATGAGCCTCCCCCCACCCAAAAACCCACAGATGTCTGCATCACTTCCGGCTGGTACTCAATGACAGCTAGACTCGTGACGATAAGAGATAGGGAGTCCTAATAGGTTCCAATAACAAAAACAGACGACTGGAGCCCATTAGACCAGGTAACCGAGAGCAATTTCCATCAACCAATCACAAAGAAATGACCCGAGAAAAATAGGGTGGGTCAAGATAAATGGCTTCCGTCAGGTCATGCTTCAGCCTGAATGTTTCGTTAAATTCTAATGAAAGAGGTCATCTAAAAAAAAAATTGTACACACACACACACACACACACACACACACACTTATATATATATATAGAATTTCGTGGTGATCGCATGGGAAAGCTTTTTACTACCACTACTACTACTACTACTACATTGTCTTCACTCTCACACATCAACAAGTGAGGGAGGACAGACATACACGCCATCTCCACTAAAAGTCAGTTCAGGTAGCATGTATACAACCCCCCCCCTCCCCCCTCCTCCTCCTCCTCCCAGACATCCTGTATTTTCTCCCCAAACCTTGAATATTCTTTTTTTTCTTCCCTGTCGCTTCCACTTACCATTAAGCTATTTTTTTCCCCTGCGAATTATAATCGTCAAGTGTGTGTGTGAAAAGTTTCTGGAAGAACGATGAGCAGCTGTGGTGGTGGTGGTGGACGGGGTAATTACGGAGGAATTCGTGGCCCAAACACATTTCCATCACCAGGTCGGAAGTTTAAACGCGTCATGCCCAGAGGAATACGATTCCTAGGATGGACGTCGTCGGGTAACACATACAGAATACTAACCCCGAGAGAGAGAGAGAGAGAGAGTCTTTTACACACTCGTACAACCCTGGAACAAGAGTGTCAATCCACGGGTCTCTCTCTCTCTCTCTACTATATTGTCATAAAGCAAATATTTCACAACTAGACGCTCATCGTAATATAGATTCACATTCATGGATTTGGATTCAGAGATATCAATTTTTGTGTGCCATCATTTACATACGTGTGTGTGTGTGTGTGTGTGTGTGTGTTCACCTACCATCCGCTACGTGTTTACAATCTACTTTCGTGTCTACAATCTACCGTTTCACCAACGTGCTCTAACTCCGCCACCACTCAGCACCGCGTCTACCGCACTGCACCACCACCACCACCCTTATCACCACCAGTCCCCCCCCTACCACCACCCCCATCATCAGCCGGCCTGGAGGTGATGAGGGGTGTCTTATATCTTGTTACGGCTATTTCTCGATGACACACACACACAAACACACACACGCACACACACACACGCACACACTGGAAATAAGACTCGATAACCTTCCTGTGTCTACCTCTTGTGCCCCTAGAGACGAGCACTAACCAGGCAGCATATACAGGTAAGAGAGATTTTGAGGTTTACCTGATAAGACACTAATTGGTCTCCGTATCAAACAATATGTCTACCTCCAATGTATATCGTTTGATACATGTGTAGGTTGTACAGTATGTATTGTATGTTGTGTATGGTCCATGTTGTGTATAAAGTATGAAGTTATGTTTTTCACAACCTAACCTAACCCAACCCAGAGCTGTCCTGCCCACTGTGCAGATAGTTTGTGGGTCAAGGATCGGACTCCACAGACATATCAAGTTGCACCACCGCCGACAACATCCCTAGTTCACCACTCATCATCATCATCATCATCATCATCATCATCATCATCGTTTTCATAATGACACAACCATAACTAAGTGAGCAAGCAAATATGTGTGTGTGTGTGTGTGTGTGTGTGTGTGTGTGTGTGTAAAACTAACCAACGTTCTCATAGCTCCATTAAAAAACACTGACACTTGAAAATGCACCTGTCCTCCCCAGAAATGAACGATTATATTTTTTTTCTTTATATTTTCCCTCGCTAACTCTTTCTCTGATGGTGGCAATGGAATTAACTAACTTACAATCATCACCAGTTATGCTCACGTAACGCCGTAACTGCTTGGTAAATAACACGTTCTGCATACAGTCTACAGTTCGTCCATAACTTAACTAACTCATTTTTTTAACTCGTTCTTCGTTGTTTGTGACTTTAACTAACCCATGTTGATAAGTGTATAATATTCTTCATTATTTTATAGGATTTTTTATTATTTTTATTACGATTCTGTGTTAAAGAAAAAATCCTATATTAAAATTATCAAAATATAAAACAAAAATAATCCATAAATAAAAAAAAAAATTAATATTCTTTTTAAAATCGTCTCAACGAAACTTTCTCTCGTTACTAACATTGAGTGACCGATCGACCGACAGACAGACCGATAGACCGACAGACAGACCGATAGACCGCTAAGTCACTGGAGTTTATTTTGTGGGCGTGGTGGTAGTGTGTGCACGACGGGAAGGAGGGCTAGCTACATAGATACATAGATAGATAGGTTGGTAGGTAGTTAGGCAGGTAGGTCAGGTCAGTTGGTCAGGTCAGGTCAGATAGTAACCTCACAAAGCTGATAGGAGGGTGATTAGTGGTAGGCGTGGTTCCATGATACTGGTGGGTGTGGCCATACATAGTGGGTGGGTGGTAGAGGGGTGAGGGGTAAAGGGGTAGAATGGAGTGGGGGATGAAAGGGGGGAGTTAGCAATGTGGGCGCATAATATTACAAGGACAGTGAAAAGGATACACTGTTTGATGACTATACGAAGTTTCCTGAGAGAGAGAGAGAGAGAGAGAGAGAGAATAACACTTACCTGCATTTACCTTCACATTAATTAATATTACAGGTACACTCGCTACAAAAAAAAAAGAAAAGTATCTGAATTTTTTTTTCTTCTAGACAATACGACACAACGGTACGAAGGATTCTGACCAACCTTACCTAGACAAGAGGAGTCGTAGTGGGCACTTAATGTACCTTTTCTTGTAGATACTTTCTGTAGCGAGTGTAGTGTAGGTCCTCTTTCCCTTTCAAATAGTCACCTCACCCTCTCCATCCCTTCTCCATTCCTTTTCCATGTATGTATGTATGTAATGTATGTATGTAATGTATGTATGTATGTATGTATATATGTATGTGCATTGGTCCTTGATGAACGAAATACAGGGCTGGCGTTCAAAGAGATTGTATTGGCAGTCACTCTGATACAATATTATGTAAGGAAGAAGGGAGTGTTGGAGAGAGGGAGGAATGTTGGAGAGAGGGAGGAATGTTGGAGAGAGGGAGGAATGTTGGAGAGAGGGAGGGAGGGAGTGAAGGAAAGAAAGAAAGAAAGAATGCTGGGACAGATACGATAACAAAACACCATACCTAGACAACGTGGTATATTGTGGTTATGGTGGTTACAGCACTATATTCCCCCTCTGTATGGACATGGTTCACGCCCACCACTACCATGAAAGCCAAACATTTCCCTCTTCTTTTCACCGCCCTCTCCCCTCTTATTCTATAATCCCTCTCTCCCCTTCCTCTTCATCCTCCCCATCGTTCTCTCTCTCTCCTGTCTTTCCCTCTCATCCCATCGTTCTCTCTCTCCTGTCATTCCTCTCATCCCATCCTTCTCTTCAACCTCCCCCCTCCCTTCTCTTTCCCCAAACCCCTCCCTGCTCTCTTCCCTTCCCCTACCCCTTCTCATCCCCCCTCTTCAAAATTCTTCCCTCATCCTGTCTCTCCTCCCTACCCTTTAACTGCCCCCTCCCCCTCCCTGCCCCTCCCTCACCCACCCCCTCCCCCAGTATCAATAAAGGTGAGTTAACGAGTTACATTATCCGCTACAGGTATGCCCTCCTTGGTACCAGGTGTCAAAGAGTCGGATATACTGTAGTGGTGAAGCTCTTGATATTGGTAACACAGGTTCTATTGGTGAAATTGGAACACGGGGAGGTCGAGTGGTTCAGTCCCATTGGGGCTATTTTTTCAGTGTAATTTTTGTTGTTTTTATTGGAATATTATCGGATATGTAAGTGACTATAATATATAAATAATAATAATAATAATAATAGCAAAACAAAGGTAAAAAATATTAAAACAAAATTAAATAGCCCACTTTATTAACTAAAATACATACTTGTAAATAATAAAAATAAACCAATAATTTCAAATACACTAATTAAAAAAAGAAAAAAAAACCGAAAAATACACCAAATAATGTAAACAAAACCAAGAGTCACGTGGTAGAGTCAGCTGATGAGAGGAGAAGAAGGCAGAGAGATAATGGAGGGGGTGAACACATAGGTCATTCAGGCAGGTGAGTGTGTGAAGCCTGATAGTGTAATAACAATGTAAACTGGGTGATGATAGGAGAGAGAGAGAGAGAGAGAGAGAGAGAGAGAGAGAGAGTGATGGGTGTGTGTGACAATGTGGGGTGACCAGGGAGTATACAGTGTGGCTGTGGGTGTGACTGATGAACCTATTGTGGTGTGTGTGTGAGGGAAGGAGTGTTATTATGTTAGTAGGGGTGTGGCACGTTAACCTATACCTGAGCCCCCCTCTTGTCACACACACACACACACACACACACACAGGGAATATATCGTCATCTCTTTTTCAAATTATTTTTATCTCTGTTTATCTTTACTATTTATTAAATTACTGATCTTTTCCTCACATTCATCATATTGTTTATCTATCCAATTATCTCTCTCCCTCTTCCACCTTCCCTCTCTCTCTCCCTCCCTCCCTCCAACAAAAGACTGCCTCACTAGGACATTCTCCGCCACTCTCCGTGAACGTCAGAACCACACCGCTGCCACCATCAACTCATCAAACAATACACCCACACCAACATTTCAAACTACCAAATCACTCGTTCAATGCCGGCGATCTTCCTCCTCCACCTCAAGATACCCGTGTATGAAAGATGGGCCAAACGCTACCAGATATACCTGTGAAAAAGTGGGAACACGGCGTAACTCGTTCCCCTCTACCCAACCCCTGCCTTCCTCCCGATGGGATGATACCTCTAAAAGGCTGGGCAAACAGCGCAGATTTTTTTTACCTTTGCCTGTGTAATACCCGTGAAAAGCTGGACAAACACTGGGGTTATTGGCAGGGGGTGAGGAAGGGAGTAGAGGAGGGTCTAAGAGCCAGAGAGAGAGAGAGAGAGAGAGAGAGAGAGAGAGAGAGAGAGAAAATGCGCTGTGTGTGTTCCACTGTTCCGTGAATTGACGCCCTGCATTTTTTTTTCTGTCAGGGATTTGGCGACCCTTCCAATGTGTGTGTGTGTGTGTGTGTGTTGCAAGGGCTCCACTATTTCTCCCCCCACTCCAGTATCTGTCAATTGAAACTTTATATAAACGCCATGACTAAATCACCTTTTTATTTCGTTTCTTTTCCCGGTATTTTAATATTTATTCGTACGATTTTTTTTATGGAGAGAGACAGGGAGGTGGGAGGTGTTGTACTTCACTATCGGAAGGGAAGAAGGGGGGCAGGGAAGGGAAGAGAAGGGAGAGAGGAGTTCCAGTCTCTTCCCTGCAACGTTCAAAACACCAAAACCTCTTCTTCATAGACATCAACACAGCCACACGGAAAAAAAAATCTTACCACTTTTTTGTGTGAAACAATATGACACCACGGACGAGGGATTTTGACAAGCCTTCCAAGACAACCTGAGTCTTATTGATCATTTCGATATACATGTATTAAGTGTGTGTGTGTGTGTGTGTGTGTGTGTGTGTGTGTGTGTGTGTGTGTGTGTCACTCACCAAGGAGCAGTGACAGTGACCCGAGACTTGGACAAACAAATAAAACAGAAAATACATAAATATACATCCTACCAATCCACACGTCACCTGAACCACCAGTCATCATCCTAGTCCAGTCATCATCATCCTCCAACACTCGTCCAGTCATTATCATCCTCCACCAATCACCATCAATCTCCACCACTCGTCTAGTCACCACGCCAATCACTACCGCAAGAAAACCAAATTGCTGTTCTTCACATCCACTGCCTATTAGAGACGTGAAGCACAATATATATAGTACACACACGAGGTGATTCACTATTATTAACACGATCTGTCTCTGGGTTGATTCCATTAGCGGCGACACGCACACCATCATGAGTGTGGGGGGGGGGTGAAGGAGAGGTGTGAAGGGTGGTAAGAGGGATGTGTGGGGTGTGAAGGGTGTTAAGAGGGATGTGTGGGGTGTGAAGGGTGTTAAGAGGGATGTGAGGGATGTGTGGGGTGTGAAGGGTGGTAAGAGGGATGTGTGGGGTGTGAAGGGTGTTAAGAGGGATGTGTGGGGGTGTGAAGGGTGTTAAGAGGGATGTGTGGGGTGTGAATGAGTAGTGAGAGGGGTGTTAAGAGGGATGGGAAGGAGATGTGTATGTGGAGTGTGTGTGTGTGTGATGTGGTGTGAGGGTGTGATGGTTTTGTTTAGTAGAGTGTGATGTGTGGGGATGTGAGAAGTATGTGCGGCTGCGATATCCACAGTGGATCACATTAATCAGTAGCAGTAGTAAGAGTCACATTAGTATATTAACAGAAGAATTCATGGGAGGATCCTGTCAACACGCACGCACGCACGCAAGCATACCTGCACGCACACACACACAAAAACCAACTAAAACACACATACACATTTTATTTCATTTACTTTATGTATTCGTTGAAGTTATTATAGTTTAGTTGCCATGGTGAAGTGTTGCTTTACCTATGGATAACACGTCTGGTGATGTAGAGTCGCTTTACACCCAGCCTTACCTTTACTTGTTCCAGTGTGTGTGTGTGTGTGTGTGTGTGTGTGTGTGTGTGTGTGTGTGTATACTTTTGCACACACACATACATACACACACACGTACAAAACAAAGAAACAACAGGGTGATCCATAAATTATTCAAAACGTTACCAAAAAAAAAATATAAAAATTATTACCACCCCAAATATTAAAAGACAGAATAATGTTACTTTTATTACACTTGACGAACAACATTTATTTTTTCTCTCTCAAAAATATTTTATGGAGATACTGTAAATATCTTGTTCGTTGTAGTTAACCCAGAAAAAAATATGGATGATTATTGACATTAACTTACTGGATAGATAAGAGATATGAAGGATGGTTGGGGGAAAATTCTTCAGTGATGGTTAATGAAAACACTGTGGCTTTAACTCTCCTGGCAACTGATATGACCGACACGGAAAAAAAAAAAGTTTGATTTGATTTTGACAGAGAACAAAGGTTGGTTGATGGCAAAACCTCTTACTCATTGTTAGTCCTGGACGAGTCATAGTGCCACGACTGGATAGTTCAAGAGTGTCAGCCCAGTATGATCTTAACAGTGCCACCCATCAGATGATTCACAGTGCCACTACTAGATAATCTACAGTGCCAATCTAGCTGATGTGAAATGCCAGTCCAGACTAGCTTGAGGCACCATTACACAGGTTGAGAGAGAGAGAGAGAGAGAGAGAGAGAGAGAGAGAGAGAGAATGTGTGAACAGCGGAAGGTTAAGGAGGGGGCAGGAGGAGGGGGGATTAAAGGGGGGATTAAAGGGGGGATTAAAGGGGGGTTAAAGGGGGGTCCTACAATATTGTCAAGACCACGGGAAAAAAATAAACAAATAAAAAAATCGTCACAAAGCTAAAATGGAAATGGCTCGGAATTTCACCAACAAAATATATTTTTTCGCACGAATGACTGACCAAAGTGACACTGCCATTTTTTCTTCCACCACGTGATTATTATTTCTATTTTACTTTCTATTTTCTCGCTCCTGTTCCCCTCCTTTCATTTTGAAGGGAAGGGAAGGGAAGGGAAGGGAGACGAGGCAATGGAAAGTTAGAAATGAAGACAGGGGAAAGCAAAAACAGGGGTAGAAGTGGAGGAGAAGGAAAGGGAACGAGTTTGAGAGCCGTGATAGACGCACCGTGGTGGTGAGTTCAGGTACTGCACAGGTATAATAAGTCCGTCAGGTGGTGGGACAAGCTTTCAGACCCACAGCTTGAACCGGCTAATGCTGTTTACCGTCTCCCGCTTATGGTTATCAATTATTTCTCTAATGTTTCTTGCACCTGTATAAAATAATTAAGACAGAATACAGGTAACAGTGACAACATTACGTCAACAGTTAACAGTGCCAACATTACCCCCCAAGTTTATTTAATCAACTGGGTGACAACACTAAGCAAAATTCCTCAACAGGTGAGTGACATTACCCCCAGGCTACCGTAATGAGCCTACCTATGTGGGTGATGAAGGCAGGTACTGTTATCCTACTCACCCACCCACTCACCCACCCAACCCACCCACTGTTCACGGATTATTATCAGGAAGTAATTACTGTAATATATATAAAAATAACAAAAAGATAAAATCATCAGTGAAAAATAAACTCATACATACTAGTCAAACATCAGTAAGGTACAACTGGAGTCATCCATACTAATATTCATCATCCACACGCTACAACTCTTTACCCCCGGATATTAACATTTACGTGACACGCTTAAGCTTTGGGTAACACTTAAAAATTTGGCTGACAAGCTTAAGAGTTTAGGTAACACGCTTATAGCTTAGGTGGCTCACTTAAAACAAGCTGATGGCTCTCTCTCTCTCTCTCTCTCTCTCTCTCTCTCTCACACACACACACCCACACCCACAAACAAACACAGTTAACAAATAAAATAAATAAAATCTCTTTCCACGTTACATCATTTGTGTATCAACTCTCAACACAGCTAATGTTCTCCTCTGTTCACTGTACTAGAAAAAAAAAGAAACGTAATGTATTTTATTGAAGTCAAAAATATTCCACTACACCAACATTCATCACTAAACACAACAACAACAAAAATGAAATAAGTTAATAAATCCATCTAAATCATACAACTTTCTACCCCATCCACCAAAAAGAGTAGCCATAATAGTTTCTTTTAACTGGGGGTATATATTCACAAATGCACGGTATTACTCCGGCCTATGTATAATGTATACCGTAATATGTGGGTTTATACATTAATCCATGTTATTATCCCCGGACCAACACATATATATGGAAGGCTAGACATTATTCGTGTCCGGCAAAAGGGTGATGTAGGTAGGTGGGTGATAGTGGTGGGGTAAGGTTAGGTTAGGTAGGAATTGGCGAGGTGGGATGGGGTGGGGTGGAGTGGGGGTGGGTGGGGTGGGGTGGGGTGGGGTGGGGTGGGGTGGGTGTGGGGTGGGGTGGAGGGGTGGGGGGGTGGGGTGGGGGTGAGGGGGTGGGGGGGGGGGGGGGGGGGGGGGGTGGGGTGGGGTGGGGTGAGAGGTCAGACAGCATCAATTAACGACCGAAACTTCACCACTAAAACTAATAAAAAAAAGAAAAAAGATCTTATTTTGCACATCTTCCCTTCATCTATCCTCCTCAGTCATGGGTGAAGCAACACAAAAACGGGTCGCGGAAATACAAAAGAAAAAAGGGGGTGGTAACCTCTTCAAGCCATGAAGAATTTGACGTTAAAGTTCGCAATTAGACGTCTGACGAAATGGTAAAAAGTGAAAAAAAAAACCTGGATTTCTTTCGTGGACTTGGTGAGTCAAAAATCCAGAGGTGGAACAGCGAGGAGACAAGAAGCCATTGACAACCACCTGTCTGTATAAATTCATTAGACGAAGACTAAAAGGGAAAGCCTCTGTATCCACGTAGTTAGTCTTAACATAAGAACATAAGAAAATAAGGAGTCTGCAATAGGCCGGTTGGCCTGTGCATGGCAGCTCCTGTCGAGAGTTACTACCACTCTCTATCATCCATGAATCTATCCAGCCTCCCTTTGAAACTTTCCAGAGTCCCAGCACTTACTACAAAGTTGCTAAGCTTGTTCCACTCGTCCACCACCCTATTTGTAACCAGTTCCTTCCTATCTCCCTCCTAAACCTAAACTTATCCAACTTGAATCCGTTGCTCCGAGTCCTATCCTGCTCGGATATTATAAGAACTTTATCTATATCACCTTTATTGATTCCTTTCACCCACTTGAATACTTCTATCATATCTCCCCGCACTCTTCGTCTTTCTAGGGAATGCAAGTTAAGTTTCTTTAGCCTATCCTGATATGGAAGGTTTCTAAGTCCCGGAATCATTTTTGTCATTCTTTGCTGCACCGACTCTTGAATTGATATCCATTCTATAATAGGGGCACCAGAACTGAACCGCATAATCGAGGTGCGGCCTAACTAGCGCAAGATATAGTTGCAATAAGACCTCTGCACTCTTATTACTTACACTTCTAGATATAAACCCAATACTCTGTTTGCCTTATTTCGAACATTAACGCACTGTTTTCTAGGCCGTAGGTCCGGGCTTACAAGTACCCCGAGGTCTCTTTCACAAGTCGACTTCTCTAGGTTGATGTTGTTAAGGCTGTATACATTGACAGTATTTGTTCTTCCAATATTAAGTACGCTGCACTTGCTGGTGTTGAATTTCATTTGCCATTTTTCAGACCACCCCTGCAGTTTATTTAGATCCTCCTGTAATGCATTTGCATCCTGCCCTGAATTAATCTGCCGCCCTATTTTGGTGTCATCCGCAAACTTGCTTATGTCACTGCTGATCCCAGTATCAAGATCGTTTATGTAGATTATGAACAACCCAAGGACGAGTATAGGACAGTAATAACATACACCACTTTATACTCAAGGACGCCACCGTTACTAAGAACAATAATCTGTTGAACTTCCTGTTGCCAATGTCACTATTACCGCTTCTTCTTCTGTTGTGGTTTTCCTGTTGGTGTGTGTGTGTGTGTGTGTGTGTGTGTGTGTCTCAACTGTTCCTCCTGCTGTTTCTACTGCATCTGTCGTTTGGCTGTCGGTGCTGTTCTTACCTGGTGCTGTTCTTACCCGGTGCTGTTCTTACCCGTTGCTGTTCTTACCTGTTACTGTTCTTACCTGTTGCTGCTGTCTCTCACCACCAACACACCGTAACACTCACCTGTAAAACAAAGAGAAAATGTTATCAGAACAGCACAAGAGAACGACAGAGCGAGTGTGTTAACAAGGCATAACTTACCCAGACAGTCAGACATGATAAACAGAGAGAGAAAAACAAAGAGAGACAAAGAAGAGAGAGAATTGAAAGACAGTAAAAGAAGAACACGATAAATAAAGACAGACAGATAGACAGACACGGACAGACAGACTACACAAACATGCTACCAACCTAGTATTAACGCACGGTAAGGTGGTAACATTAAACGGGGTCCACACACACACACACACACAAAGCCAGCCATCATTAGAGAAGGTAAGATTAAGGCAGTGATCTTAAATTATAACTAAATGTATCCAACACACTTTCAGACATTGTTCACATCAAAAATAAACTAACATAATGCAACAGTAAGTCTGACGTAAATACCACAACTTCAACAACTGTTCCTGAAGCGATCTGATATATATAGCTTCAGGGAGTGTATTCAGAAACGTTAACAAAACTACAGAATTATCTAGTTACTTCCACAGGCAATGATAATATCATAATGGTGTATAGCCTTACCCAAAACATAACAGAAATCTACACGATAAAACCTACAGAATCTCGTATAATCCTGAAGTTACAGTCACATCATTTAACATATCATCAACACCATTACAGGAGGAACATTTATGTAGCGTGTGCACCATGTTTCGTGACTATGGTAAGGTATCATGCAATAATACTAAGCGCTTCTTATATTACCTACAGCAGTTATACTATCTATTACCTGCGCGACCTATAGCAGTACGTGTCCATCAGTTATCGCTGGGTAGCTTAGGTGTCTCAACATAACACCTCCTGAGAATGACGAACGGAACATAAGAACATAAGAAAATAAGGAGTCTGCAATAGGCCGGTTGGCCTGTGCATGGCAGCTCCTGTCGAGAGCTACTACCACTCTCCATCATCCATGAATCTATCTAGCCTCCTTTTGAAACTTTCCAGGTTCCACCACTTACTACAAAGTTGCTAAGCTTGTTCCTCGTCCACCACCCTATTTGTGAACCAGTTCCTTCCTATCTCCCTCCTAAACCTAAACTTATCCAACTTAAATCCGTTGCTCGAGTCCTATCCTGCTCGGATATTATAAGAACTTTATCTATATCCCCTTTATTGATTCCTTTCACCCACTTAAATACTTCTATCATATCTCCCGCACTCTTCGTCTTTCTAGGGAATGCAAGTTAAGTTTCTTTAACCTATCCTGATATGGAAGGTTTCTAAGTCCCGAATCATTTTTGTCATTCTTCGCTGCACCGACTCTAGTGAATTTATATCCATTCTAAAATAGGGGCACCAGAACTGAACCGCATAATCGAGGTGCGGCCTGACTAGCGCAAGATATAGTTGCAATAAGACCTCTGCACTCTTGTTACTTGGGAGAGACTAGGAGACGTACAGTAGTAGTAGCCTGCACCACCACCACCACGCAGGGTATCAACAACACGTGTATGGTAGCTGCTCGACCGCTAATCTCTGGGCAGCATTAGTGATGATGAATGTTCTACGACGCGAGATTTATTATTGTTGAGACCCCTTATAAGAATCTGTTCTCCCGGGAATATTTCTTTATGGAAATTACGTATATAATCTAAGTGAGGGGAGGGGGAATGGGAAGGGAGGTGAAGGGATGTGAGGTGGAGTGAGTATATATGGTGAGGCCAGTAAAAGCAAAAGTAGGAGCAATTTTGAAAAAGAGAATTAAACTGTCCTATGGCGAGAACGTCAACATGGAGTGATCATTGCCTGCCAGGTGAGGCGACCATTATCGGGCAGGCGGTGTGGAGAGCGCGCACGCACACGCACGCGCACACAATACGCACGCACGCACGCACGCACGCACGCAACGCACGCACGCATCGCATCGCAACGCACGCACGCACGCACGCACGCACGCACGCACGCACGCACGCACGCACGCACGCACGCACGCATCACGCACGCGCGCGCACACACACACAATATCATCATCATCAATAATATCAATATCATCATCAATATCATCATCATCATCATCATCGTCACACACATCATCATCACACACACACACACACACACACCAAAATCTTCCCAAGCCCCAAAACAGTTACCTTAGCCCCACTTAGAGATAAAAAAATATATAACATTATGAATGGTTAAGCGTCTGTCTAGGATGGTGTCAATGACCTTCGCCCGCTCGTCACCACCTGAAGATTACCACACGTGTGTATGTTAAGTGCTGCGGGCAAGAAGTTGTGTTCTCTCAGCTTCAAGACGGAAAACACTGAAAGTTTCGCCTCCCAGCTTATGAAGTTTAATAACCCTAACGCTAACCTAACGCTGATCCAACCTAACTTATCTAACGCTATCGCTAACTAACCTAAACTAACAACATCTAACCAAACCTAACGCTAATTTAACCTAGAGCTAACTAACCTAACCCCCCCCCCCCAGGTAGGCATTAGGGCGGTTTATCTTCAGGTGAAATAAGCTGGAGAAGGGGTGAGCTAATCATCAAGTGATCCTAACAAAGATGACTGAACAACAAGGAAGCCATAGACAGATAACGATAAGAAGAAATAGATAAATGAATGTAGTAAAGAAATGAGATCAAATAACGGGGAAGACATAGATAGAGAGATAGCTTGATAAGATAGATAGATAGATAAAAATACAACGATAGACAAGTAGATAAGAGACTAGGTGTACTTACAGAGATAAACAAGGAGAGGAATATAAACTACAGTAAACAAAACACGTCAGGAGTCAAAGTGAAGGCGCGTCATCAAACCTGTTATGCAATAAACCGTAAACAAGCAAGTTCTACCCGTCGAGGAGAGAGGTCATACGTGACTACCGGGAGGGGGTGTGTGGGGGGGTAGGACTAAGAGAGGTCACAGGGCATCGTAGGTCACAGGGCATCGTAGGTCACAGGGCACAGCAGGTCACAGGAGGTCACAGGGCACAGCAGGTCACAGGGCATCGTAGGTCACAGGGTACAGCAGGTCAAAGGGCACAGCAGGTCGCCAGGAGGTCACAGGGCACAACAGGTCACAGGGCATTGTGGGAGGTCACAGGGTACAGCAGGGCACAGGAGGTCACAGGGCACAGCAGGGCACAGGAGGTCACAGGCACAGCAGGGGCATTGGTGGAGGTCACAGGGGCACACAGGGCACAGGAGGTCACAGGCACAGCAGGGCACAGGAGGTCACAGGGGCACAGTTATGGGGCACAGGAGGCTACAGGGCATCGCAGGTCACAGGGCATCGCAGGTCACAGGGTACAGCAGGGCACAGCAGGTCAAAGGGCACCGTAGGTTATAGGATTCGGCAGGTCACACACACATAGGACGGCGGTGAGTGCCTTCGTGTGGTTAGGGAAAGTAACTCGAAGGATAGACTCGCCTATCCTTTCACCTCTCATTAGTGTGAAGGACGGAGGTTAGTGTCTTAATTGGTTAATCGATACTAAAGGAATGATATCCTGTTTAGAGGCAATGACTTTATTGTTCTTTCTTTGTTCAAGGACGAGTGACGTAGGTGACGGTATTTCCAGGAAGAAGAACGAGTGACGTGTTTTAGGTAAGACCGAGAGATGAAGGACGTGTACCTGGGATTATAAAGAGACGAGAAACACGAGTCCTTTCCCCCCCATCACCTCTCCCTCCCCTACCCTCCACAATATTCCCCACCCCCCTCCTTCTCCCTCCCTCCCCTACCCTCCACAATATTCCCCACCCCCCTCCTTCCTTCCCTCCCTCTCCCTACCCTTAACATATTATCTCTCTCTCTCTCTCTTCCCCAGAAACAATCTCATTTTCTAGACTCCAATGATTGACTCGTTCAGAAAGGAGGATATAAAGGGGAAGGAAATGAAGTGCCCACTCGCCTTAAGTCCTGGTGCGTGATGATGCTGCCATTTACTCGGCCCCGTGATCCAGTTGTGAGTGGCGAGTGACTGCTAGTACAAACACTCCGAGTGAGAGAGAGAGAGAGAGAGAGAGAGGGAGGGAGGTAGGGAGGGAGGTAGGGTGTGGGAGGTTACCAGGGCAAGTTTAGGATGTTGAGGTGCTGGATTTGTCACGTTAGGGAGAGGGAGAGAGAGAGAGATCCTCGAATCCAGACACAAGGGCAAAGAAAAGAGAAAAGGGCAGCTGGGTATAGTGGACAAGCGATACAACAATAGGGCAAAGGGTGAGTGTATAAACTAGGTACTGAGACCACGCCGAGGAATAGGAGCTGAAACAGATATTGGGTATAAGGTGTGGATGAGAAGGGTATAAGGTGTGGATGAGAAGGGTATAAGGTGTGGATGAGAAGGGTATAAAGATGATGATGAAAGAATGACTGGACAAGAGAAGGATACATGGGTTGGTTAGGTGGGTTGGGTAGGTAGGGTGGGTAGGGTAGGTAGGGTGGGTGGGATAGGTGAAAGTGGGTGGGTGGTGGGTGGAGTGGTGGGGTGGTGGGTTGGGTGGAGTGGATGGGTTGGGTGGGTGGGGTAGGCGGGTGAGTGGCAACAAGGCGGCCCCGAAGTAATAACTAAGTATATACACCTCAGGCATCCCACTCAGAGGTTCTGTACACACACACACACACACTCTTCTCATACTTTAACTGGTGATGTGTGGCGCATGTTGCTTAGGCGTGGAAACAGCGGGGGAGGAAGTGGTGTGTGTGTGGGGTGGTAGTTGGTGGGGTGGTAGTTGGTGTGGGGTGGTAGTTGGTGGGTAGAGTTGGGTGTGGCAGTTGGTGGGTGGTAGTTGGTGTGGGGGTGGTACCGGTGGGGTGGTGGTGGGGTGATAGTGGTGGGGGCAGTGTAGCTCAGGGTGGTGCTGGTGTGGGGTGGTAGTTATGTGGGGTGGTAGGTGTGGGGTGGTATTTGAAAAGGGGTATTTGGTGTGGGGTGGTATTTGGTGTGGTGTAATTGGTGGGGGTGGTATTTGGTGGGGGTGGTAGTGGTGTGGGTGGTAGGTAGGGGTGGTAGTGGTGGGGTGGTAGTTGGTGTGGGGCGGTAGTAGTGGGGGTGGTAGTTGGTGTAGGGGCAGTGGCGTGGGGTGGCAGTGGCGTGGGGTGGCAGTGACGTGGAGTGGTAGTGGTGGGGGGGTGGTAGTGGTGTAGGGGTTAGTGAGGGAGGTGGAGAGGCAAAGTGTGAGAAGAAGTAAGTGGTGTAGGTAGTAATAGTGGTAGTAGTAGTGGAAGTAGCGCAGGTGGTGGTGGTAATGGCGAGGGAGGGTGGTGGTAGTGGTGGTGGGTCAGGCGGTGAGGGTACCGTTGCAGTGTGTAGCGGTGACCCAGGACGTGCCACAGCCTCGCCCGCTACCAGGATTCTCCATACCAACCAACTAACTAACTTACTAAAGCCTCCTCACCTGACCTTACCTCACCTCTCATCTTACCTTACCTCAATCCACTCGACCTCACTTTCCTCTTCCTTACCTCCTCTTCCTCACCTCACCCTCCTCTTCCTCACCTTACCTCGCCCTTTTCATCTCGCCCTCCTCCTCCTCCTCCTCCTGACGCCAAGGCTCCTCTTAGGTATCTACACTTCACCATCTCAACCACTTCTTATACACTTCATGGCCTTATATATGTGTGGGGGGGAAGGGGAGGAGATGAGGAGGGGAGGAAAGAAGGATGAGTGGAAACATATAACTAAAGATAAAATCAAAATGGCCAGTGAGAAAACACTAAAAAAAAAAAAAAAAAAAGACTGAGAGAAAGACATAAGAAGAAACAGAGGCGAGAGAGAGAGAGAGACGCACAACCTCAATGAATATAAATTTCATCTATTTCACACTTCAACCCAACTACTTTTAAGCCCAAACCTGTCCAACCTGAACTACAGTACACTTGACCCTGTAACAGTAAACCGGACAACGGAGGAGGACGCTAACCTAACCTAACCTAAACCAAACCTATCGTACCTGACTTTCCGGGAGACACCACCACCACAACACCCATTAGAGTCCCGCCTGCCAGGATAAATGCCGAGTCACTGTTTTAAGCTGGCGACGTTCACCTCAAGAGACCCACTAAAGAGCCTCAATGACTCTACAGTAGATTCCCTCACTAGGCGCATCCCTATTATCCCCCCCTAGACTCCCTTAGAGGCTTATAAGATGGCTGGGAGGACTAGAAGACTACTAGGAGGCTTACAAAACGACATACAGGCCTACACGACGGCTACAAGACAACCATGATTTCTACAACACGACTATGATTTCTACAAGACGACTGAAGATTCCTACAAGACGACTATGATTTCTACAACACGACTATAATATTTACAAGACGACTAAGGAGCCAACTAAACGACTACAAGACGACCCTCCGACTTCACACGTCACTACACACCCTCCCTCCTCCCATAACCAGATGATTTACAATGCGATGACCAGCGACCATCCACAGTAACCCGAAGCGCCTTGGACGTCCCCCGCATCCAATAGGTATTATCCATATGTATCCACCGAGTTCCAGGAGGTCAGCAGGAAACGGTGACCAACAGAACCTGATGATCAACTGGAATAAAAGTGACCAGAATATCTATTGTTACGTTCCTACAGGAGGATATAAAATAACCCACTAGAGATAACGAAATAAAGAGGTGAAAAAAAACTAATAAAGAATGTGATTAAATGAACAGAGAAGAGAATAAAGAATAAAAATCCTGTATAATGATAAACTATGTAATAATCTAAACAAAAGGAACAAATTCACAAGAAAATATACAACAAAGAAAGTAAAAATGATCTTAATTTACGTGACAATATTGAGTGATGAAAGTAAAAGTTGAATATGCAAATTAGCTTCCATTTTCCCACACACACACACACGCACACACACACACTCTCTCTCTCCCTTCCTTCTTTTTTCCCTCGCCTAAAAAAAAATATTAATAAAAAATGACTTACACTTTCCGGCGTGGAACTCGTGATAATAATCTAGGGATCACCAGAAGGTTAGGTTAGGTTCGGTTCGGTTAGGTTCGGTTAGGTTAGTGTTTAATCACTGCTGAAATAAATTGTGGGGGGGGGGGGAAGTCTAATCTTCACGTAATGCTGAAGTAATATATAGTTCCCAACACCAAGACACGGAAGCAAGTATGATAAATGCAACGTCAGCACGAGCAATCAATAACGCCTGGCATTAGTCTCCACCCCAGAATGACGGTCTGTTTATTAGCTACGCCTGACTAAGGTTCGCTCGCCTTCTGCATACAGTAACGCTCTATTACAGGGACGAGACACAAGCCCTCAACAATAGTGCATCGTCTGTATAAACACTAAACAACGTCTGGCATTTATCTTTAAAAATGGTTACTACGCCAGACGAACGTTCGCTCGCTCGCCATCTGCCCAGTGACCTTTTTTTTTATGGCAGGAGAACATCAGGGTACCAAACATTAATGGCTACAAAATTACGGGAACCAACAAGTGTCCACACAAGACTTTTGCTGTGACGTGCTGGTGTTTTTATGGAGGCGAGAGAGAGAGAGAGAGAGAGAGAGAGAGAGAGAGAGAGAGAGAGACCCCTGCTAACACACAATCCTCTTAACACATTAAAATCATATGACTGATAGAATAAAAGATAACACCTAAGGGATATAACCTGACCTCATCCTCACTGATAAACTTTTTAATCTAACTCATAATCTCCGATAAACTAACGCGGGTGCAGTCAGCTATAACAAAGCTTAAATGATGTTAATTTGATAAGAAGAAACGTAAATGAATAATAAAATGAATAAATATAGGAATAAAAATATCACACACACACACACACACACACACACACACACACACACACACACACACACACACACAGACGAATTAATAATGAAATAAAATACATAATGCGATAAAACCGTGAATAAACTTGGGTATTTCTGACTTGGATTCTACGCGATGATATAATTCTTTTAACATTTTCCTTGATCTTATCTGAGACTGTCTTGTCCATCCTCAGAATAACGGGAAATATGAAGACGACTTGAGAGAGAGAGAGAGAGAGAGAGAGAGAGAGAGAGAGAGAGAGAGGAGGGGTTGAACCTGGAGGGAAGAAGAAAGATGATGAAAGAGGAGAAAGTGAAGATGAGGAGGGAGGGAGGAAGATAATGGGGGAGGGAAGGAGAGGAAATGCAAAGAGAGACAAAGAAGACAGAGGTGGGGGAGGGGGAGAAGGAAAGGGGTGATGAAAGAGGAGAAAGTAAAGGAGGACATTGAGGAGAAAAAGATCAAGGAAAAAAGAGAGAGAGACAGAGAGAGATTGAGAACACACACACACACACACACACACACAGACAGACAGACATACAAACACCGGTGGCCAGCAGAGAGGAGGCCAGCTGGTGTCGTGCAGGGCCAGAACACCTCAAGGGTTTGGTCGATACTTGGAGTCACTCACCTCACAACCTTATTCTTTTCTCATTATTTTATTTTTTTATATTTTTTAGGGGGTTGATTTTGGTCCCCAGCAGCACCCACCCACCCACCTATTTTAGTCCCCAGCAGCACCTACCCACCTATTTTAGTCCCCAGCAGCACCCACCCACCCTATTTTAGCAGTACCCACCAGGTCCCCAGTATTACCCACCCACCTATTTTAGTCCCCAGCAGTACCCACCCACCTATTTTAGTCCCCAGCAGTACCCACCCACCTATTTTAGCCCCAGCAGCACCCACCCACCTATTTTAGTCCCCAGCAGCACCCACCCACCTATTTTAGTCCCCAGC
This sequence comes from Homarus americanus, assembly GCF_018991925.1. NCBI lineage: Eukaryota > Metazoa > Arthropoda > Malacostraca > Decapoda > Nephropidae > Homarus > Homarus americanus. The sequence goes on from NW_024746161.1 coordinate 7,052,954, forward strand.
AGTACCCACCCACCTATTTTAGTCCCCAGCAGCACCCACCCACCCAACCCAACACAGTATTAAGATCATCACATACAAATACATTGCAGTCACAAGTGCATTTTGGATTTTCTGAAGAATTATTATAACCCAGTTTATTTTACCTGTTGATTAATACCCTGACGCCACCTTAGGGGTTTAGATTAGGTTAGACTGGCTTAGGTTAGGTTAACATTCGAACTTAGTTAACAGGTGAAATAAGCTGGAGTGTCTAATCTTCAGGTGATCTCATTCATACGGTGTTTGTTTCACGTCTGTGTACTGCAAAACAATAGGTAGGCAAGACTAACACAAGACACACAGAAGGTAATGTGTGTAAGTAAACATGGCAGGTCATTTGGAGAAGAGAGGGGGGGAGGGGTAAGCCTGTGTCCTCTGCGGGGCGACACACCCAGACTGACCTACATCTGAGCTGTGTTTACCTGATACACCATGAACAAAGGTAAAATTGCATAAGTTAGTTGTGTAGAAAGATGTGGGCGTATACTTTATATTCAAAAGAGCTTCTTGGTTGAGTGTGGAGAAAATAACGTCGAGAGGGAAGGACAAAAAAGATGTGGAATGGTTGACCGCGAACGGCGTTTAATCACGTAAATTTACACGTATTATACTCGACACGTTCAAGGTAAATTAAAAAAAAATCCTGGGTACAAGCGCCGTCACTACCTTGAGGAACCAGACACGGCTGAGTCATCGTGTTGGGTCGTGATCACCTTCAAGGAGGAATTAAATGATATAATTGAATCACATACAACAGCAGGTTTAGGGGTTATGTTGAGGCAGGCAAGACCACAGCACTTGTGGGGGGAGGGGTAGGTAAAGGTGGGCGAGGGTGGGTGTGAGGGTGGGCGTGAGGGTGGGCGTGAAGGTGAAGGGGTGGGTGGGTGTGTGTGTGTGTCTTCTGTCTTTGTGTGGAGGAGGGGACGTCAGGGGTGAGGTGGGGGCGTTATGGGAAGGGGGAAGAATAAGGAATTTGTCCAGCAGGTGTCGTGCTAGATTGGACGGCTATAACGAGTAAATGTCGGGGCCTTATTACTTAATACCTGTACTTATTTACACGCTGTTACTCCTCCCTCACATACAACAATAAAAAGTTACCTATATAAAGTATATAGTTTTAGCTTCTAATACATCACATATATATCAATCAACACAAACTCTGGAAACTTATCACCTTCGAGGTCAACTACTATGAACTACCAACTTCTCATTTCCACTTCTCCCACACTTTAAGAGTAGCGTAGCTGTGATCAGTGCCTGAGGCTAATGTACAGGTGTTGGGCTGCGTGATAGGTGCAGCCTTCATCACTACCAAGTCGATGATTCCCTTCCCTCCCTCCTTCTCCAATGAGTCCCACACCCCGCCCCTCCTCCTTCAAGAAATCATCCGGCCTTCGTCATACTGTAATGGAGAACACATCTTGAGGTCCTGTTATTAACCTCCTCCTACCCCTCTCTCTCTCTCTCTCCCCTACCACAAGGCGCCAACGACTGACACACACCATACCCTTGTCTCACCACACAACACATCCGCTTCCATTCACCTGCTGCCGCGCCCCCAGATACAAAGAACACTTAGAATAGGCACAGATCATTACAGCAGAAATACAGCCCCATCATACAAGTTTTTTTTACAGTACCTAACCAGCCCTTATATTCACATTGGCACATCACAAGACACAACCCGGGTATAACACTCATATTACCTGGTTATCGCAATGCAGTGATGGTGTCCTCAGTTGCTCACGTAAATATCAACTGAATTTTTCATCGTATTTCTAAAAGGCGGATGATGGGTCAAGCCCCCCGCCGCCTATTGGTACTAAAATAAACTAGTATGGTGATTTTCTTCCGTTTCTGCTGCACTTCATTTTCACGTCTCATTTTAAATCGGATAAAAACAGAGAGAAACGTGTAGGAGAATGTGCTCAGGTGGCGGTGGTTCGCTCTCCCCCTTCTGAATTATATCAGTTCAGCAAATACACCCTTTCCTTAGGTGGCAGGATTAAAGCACTTGGTACAGTCTCTCCTCACCCTTCTCACACACACACACACATACACACACACTTATGTATATTTAATAAGTTATTGAGGGTACTTGTGTGTATGTTATTCCGGTGTTTTGAGTATGCAGTTTGTATTCGGTTTCAGTGAACATACTCGTGGAGGACAAAATACGCGTGAGAGTGCGTGTGTGTGTGTTAGCGTTACATATACCGCGTGACCGTGAAAGACCTAATCCGAGTACGCTAATTTCTAACCATCACACTCTCTTAGTTTAAAGGGATTACGTGAAGATTAGGCACCTCAGCATGATTAAACACTTACGTTACCTAGGAGAGTAGAACAGGTTAGGTTAGGTCAGGTTAGGTCAGGTCAGGTCAGGTTAAGTTAGCGTTGGTTAGATTAAGTTAGTGTTGGTTAGGTTAAGGTAGGCTCGGCAAAGCGAAGACGTGTCCATGTTGATTAACTATTTCAACCTCAGTAGCAGTCATTACCAGGACTCCAGACATACTACTGTATCAAATTGTGCTGTATTATATTGTATTCGGGATACAGGTAAGTAAAGCCCTTGAGGACACTGTTGCTTCGTGCACCAGACAGACATCACTGCCTTGTACCGTTCACTGGTAATGGCAGCCTCACGTGCCAGCCACACCCCGACCTCCCACTCCTCTGAAGGTCAATCTCCTGACCTGACGCGGCAACGGGATTATACGGGTTCCTCAATTAACACAAGAGTAACTAAGATGTGTTGGAGGTGTCAGTGTGTGTTGAGGAGGGGGGGGGGGGCACATTCTCGTACCATCTCCGCGACGGACGACCTTTCTGAACCACCACTACCTGACCCCCTTCACCTCCCTCCCCACCAATTGAGTCGACCTACTTCATATAAAATCTACGACATACGATCATCTACAAATTCAACAACAGACGACCCTGACCCTACACGATATAACTGTAGAGCAAAACCTGTCCATACGAAACTCTCACTTTATTTGTTGGTAAAATATAGAACACAACCCTCACTGCCTTTTACTGTAGTCACATAACCCCACCAAACATATTTATATACACTGTAAAGTCAATCCCCTCAAAAAAGTATCGAGACCCCCCAGTGATGGAATATAAAACGAACGATATCCTCAGACGTGTTCCTGTATTGGTAAGGTTGGGTTGGTTTTGGCCCGATGGTTCATACTCTTTCGATGTTTGAGTCTCGATACTTTTTTGGGGGGTGGGTGGCTGTACAACTCTTTACTTCATTCTTTAAAATCCTTCGTAAATTCTCACCCACTTTTATGCTGCATTTAGATGGAGGTAATGTTCTACATGGGTATAATCTAATCCCTCCCACTATCACTACCACCATAACCATCCATACCCACCAACCACATTCATATAATTCAATCCTTCAAGTTACATACATCATAAGAACATAAGAACATAAGAATGGAGGAAACTGCAGCGGGCCTATTGGCCCATACTGGGCAGTCCCGTTTACACCCAACCCCTATTGCTCATATGAGCATCCAACCTATGTTTGAAGCAATTCAGCGTATTCGAGTTAATGATGATATTTGGTAACTTGTTCCATTCATCCACTATCATTATCCATCGACCACAGATCACACCCCCTACTACTACTATTACTTGCTGTCACTCGGAATCGAGTATGACGATCATCTACCTATGATAAGAGTTATTAACGATGTCACCTTCGTTGGTGACTCGAGAGGCAGAGACGGGATCGGTAGAGCCGTTCACAGATGTCGCACGTGTGGAAGGCTACATTTAGTGCGGGAGGGGCGGCGTCAGCGTTTTTCCGGCGCGAGTGCTTGTCTGTCTCGGTATGCAGTCGGGCTAACTCGAAAGTATTGACACCTTGCGTGGTGACCTAAGGAGCTACCTGGAGAAGAGGGGGTGCGTCGGGTGTGTGGAAATAATAGGTTATATGGTGGTGGTGTGTTGGTGGTGGTAATGATTTTAGTAACGCTTGGAGGAACAGAAGAACATAAGAATGGAGGAAACTGCAGCGAGCCTATTGGCCCATACTGGGCAGTCCCATTTACTATACATCCAACCCCTATTGCTACAAGATGCCGCAACACCCACAACCGCGTGTGTGTAATGCCTGTAGATACGAAGAGGACCTGAAGGGCACCAACCAGTTCCCTGCAGTGTGTTGGTTCCTGACCATCACTTGACTCGGTAGCTTTCTTGGTCAACAGTATCAGCTGTTTAGGACCTGAGGGAGAGCACTGACACATTCCTGAAGACGACGAAGGAATAAAGAAGAAAAAGATCAAAAAGAAGAAACGAAAAAATATGAAAAATGAAGAACATGAAGAAAGAAGAAACAAGACCATGAAGAAGAAAGAACAGGAAGTTGAAGAATAATGCAAAAAAAAGAACAAAAAGAAAGAAAAAGAACACGAAGAAAGAAAAACAAAAGGGAACAAGTAAAACAAAGAAAAAGATATAAGAAGAAGAAGGAGCTCAATAGAGTGAAAGTAATTCCTTCCCATAATCACTCAGCCTCAAACACCTCGGGCCCCCAAGACACACCCTCGTCGACGCCACAGATGGATACAGATGGCATTTTCTCACCAGTCCGGGATGTTTGTTTTTCACTGATGATGAAGCGGTGAATAAGATCTGCCTAATGACCCCCCCAGGAGACCATTATTTGAGAATTTGCAGCCCCGGAAAATGACCATTATACCGGTATGTGTATTTACTAATCAATGGTCTGGAAAATGACTATTAACGATACATAGCAAAGTACTTGAGGATAACCTAATCATTATCCAGAATAAATGACAACTACAGGGGGCAATAACTAATCATTAACTCCTGAAACATTAACGAAGGAAAAAACACAAGAAAATGACCCAAATCACTAACCAATAACCCGTCACATGAACAGCCAATGGAAATTCTGCAAAATACATCACTGGCGAATTCTAATTGGTTAATCAGAACGTGAATGAGAAATTGTTGAGGGAATGGACGGACGACGACCAACCTTGACAAACGGCCACTCAGGGCCCCTCGAGTACGACCATCACCTCTTAATTGGCAACGACAGTGCCATTATCACCCCCCCCCCCCTCCTACTCTTGCCTCCAGGTATTAAAAAAAATGAGTCTTGAAGTTCGGGGACTCGTCGTGCATTAACCAATCCAAACCGTGAAAAACAAGACCGTTGATTTCTAATTGGTTAATGAGTGGATAAAAGCATAAGACATTACCCTCTATTCTAGCTCCCTAAAACACACACAGCATCTGGCAACTCCCCCATAAACCAGCGCCAGCACGAGCACTTTCAACCACCCATCCCCACAGCTGGCGTTCCCTTCAATGATATAATGACACGATACAATTATGGGTATAACTCCGCCAGACTAACGTTCGCCCGTGGTGTGTCGACAATGGCGCTCCTTCAACACAAAAAATAACGGTTATAACGGTTTTCTTGATCAATCCTGGTAATTTGTGATTTAAGTGATTGTGTCATAATGGAACCCAGATGTAATGATTCTTTAATTATAATGGACCCGTTTTAATGAGCCTCAGTCCATATAGGTTATAACCCCAAGGCCCTAGTCAAATGGTTTTCAATCACTCCTAATGGCCCACAGCCCTAATGGCCCACAATTCTAATGGACCACAATTCTAATGGACCACAGTTCTAACGGGCCACAGCCCTAATGGCCCACAATTTTAATGGACCACAATTCTAATGGACCACAATTCTAATGGACCACAGTCCTAACGGGCCACAGTTTTAATGGGCCACAGTTCTAATCATCAGGTTAAGCTGGAAACCCATAATACCCAAGAACACAATATTCATAGGTTTGTACCATAAAACATGAGCGTCTCTAAAAACAGGAGGCAGGCGCACGTTCGTCTGGCGTAGCTTCCATTGTCTAATGTCATTCATAGAGCGGAGGGGAAAGAGCCTGGTGGGTGGTGGTAAGTGCTGGTGTGGTGCTGGTGTGGTGTGGTGGTGTGTGTGGTGTGGTGTGTGTGGTGTGGTGTGGTGTGGTGGTGTGTGGTGTGGTGTGGTGTGGTGTGGTGTGGCGCCGTCAGAAGGGTCGATTGTCTGGAGTTATTCGTCTTCGCCACCTTCAATTATTCTTGTATATAATTGTTGTTATTATTATTTATGCTCCCACGTTCAAGTCCCGATGGTGAGGTAGAGTCTCTTCAGTGTGAGAGCTATATTTTACACAGACGAACAACGTAAGGAACACACACCTACACACCCCCTCCCCCCCACACACACCCACATACATACACACACACATACATATAAAATAATTAAAATAGTCATCCATAAAATAGTGAGAATTTATAATATTAATATTCCAAAGTGGTGAAAAGGGTAGCGTGACTCGAGGGTGTAAAGTCATCACACACACACACACACGGTTACACACTTTGTACTTTCACTACGACCACTAAAAACCCCTTACTCTTGATGTTTCCTTACCTGCACTGTGTTCTCACTGTGGCCTTGACGACACACTTCACAATCAATAAGAGACATTAAACTATACTGTATATTTTATAATGAGAAATATATTTTTTTCTAAGTCCCACTCAAATATCATCAACTGGAGGTTACACTCAAGTATCATCCACTGGAGGTCCCACTCAAATATCATACACTGGAAGTCCCACTCAAGTATCATCCACTGGAGGTTCCACTCAAATATCATACACTGGAGGTCCCACTCAAATATCATCCACTGGAGGTCCCACTCAAATACCCTTTAATCCAAGTCTCACTCACGATTTCCACTTTTTTATCTGTATTCCAAACATTTTTTCGTGCAAAATCAAAATATGAAAATCGTAGCGAAAGTGAAATTGGGTCTTGATAACTCTGAAGACCCGATGTGAGCAGTACAGATACGTACACTGAACTACCAAGCCTTCGGTCCACAAGGAGGCAGCGGGATCGGCACTACACTCGATTGCCCTCACTTCCCCAATTGTAAAGTTAAGTACCCATTCACATCTGGGTGGACTGGAAGTGTCCTGGGTGCAAACCAATGACCGTAAGAACAAAAGGTCAGTGCTCTACCACTCGGCCACCGCATCCACTAAAATAACATCAGAATATTAACATAACCAAACCCATTTTAGTATAATTCCAGCTCAATCCAACCAAATTTAACCCAAACCAACCTAATTTAACCCAACCTAACCAATACGATTCTAAATTAAGTGGCCAGATAGGAGTACAGTTCTTAGTATATTTTTTTTACGAGGTTAAGGTTGAGTTAGGTTTAGATTAACATTTAAGTGTAATTCACAAAACAGGTATTTCTCGTTAGGTCAGGTTAGGTTAAATTGAATCAGGTTTAGATTAGATTATTTACAATTTATATATTTTTAATAGTTTTTTTCCGCTACAAAATTCCCGGCTAAGTAATAAAAAAATAAATAATTTCCACTCTACAGTTCCAGGCTCATTAAAGCACGTTATTAACTACGACACTTTTTTTGTTTTATTTCCACTTGCCATTTCATTAATCATTTTCATCCATTATAGCGCACAGTAAAAGGTCAAAATTACACATTCCTTTATCATAGACGATCATCATTATTATTATTATTTTGGGGAGTTAGGTTAGAATTGATTGGACTAGACTAGAAGACGTTCAATAACAAACTGTATAATCTATTCCCTTATAATATATTTCCTATCACACACACACATCACACACACACACACACACACACACACACACACCACACACACACAAAGCTAAACGCTGCGTTGTGTCGTGTATTTACTGTACTCCCTAGCCAGCCAGCCACTATTTTCTCCTTCACTGATTTCCATTCCGTTATTCTGGACATCTAATCGCCAATGATGGACGGGAGGGCTGGAGGAACGCAACTGGTCCTACTGCTGCAGAATCCACCCACCCATCTCTCTACACGCCCGAGTCTCCGAACTGTTGCAACGAGACTCTGAACCACTGAGAGGAACCTCCAAACTATTGCAAGGAGACTCCAAACTGATGCAAGGAGACTCCAAACTGATGCAACGAGAGACTCCAAACTGATGCAACGAGAGACTCCAAACTGATGCAACGAGAGACTCCAAACTGATGCAACGAGACTCTGAACCACTGAAACGGACCTCCGAACTGGTGCAACGAAACCCCGAACTACTAAAACGAACCCCCGAATAGTTTACCAACCCGACAAATTTAACACTCGCGGACTGGACCTCACCGACCTTTAGCTACAGTTTAGAACAAGAAAATAGACAAACTTTTTTTTTTATATTCACATCGACACTGTATATATATATATTTCCGGATTTCCACACGACCTCCTCTGTATATTTTGTCGCCTCGTCGATAAAAATGGAACCAGAGTTATTTTGAGGTTAATCACGCTGATGGATGGATTTCAGATACCAGCCATCAAGTCGTGGCGGCGTCACTGTGTCTGTTGATTGGATTTTTTTTGAGAGAGAGAATTTTCATATTAGTGAGAATTTTCTTGCTGATTTTTTTTCGTGTTTGTGTTTACTTCTTGTTTATGTTTTGTTTTGTTTGTGTGAATTTCTTGTTGGGTAGAAAATGGTCGCATATAAGCTGGAAATATTCAAATCAACTAATTTTAGCTTACATAATGGAGTCTCACATTCACTGCTTATTTTTTTTTTTACGCTGGGGAGGAGGAAATTTTTTTGTAGAAGAGGCATCGTTTTAGGTTTTTTTTAACAGACCAAAAAAGATTTAGTTGAAAATATCAGTCAGTCAGAAATCTTTGCATTTGGTGGAAATTTTAGCGTTGGCTGGCGTAGCAAATACTTCTCGTGGAGTTTGGTCAGGTCACGTCAGGTCAAGTTAAGTCAGTTTTTCCTCGGGGGTAAGACCATGTCAAAACACCGGATAATCCTCACAAATGTCATATCGAGTCGCAATGCGGATCAGCCAATCAGAGGCGCCTTAGGGGACGATATCATGCACCCAATCAATCAATTTACAGCTTTTGTTGTCAATAGCATCGCTGACAATGACCTCACGTGAGTCGACCAATCAAAATATTTCTTAACAAGCAGCGTGTTTCTCATTCGTCGGCGTTAAAGACGGAAGAAGGAATAACTTACTTGTCTCATCCGGTTACAAAATATTTATTCTTGTATGTCTTAAAAATAGACTAAAACACGACATTTGAAGACTAAAAATATCACGCCTCTGTACTGAATAATTTTGTCGTCAATCCTACTAAAAGTCTTGTCGAAATAAATCGTTCTATAACGCGAAAAAAAATCTTAAAAAATAAAAAATAAATAAAATAAAATAATTAACTTAATAAAAATAATTTATAAATATAATTAATAATAATAATAAGCAACAATGACTTATATTACCCCTATTATAACGCCCAAAGACCTTGTAAAATGAATCAGGTGTAATTCCTTCTATACAGCTTGTGGTGTGTGTGTGTGTGTGTGTGTGTGTGTGTGTGTTTGTTTGGAATAATAACTCTTGTCACGTCTCTATCTTATCTTTAGTACTGACACACACACACACACACACACACACACACACACACACACACACACACACTAAACCCCACCTTGCAATACAGGGTTAAATGGGATGACCTGAGATGTGTTCACACTAGTGGTTAACTCTACCTGTGTATAGTATAGCAATCAAGCTGATGTACTGTACAGTGTAAATAATGAACCACAGGTAACATATCATAATTAATGACTACAGTCAGGTAGGTGACAGGTGGTGGTGGTGGTGCATAGTAAATCAAAACAGGTGACACGGGTTTGATTACAGGTATCACGTTAATGGTCACGGAGGATTGATTGCCACGAGTGATACAGGTATGCTCCTACTGTGTCCCGTTGAAGAGTATTTTTTTTTTTGTAAAATTTATTCATTCACGAGTTATATTTTTACTTTGTGTTGATTAGTTGAAGTAAAATCAATAATTGTTTTATTTGTTACCTGAGTTATGGAAATGTTTCGTTCTTAAGTTGATGAATAAAAATGAACACCCACATTATCTACTAACACTTACCATTAGCCCGAAGTGTATACACAGTTTAACTAATATTTCTTATTTTTTTTTAGCTGCTGGCGAATGGGTACTAACTTTCCAAAAATTAAAAAGAAACAAATATATACAATAAATGGAAAGGTGTCCACAAAGCTGCAACTTCACGACAGAGAATTTAATATTTTTTTGTTCACAGGATTCTATACACAGGTGAGTGAGATGTGAAAAGATGTTGCTGTTCTTACTTCTGATTCACAAGTTTAAGGTCACAGAGATTAGCCCCACACCCCACCTTCTTTCACACACCCACAACGTTACCTGGTGGGTTAAATTATATCGTTAAGGTGGTTAATCTTGAGGTGAAATAAGATGGAGGTTTAATTAGCGTTAGGGTGGGGACTAATCTTCAGGTGATAAGAAGTTTCATCCAATTTACAGTCAAGTCTAAAATTAAGGATTACATAAACATTTCTTTAGGACATCAAACTTAGGTTAATCGGACACCTAAAATAAGAACCATTTGGACATCCAACCGAAAAAAAAAGTGTGGAAGTATAAGTATTGATGACCTTTAAACCTTAACCCTGACCTTGACCTTAACAAGTGACCTTAATCTTAACCTCTAAAACTAAATCCAGGTTTATAAAAATTACTATGTATTACCTATTAAATTAGACTGGTCAGCACCCCTCCCATCAACAAACAAACAAACACACACACACACACACACACACACCACTAGTGACACTACATAACCTTCAACTTACGACATTAAAAAAAAAAGAGTCGGGTTTGAGTATTAATTCTGTAGTATTTGTCGTCTAAATCTGGTCAACATTTTAATAGCCTTGAACTGAGATTTATCGTACAAGGAGATAATTTTATACTTCCAGTGACTTTTTGATCGTAGAGTCTGGCCCGTGTGATGTGTGGAGGTTAAAATGACAAATGTAGGACCTAAGTAGTACCTGGTGTGTGTGTGTGTGTGGTGTCCAGTGAACCTGGTGTGTGTGTGTGTGTGTGTGTGTGGCAATCCAGTCATCCCACCCTATAGAACCTGGTGTGTGTGTGTGTGTGTGTGTGTGTGTGTGTGTGTGGTATCAATCCAGTCATCCCACCTATAGGAACCTGGTGTGTGTGTGTGTGTGTGTGTGTGTGCATCAATTCATCCCACCCTATAGAACCTCGTGTGGTGTGATCAATCCAGTCATCCCACCTTATAGAACCTGGTGTGTGTGTGTGTGTGTGTGTGTGCCATATCCACTCCACCCTCCTTGACTTGCATACTAACATTTACACAAATATTTCTATCAACCGCGACCTTTACTTTTTTAACCTGCATCACCGGTACATAACCTTTAGGTATTACTCAAATCTAGAGCTCCTATGTGTTGTGCAAGTTCAGAATACAACTATTTTTCAGTGTCTTGCTAATGTATGTATGCATGTATGTATGTATGTGGTGTAATGGTCAGCATGCTCGACTCGTAAGCAAGTAGACCAGGGTTCGATCTGCGGGCAGGGTGAAACTATGGGCAAGTTTCTTTACGCCATTTGCCTCTGTCTACCCAGCAGTAATTGGGAACCTGGATGTTAATCGATTTTCGGATCGTTGTTCCGGTGTAAAGGTTAGCCAGTGCAGTTGGCGAGTTGTCCGGTCTTCTCGGACTATTCCTTGACACTATGTCCATGCAACTCGTTAACTCAGGGTGTGGTTGTTGTGTTGGCGACAGCTTCTAATCTACAACTTAAACAAATTCACGCCTGGGTGACCCTAGGGCCGGCCATCCTCGTTACGCGAAGGACACCCATTATGTATGTATCAGTAATACCTGGCGTGTGTGGTGAAGATAAATAATTAAATAAGATTCCTTTAGGCATGCTATGTAAGCGAAGTATATCTGTAATATGACCACACACACACACACACACACACCCCAATCAGCAACGCCTAGTGTTCTCCTCTTTATGGAAGCCGCAGTAGGTAAACATTCATCCCACCTTCTACCAACAACGGCGGTCTTTCATGGCATAAGAATGTTTCCCTCCCTCCCCTCCCACCACCGAGGACCTTCCTGCAGGAGGTAATCAACTTGACCACAGACAAAGGACTTACAGGTCATCCCTTCCCAGAAGAGTCTCAGCCTCATTGGGTTCGTAAAGTGAAAAAAGAAAATAATAATAATAATAAGTTGATTTTAATAATTTATTTAGGTCGTTTTTAGTGTAAGGTTAATAATAATAATAATAATAATAATAATAATAATAATAATAATAATAATAAAAGTTGACTTTTAATAAATTATCTAAGGAAGTTGTTTTAATATTATGAGATGGCGAGCATAATGGTGACGAAATTTACACTGAGCCTTTACCGTAATTCCAATCAAGTGTCTCTCTTCCATCAACATGTAAGGGAGAAGAAGAAAGAAAGAAAGAAAGAAAAATACATTATATAAGTGTGTCTTGAGATGCCTGACCCGAGCTCCTCCACGCCGGGTAATTCTTTTAAGAAATAATAAGAAGGAAGAGGAGGTCGGGAGGTCTCAGGTATGGTGGTCACGTAGCCATAATGCCGCAGCTGCTGGCATCTTCTCTCTCTCTCTCTCTCTCTCTCTCTCTCTCTCTCTCTCTCTCTCTCTCCCTAAGTTGAATCAGTGTTTTTTAAGTTTTCATTCTTCTGTTCCACTGCGTCAGTCGACTTATAAATGAACCAACACAGCTTCTGGGGAACAGATTTTATGAAACATATTTAATTAGTGGTAGAGGGTGGTGGGGGGAGTTCCTATCTGCCTCGTGACTTTCTTGATCAAAATTCACGGGATTTTTACCGATTATCTGACAAGAGAAGTGAAAATTACTTCCTTTGTTTTATTCGAATATTTTACTATATCAGGACTTCACACGTTATTCACTTAAAATGTGCGTAGGTAAATACTTCCCCTGAAAAGTGTTTATCATTACCTGAATCACTTGTTGTTTACCGCCTCAGGTGAGTACACTAATACAACACTCACAAAGTAATACATTAAAACCTGTTTGAGATAACTTGTTAAATCTCCATCACGACACACACACACACACACACTTAGCAGTCAGAATGTTCAAGACTCTCTATGGTAACTGGTATTCGCAATATTTATAACCAATATAAAAAAGAAAAACTATTTGAAGCAGGTTGTCAGGGAACAGAGCCCTGGGATGACACCACCACCTACTTGTTCTCAACTTCACAATAACTTTCCAAGGTTGATTTACTTTTTTTACACTGCAGATTTTTCAAGCATGAATTCCTATTGTTGTGCATTTTTTTCTTAATTCTGCAGCGTTTTCCTTTGTACTACGCAGACAGACAGAGACAGACTTTCAGCATTACCAATCAAAATAGCGATGGAGTGTGGATAAGTGACAACTCTGTGTGCTCGACGGTGAGGCACAGTAACTACAAAAATTTCCTAGAATGTGATAACGCCACACCCCCACACCCTCACGCCACACCCTCACACCACACCACACCACACCCCCACACCACACTCCCAATATATTCAAGACTGTGTTTATCCACCATCAGATTCTATGACGTCACACCAGGCAATCTGTAGAAGCTGCACTCTGAATCTCTGCTATAAGTTTTTTTTTTAATTTCTTTGCGTTACGTCATTTCACTTTAAACTGTAGGATCTATCGTGTTATTAATGCATGTATGGTGATAACTTATAGTCAATGTGTTAATATCTGTGGTGCTGCGCTGTGGTGATGGTGACTGCCAGGGGGTCGATAAACACCCCTGTCCTCAACCTTGCTACTGCGCCTTCTGCTGCTGTTACTATTACTCCTGTTCCTGCTGCTGTTCCTACTGTAGCTACCTTCTTAATTACCTCCTCCTTCCCTCCTTCCCTCCCTCATCGTCCTAGTCTGACTCCGGCAATACACACAAAGGTCGCTTAAAACCCAAAGAACAAACACACTGACTGACTGACGTGGTAACATTCCTACTTTAACACTACGGTTTATTTTCCTTTACCTGGTGGTACGTGTCTCAAGGGGGAGAGGGGGAAGAAGGAAGGAAGGGGTCCGGACTCCTTATGTCTCCCCCCTCTTTGCTCTATCTGCCTGTTATTTATCACCTCCCTACATTCTCCCTCCTTAATTATTGCAGATCCTCCCCCCTGTTTTTTCTGTTAATAAATTAAATTGTATTAATTTACATACATACATACATTCATACATACATACATACATTCATACATACATACATTCATACATACATACATACATACATACATACATACATACATACATACATACATACATACATACATACATTCATACATACATACATACATACATACATACATACATTCATACATACATTCATGCATACATTCATACATACATACATACATTCATACATACATACATACATACATACATACATACATACATACACACATACATACATTCATACATACATACATACATACATACATACATACATACATCTTAAAGGTAATGGTGCACATACGTAAATAATAAAAGCATAAATAATACAAACAAAATCAATTAATATTTGTATTATTATTTAACAGAAGGGATGGTGACTGTTCAGCGCATCATGATACATTTTGTCTTTCTCCCGGTGTAGCCTGCCCAGGGCACGACCTTTTCCTTTTGTACATGGCAGAAGGTGTTGGTTCCCTTCTTCCTGGTGTTTTGTGCCATGTATTTTTGAGTGTTGGTCTGCAGTTTGTGAGGTGGGGGGGCCGGGGCCCCTCAACTTCTGGGGGACCTTATTATTCCTCCTCGCCTGGCCCTTGCACTTCTGCTGGACCTTGCCGTCCCGCTTTTCCAGCTTGGCCACGTGTTTTATGGTTTGCCCCACAATTCTGATGTACTGACCATAACAACCATAACAGCTCTCTCACTGAGGCCAATTCAAAATTTGACCATTCCATTCAGAAATATATTATAATGAGGTTAGAGTTATTGCTGGAGTGATGATGGATGGTGTTATTTGCAGTGATGATGGATGGTGTTATATGTAGTGATGACGGATAGTGTTATATGTAGTGATGACGGATAGTGTTATATGTAGTGATGACGGATAGTGTTATATGTAGTGATGATGGATAGTGTTATATGTAGTGATGATGGATGGTGTTATTTGTAGTGATGATGGATGTGTTATATGTAGTGATGACGGATAGTGTTATGTAGTGATGATGGATAGTGTTATTTGTAGTGATGATGGATAGTGTTATATGTAGTGATGACGGATAGTGTTATATGTAGTGATGATGGATAGTGTTATTTGTAGTGATGATGGATAGTGTTATTTGTAGTGATATTAACTACATGTAAAATATTTTATTATATGTACAGTATGTATGTATTACACGTACTGTACATATAATAGAATATTTATACATGTAATAATATATACTGTACATATAACTATTACAAACTGAACACAATGCAGTATATAATAAACAGCAGATATACAGGTAAATACAGGTATATATACAGGTATACATAAAGGTATACAGGAAGAAAAGAATCATCACCATTGGTCAATAATTATATACAGACTTAACACGATACATGCACAAATGTTAAAGTATACATACATCACAGGACACACACACTAAATTATATCCCCAGGGGTATGTATATAAGCATTTATGAGGGTAGGGGTAAGGGTGGGGTAGGGAAGGGGAGAGGTGGGAGTAGGGAGGGTAGGGAATTGGGGTAGGGAGGGGGGTGGGGGTAGGAAGTAGGGGTGGGGTAGGGGTAGGGGTGGGGTAGGGAGGGTGGGGGTGGGGTAGGGGAGGGTGGGGGTGGGGTAGGGAGGGTAGGGGTGGGGTAGGGAGGGTAGGGGTGGGGTAGGAGGGTAGGGTCGGAAGGGTAGGGGTGGGGAGTAGGAAGGGTAGGGTCGGAAGGGTAGGGGTGGGAAGGGAAGGGGTAGGGTCGGAAGGGTAGGGGGTGGGTAGGAAGGGTAGGGGTGGGGAGGAAGGGTAGGGGTGGGGTAGGAAGGGAGTAGGGTCGGAAGGGTAGGGGTGGGGTAGGAAGGGTGGGGTGGGGTAGGAAGGGTAGGGTCGGAAGGGTGAGAGGGGAGTAGGAAGGGAAGGGGTGGGGAGGAAGGGTAGGGGTGGGGTGGGAAGGGTAGGGTCAGGAAGGGTAGGGGTGGGGTAGGAAGGGTAGGGTCGGAAGGGTGAGGTGGGGTAGGGAAGGGGTAGGGGTGGGGTAGGAGGGTAGGGGTGGGGTAGGGAGGGGTAGGGGTGGGGTGGGGTGGGGTGGGGAGTTGGAGAGGTAAGGGAAGGGGGAACAAGGAGGACCGCGCTGTAACAAGCTATGTTAAGGGCGTAGGAGGGAGAGGGAGGAGTGAGGGAGAGGAGGAGGAGTGAGGAGGGAGGAGGAGTGAGGAGAGGTCAGCAAGAAGTCCACCAACTTCTACCTCCTTCTAAACTTCTAAATTCCGACCCATTAACCCCTTTCCTCCCTCCCTCCTCTAATCATCTCTCACCCCCCCCCTCCTTATCTACAGTCTTGACAGCACAACTAACTCTTCGTGATAAATCGTCTCAGGGGTAGTAAGCTAAGTCTAACACACACACGATCCATTCCCTGACATCTATTCGCAGCGCCTCCAGACTTATTAACGTGTACTCAATGTTTTACAGGTGAGAAAGAGGGCAGAAGTCTGTTGATTTACAGGTGAATTTTTTTTTTGTTAATGACTTAATGTGTGTAATATTATGGAGCATTGAATAAGTAAGTCTCTACCCTAACGACTAAGTGAGTAAGAGAAAGTTATCTCTATCTCTCTCTCTCTCTCTCTCTCTCGTTGAAAAAAAAAACACACACACACACCCCGAAAGCCAGAGACAAGTGTAGCTAAAACTGCATCATATGTCAAGGTTTCACGAGCCAGTAGACAGAGGCTGAATTCAAACACACGTCAAATATCACTTCTCGAGCCAAACACTAATACGAGTTGCTGTAATTTGTTGAAATGTTGATACTACAGTAATTTGAGCTGCTCTAACCCGTTGAGATTTTTAGTATATTATTATTAGGTTTGATATCTAATTAAATTTTTGATGCTACGAAAATCATATGAAATTAATTCGTTGAACTTATGTATTTACCTCATGACGTGACTGTATGTATGTATGTATGTATGTATGTATGTAGTGGATAAGGTCAGGTTAGGTTAAGTTAGCGACAGGGGGGTTCAATTATCAGGTGTAAAAAATTAGGGCGTCTAATCTTCACATCAACCAAACGACACACAATTTTATAACTTCTCACTTTTTTTATGATTATTTTCCGATCTAATTCCTACATTCTTTTATATTTAAGTTATATAATATTGGTTCATCTAAATAATTTCACAGAGTCATTAGTATTATCTTACTAGCCCCGGACAAGACACGACACGACACGGCACGACACGGCACGACACGACACGACACAAGACTGTTTACTAAAGAATACAAGAGCTTGGAATTATTATTGTATATCTATTGTACTGTATTTTATATACTCTCTCTCTCTCTATAGTTTATATATATAACTTAGCAATGTATTTATCCATTCTTGGGACCAGTCTTGCTTACACTCTCTCTCTCTCTCTCTCTCTCGTCATTGACATTTGTGTGGTGAAATTTAAAAAAATTAAATAAATATAAATAGACAGAGATGAAGATGTGCAATATTAAGTAACACCAGAAGCAGTACGTGTCCTCACCAACCCTCCCACACGAAGTCCCTTCCAGTAACATTTGACTCGTTCACTCACTCAATCATTCATCTCACCACCTAGTTCCTTCCGGTAGCAGGTCTGTTAGCCACTGTTTCACCGACTGACTGACCGACCGACTGACTGACCGACCGACTGACTGACCTACACATTCACCAGCTTACTAACGGAGATTCGATGTTCTGTGTTGTAATAGAAGAATATGGTTACTCGTAAGTCTTAAGAGTCTCTCGAATTAGTTAGTCTCATCTGCAGAGTTCCATTATTTGAGGAGGTTAGGTTAGGTTGGATAGGTAAGGTTGGTTAATCCTTAGGTTAGGTTAGGTTAGGTTAGGTCAGGTCAGGTTGGTTAATCCTTAGGTGAAATAAGCTAGGGTGTGGCGATCCTTCAGGTGATCCAGCCAGAGTATACTAATGGATTGTCGTTCATTTTCAGTGTTAGGTTATTATAGGTGGCGTGAGGGAGTGTGATGATCATTACAGTAATGGGAGCCTGACACACACACACACACACACACACACACACACACACACACACACACACACACACACACACACACACACACACACACACACACACACACACACAAACACACACACACTATACTGACTTAACGAACACCATCATTTAGTGAAGTCGTATCCAGTTACGTTAACGCCAGTTCTCTCTATTCATGACAACACTGAACTGCATCACCACCAGTATCACCACAATGATTTAACCCTTTGAGTACGATGGTTAACAGGTGGTGATAGTGGTGGTGACCCAGTTGAGCGGAGGAGGTAGTGGTGGTGGTAACTGATGAACCAGGTGGCGTGTTGTGGTGCCCGGCTGTGTTAGTGGTGGACACAGGTGGTGTTGTGGTACCGGAAGGAGAAGGGTGGTGGAAAGGGGAGAAGGGTGGTGGAAGGAGGTGGGTGATGGAAAGGGGAAAGGGTGGTGGAAGGGGGAGGTGGGTGGTGGAAAAGAGGTGGGTGGTGGAAAGGGGAGGTGGGTGGTGGAAATGAAGGAGGGTAGATAAGGGGAGGTGATGGTGGGTTGGTGGAGGGGAAGGGTGAAGAAGGGGTGTTATGGCCTGGGTTGGTGCGTGACTGTGGCCACACGGTGTGGTCATTGGATGTAGCCACAACCGTGTTACCAGGTCCCCCACACAGTGTGTCGTCCACCACTCCCAACATTTCGTCCTCATCCTCACTTGTTCTTCCCGAAAATCTACTCCCTATTTTACCAACAACTTCTTCCCTATTTTGTCGGCAACTTACTCCCTATTTTGTCGACAACTTACTCCCTATTTTGTCGACAACTTACTCCCTATTTTGCTACTGGCCGAATCATTATCATCCAGACGTCATTTCCTATATTGGCATTAATCCACTGCCTATTTTTTAAGCAAGTGTTGATTTACATTCATTGAGCCAGCCAGCCAGCCATTCATTCATTAATTCATTCAGTGAGTGAGTGAGTGAGTGAGTGAGTGAGTGAGCTATGATACTGTACGTTCACCGAGTTAACCACAACAGCCAAAAAAGAGAACACGAAGCCAGTGATGATCTACCTACCTGGTGGGGCGTCATTACATGTAAGGGAGGGAAGTGGGGAGGCTCCCACGCCCCTCACGAGAGCCTCTACCGCAACATTTCCTAAGCCTTATTATGTCCCTCCCCAACCCCTCCTACCCTCCCTCCCCCTTCCTTTCCCCTATGTTCCCTCCCACCCCTCTCGTCTGTTCCTTCTTCCCCCTAATTACCTCCATACTAACACATTCTACCCTACACACCTCTCTCTCTCTCTCTCTCTCTCTCTCTCTCTCTCTCTCTCTCTCTCTCTCTCTCTCTCTCTCTCTCGTGTGTATGTGTTACTGGTGCCGTAGTCTCATCCTTTACCGTCAACATGGAGTCCTTCACACAGGTTGACTAAATGGTACACCTTACTCCCCCTCAAGGCAGCCACACACACAATAAACTGCAGGTAGTCATCAAGTGGCAGCGCTGTAGTAGGTCTTCCGTCAGAGTGCCAGCTAGTTGATACATAGGAAGGAGGGTGGTTAAGGGGGGTGAAGGTAGGGGTGAGGGGGTGAGAAGGCCAGGGAAGAAAAGGGGGTGAGGGAGGGAGGTGGAGGGTGAAGGTGAGTATTCAATGATTTAATGGTCCATTAGCGCCGCTCGAATACAATTTCGATCTCAAAGTGAGTGAAGGTGAACCCAATTTGTGAGGTGTGGTGATCAAAGAGAACGAGACACCATCTGGACTCATGTAAAGTGTGTGTGTGTGTGCGTGTGTGTGTGTGCGTCAGATATTACACATACTGAAATACACACCCACAGACTAGATAAATTAGAGAAAGAGAATTAGAAAGATACACAGATAGAGAGAGAGAGAGACTAAGCAAAGACAGGAAGACCCCATTACGAAACAGTCTGAGATCAACACAAGCATGACTAATGAAGCCAAATACTGCACAAGGTCGAGTCGAGCCTTGGTAGAAGACGAAGACAAGAAGAGCACCAATATTTACACCAGGGGAGGAGGAGGAGGAGGACTGGCCGGGGCACGTACAACACTACACCCTGCTATTGAGGCGACGTCAAGAAGTAGGTCAACCTTTGTTATGTGGGTTACGTCTACAGAATATTTAACATTAACATTAGATTATATAGTTAACGCTAAATAGGTTAAAAACACTACAATACTAAACGGATAAATATTTATATATGATACAAAAACTAATGTAAGAATAGCATAGAGAAATCCAACACCAAAATAAGAAAAATCAAATAAAGTAAAATAAATAAAATACGACTTTCATACCAAACGCTGTGTGTGTGTGTGTGTGTGTGTGTGTGTGTGTGTGTGTGTGTAACCAGCGATCATCAACACTATTTTAGTCACTTACGATATAATCCTAAGTGTCAAGGGAATAAATTTTGCGAACATAAATTAATTTCTGAATAAATTATATGAATATACCATGTACAGTAGACGCTAATTAGTCATCTCCTCCATGAAAAAAACATTAGCAAAAATATATAAACTTCCTTTTGTGTCAAATTATAAAACGGACTCAAAAATACAATAATACTTCTTCTATTCTATTAAGAGGTAACATAAGTATTCTTTGTTTATTAAAAAAGGTTAGATAAAGTAAAAATAACAAATAAAAACAGTAAACAAACACCAAATGACGTCTAATATACACCAAACGTAAACAAAGACTTGTAAACAATGACATCACATCCCTGTTTACCGTAAGCACAAACAAACAACAACAACAAAAACACGTAGAAAACAAAAGGTCATTTGTTACAGTGGGTGAAAGGATTCCCCCACCCCCCACCACTCACCCCCCTTGTGTGTGTATGTCCCCCACCACCACCACTCACCCCCCTTGTGTGTGTGTATGTCCAAATATCAACAGGTATTTAAAAGGCAACACCACTGTACACAACACACCACTGTATCACCTGACGAAACACACACACAGTATATAAGCAACTCAAGATGAAGAAATTTAAAGGGATGACTCACACACAGACAGACAGGTGAGGATAACAACGCCTAACACTAAATATTTAAGAGACAGACAGACAGACAGACAGACAGACAGACAGACAGACAGACAGACAGAGCAGTAAGAGTAAAATGTTGCATCACGACACAATAATAAGAGTCATCTGAAGAAGACCTATTCCCCCCACCTCCCCCAAAGGCTGAGTCAGGTTATTAACACAACAATGAACAATAAATCACAACACAAATGATCGCTCCAGTGAAACTATTATGGCGACACATGTACACCATTCATCCCTACACACACACACACACAGACACACACACACAGACACACACACAGACAGACAGACAGACAGACAGACAGACACACCCACCAAGAAATAAAAATAATTTTAAAAAACTATCACGAAATCTCCTAATGATCCGTAATAACTGGAGCTAACACAAAAATCTTTCTCTTTTAACTATTGTAAATACCTGGAGCAGTGAACGAGACGTGGGTCATTATTAGCAGGTAAAGGTGTAGCTGTGTGTGTGTGTGTGTGTGTGTGTGTGTCTCGGCAATGATGACCAATGTCTTTTGTGTGTGTGTGTCTCTATATAATGTCAATGTAATGATAATGTCAAAAAGTAATTCCGTTTACAGACACACACAGACGGACCCACTATTATTACCTCCTTCTGGACCAGGCCATTGGAGGGTGGGGAGGGAGGGGAGAGGGAGGGAGGGGGCGGGCAAGGGGGAGAGATGCAGCTCAACACTGATGTGAGGTTAAAGACAGTCGAGTCTTATCAACATCTTCCTAACACTACTTATTCTGGGGGGTGGGGGGAGGGAGATCGGCCACCAAGGTTATTCCCTTATAGGTCTCTCTCTCTCTCTCTCTCTCTCTCTCTCTCTCTCTCTCTCTCTCTCTCTCTCTCTCTCTCTCCTCTTCTTTCCACACACAATCATCGACCTTTACCCATAGTCTCACCAATTACTCACATCTCTCCCTCTCCATCTCATTCTTTAATTACTATATATATTTTTTTAATTCTTCCCCCAAATCATCGACCCTTCCCTTTCCTCTTACCTTCATCACATACAAAGTCAATATAAAAAAAAACTAAATCAAAAATAAAAATAAAAAAAAAAAATCCTGAAGAAGGTTGAAATTACTGGGTGGAGTCTGAAGCGCGTCTCGGCACACAGGAGAGTGAACTGAGTGTTTGAGAGAGTGCGTGGGTACAGACTTTCACTCTCTGGCAGTGTCTGATTGAGCAAACAGTGAGAGTTGTCCCTTAGTGTGGGGGGAGGGGAGGCGGGAGGGTAGGTAGGGGGAGGGAGGGTAGGGGGTTGGGTAGTGGTGGTAGGTGGAGGAGAACTTGGTTGTGGTTATAGGTGAGGTTGGTTATGCAAATTAGACAGACGGCCATAAAATAATCCGACAGACAGACAGATGGATGTGTACGAGAAGGTATAATGCTAATAAAGATTGATTGCCTTTTCTTAATGTTTGTTTTCCCTTCTAGTGTGTATTCGTCAATTACCACGATTAAAATAAAATAAAATAAATAAATAAGAAACAGCAAAATCCTAATGGGGAAATTCCTGAACTAAATCCTTCATCATTCTCAAGACCAAAGGGAATGATTAATCACCTAACAGTCCTCCTTGAACAGTCCTCCTCGAATCTCAACAGGATATCTATCATCCTCAAGTTGATAACGTGTTCGGACTCCAAGCTAACAGCAGAAACCAATCCCGTATTCACACGGCAATTGTCATGGACGAAGGACACGGTAGATGTTGATAAAATATATAACTACGTCTTCT
Source organism: Homarus americanus (assembly GCF_018991925.1). NCBI lineage: Eukaryota > Metazoa > Arthropoda > Malacostraca > Decapoda > Nephropidae > Homarus > Homarus americanus. Next base: position 7,076,144 of record NW_024746161.1, read on the forward strand.
ACTTATTTATTTTTTTCATTTATCGTCACTTAACTTTTTTTTAATCTTCCCGTGAATATCATTTTGTATGTATTTTTTTTTACCTTTGTTATTATATTATTATTATTGTCGCATATTATTGTTATTATTGTTGTTATTATTATTATTATTATTATTATTATTATTATTATTATTATTATTATTATTATCAGGGGTAATTAACTGTTTTAATTAATTTAATTTTATGAGGGCCTTGGTTACCTGATTCCTACAGTCGTTCCTCTAATTACTCCCAAGTCGTCCCTCTAATTACTCCAAAATCACTCCTCTGACTACCCCAACAGTTCTTCCACAATAACCCCCCCCCTCCTTCACCACCTCCTAGTAGTAGTCCAGGTGTGTCATCCAGGCCACAGTGTGGGGCCTACAGGGACTACCACCTGGTGTAGCCCGGGTGGTGCGCTCTGCTCCCCCTCGCAGTAAGACCATAAAGTAATAAGGCTGCGGCGGCTCATCAAATATTCACCCCTGAGACCCCCGTGTGTTACACTGTGGCCTCCTAGTCTTGCCAACCAGAAGAGACCAGATCAAGACAGACCAGATCGAACCAGCCCAGAGAAAACCAAATAAGGCCAGACCAGGTATAAAACCAGCCCAGAGAAGACCATATAAGGCCAAACCACGCCAGACCATATAGTACCCAAATCAGGTTAGATCAGATAAGAGCAAACCAGCCTAGTCTGGTTACTTAACGACCTCCCTGCTCATCTGCCATCATTACCCCCTGATTAAGGTCAAAATGCACAACTGCTAATCTCTCTATTTTCAAGGTGTTTATTTATACAGTAAACCCACGTATTACTGCACATGACCTAAACACAACACAGACAGCACACGCACATAATATTCTCTCTCTCTCACTTACCACACCCACACAGTCGAGGAAATGCTGCTGGTGGTGGTGGTGGGTGGTGGTGCGTGTGTGGCTATTCCTATGATGGCGATCACGCCATGGTTTGCAAGAAGGGGGGCTTCATATGCATGAGGCATGACGAGGTAAGGGATCTCACAGCAAATATGTTGAAGGAAATCTGCCGGGACGTCATGGTAGAACCGACCCTCCTTCCACTGGATGGCGAGATCCTCCAACATAGGACTTCAAACACATCTAACGAAGCCCGTGTGGACGTCAGTGCTCGAGGATTCTGGACGCGGGGACAGCGAGCTTTCTTCGACATCAGGATCTTTGATCCCATGGCCGTTTGTCACCGTAACCTAGCTCTCGACGCTGCGCATAGGAGGAACGAGAACGACAAGAGAAGGGCATATGGGGAGAGAATTCAAAATGTTGATCAAGGCAGCTTCACTCCTCTAGTGTTCACAACCTCTGGTGGGATGGGCCCAAGTGCAAGATGTTTCTACGCCAGACTCGCGGAGCTGATCTCCGAACAGAAGCAGCAGCCCAGAAGTTATGTCACAGCCTGGATGAGATGTCGACTGTCCTTCTCTCTCCTTCGGTCGGCTTTGCTCTGCCTCAGGGGAACGAGAGCTTCTGCCCCTACTCCGTCAACTGCTGCAGATATCGACTATGAGGCTACAGTCACCGAATGCCGCATGGATCTGCGGCTCAACTAATTTAACACAGATAGGATAGTTGCTTATGTATTAGGATATTTAATATTAAGGTAAATAAATGGTGGCGAAGGTGTGGCTATTGGGGGAGGCTGGAGGCCACGTGGTGGGTGGTGGTGGTGGGTGGTGGTGGTGGTGAGGGGGGGGGGAAGGTCACCGGGATGTGCTCCAGCTTACCTGTAAAGGAGCCAGTCGTCGTTAATTAAGATTCCTACCAGGTAAAACGCTATCACATGAGCTCATCTTCCCGAGGAGCATTAAGTGTGAGCTAATGACCAGGTTTTAGTAGCGATGACTCGTGATTTTAGCGGTAGGAACAATGAACGTCAAAGAACACTAATAACAACAATGAACTTTTGATTTTAAAGAACGGGATTATCGCAAATGATTAATAATAATAATAATAATAATAATAATAATAATAATAATAATAATAATAATAATAATAATAATAATAATAATAATAATAATAATAATTCACGCCCGTCTATAGAAATAATACCCCATTAAAACTAAACAGTATCCACTTCAGCATAAGAGGCCTCGCCTACCACCAAGTTATACACAACTACGATGGACAGATAAACAGACAAAATAACAGGCGGTTGAACACACACACACACACACACACACACACACACACTAAGACAAGACAAACAAACACAGAGATCGCTTTTCCATATCCACCAACAATTTCGTCGGAGAGGATAATACTAATACTAATAAAAAAAACCCACAATAATAACGATAAAAATTCATAACACTCCCAACATCAAAGATATTCCCCAAAATAATAATAATAAAATAAAATTTAATGGTCGGTGGAATATGGTAAATAAACTACCCAGAGAGCATTAAGCCAAGTGACCCATGCAGTCAGTCCTCTCTTAGGCACTTGGGTTCTTAATGCAGGAGTCAAGAAGGTAAGAATGAACCACCCGCCGCTTGCTTCCTTGTTGGGCGCTGTAAATTCTTTTGAGCTTCGTCTTTTATATGATGCAAGGGGTGGGTTGTGGGGTGGGATGCAGCCCAATAAACCGGCTGCTGATAACAGGGAAGGAGTTACTGGTTGACTGTTGCCACCGCTAACAAAAATCAACAACAATGATGATTATAAAAACAATAAAAATAGTAATAATAAAAAAATAAAATAAACGAAGAATTAAAATTGAAAGGTTGAGAATGCCGATGGAAAGGAGGAGCAACACTGGAGGGGAGAGGGGGGGGGTTGTGGTAGAAGCGAGGGTGATGTGGTGGAAGTTTCACATGAGGAGGAGGAGGAGATGAGAGACGAGAGAGATAAAGCACGAGTGTGTAGTGAGAGACAAAAGAGGTGTACACAATGCAACACGGACAGTTCAAGTACCATCTACGGCTGCAACACTCCTCTCCAGATAACACACACACACACACACACACACACACACACACACACACACACACACTCAATGGAAGCGCCGCCAAGACACCACCACCACACCAGTTAGTCTGAGCACTTAACAACAACCAAATTCGGACAGGTATCATAACGCTGGCAAGAATAATCACTTCCTGTTGTGCACCACGGCCAGACATGATAACTTGCAGGGCTAGTTAGTTCCTGGCGTCTCGACCATCACGGACATGTGTGGCGGCCGTGCTAATCTGGGAAGCTAAAATCGGAAATCCATTACAACAATCAGTTCGGAGTCGGGTTATGTATGTATGTGTGTCTTTAATTGTGTTTAAAATATATTGTATGAATGACTATTTTTATCCATGTGCGTAATTGCGTTTGCATTTACGGATAATAACAATATGAATGACTTAATGCGCGCACACACACACACACACACACACACACACACACACACACACACACACACACACAAAAAAAGATTAAAGCAAAGTTGTGCAAATTTGGTCACACTTGCATCAAGGTCAAGAACAACTCCCCCAAGGACACACACGGATACACACAAGCTGTCTTTAGTGATATCAGACTGTAATTCCAGTCATTACAATTCACTACACCCAGCAGATATATGTTGCTGAATGTGAAATATTGCTTCCTGCTACAGCTGAGAGATTACAGTATCGTGCTGTTCTTATTCTTCACCACTCATTACAACCATTTACAACCACGACCATTCATCACCACAATCATCATTTTTTTACAACCACGATCATTAGTCACTACAACCATTTACAACCACGACCATTCATTACCACAATCATCATTTTTTTTACAACCATGATCATTAGTCACTACAACCATTTACAACCACCACACAAATACTACCACCATTCATACACTACAACCATTCACAACCCTTCAAACTACACACACACAATGAATAAATTTCTAATGTAACGATTTGGTTGTTCCTGACCATTAGATACATCACCTGGCATATCTGCAACACCATGTACGTAGCTACACCTCTCACACCACGTATATCCGCTACACTTGGTATACTAGGTACGTTTACTAGCCACATGAAGCATATCTATTGCACCGCGTATATACCTGCCACCCGAGTCAGGTATATACCCAGCCTGGGGTTAATGGCGACTGACAATCGGTGACTCATCCCTGCAAACATTCACAACTCTACCGGAAATCCTCCTCCAACCAACCCTACCCGGACCTCACCCATCTATCCCCCTCCTAACCCCCTGGCCCATCCTCTTTTACCTTCAAAGCCCATCCCCTTCCTCCCTCCTAGCCCATCCCACACCTTCCCTCCAGCCCATTCCACACCCTCCCTCCAGCCCATCCCACACCCTCCCTCCAGCCCATCCCACCCTCCCTTCCAGCCCATCCTCACCCCTCCCAGCCCATCCCACACCCCTCCCTCAGCCCATCACCTCCAGCCCATCCCACCCTCCCTCCAGCCCATCCCACCCTCCCTCCAGCCCATCCCACACCCTCCCTCCAGCCATCCCACACCCTCCCTCCAGCCCATCCCTCACCCTCCCTCCAGCCATCCACACCCTCCCTCAAGCCCATCCCACACCCCTCCCTCCAAGCCCATCCACACCTCCCTCCAGCCCATCCCACACCCTCCTCCAGCCCATCCCTCACTTTCCCTCCAGCCCATCCCTCACCCTCCCTCAGCCCATCCCCACACCCTCCAGCCCATCCCACCCCCCTCCCTCAGCCCATCCCACACCCTCCCTCCAGCCCATCCCACACCCCTCCCTCAGCCCATCCCACACCCTCCTCCATCCACACCCTCCCTCCCAGCCCATCCCACCCTCCCTCCAGCCCATCCCACACCCTCCCTCCAGCCCATCCCTCACCCTCCCTCCAGCCCATCCCTCACCCTCCCTCCAGCCATCCCTCACCTCCCTCAGCCATCCCACACCCTCCCTCCAAGCCTCCATCCCACACCCTCCCTCCAGCCCATCCCTCACCCTCCCTCCAGCCCATCCCACCCCTCCCTCCAGCCCATCCCACACCCTCCCTCCAAGCCCATCCCACACCCTCCCTCCAGCCTTACTAGAGATGAAGTGAAGAAAAACAGCGTAGTGTTCTCTTGAGTGTTTACTAGTCTACACACCTTACATCATGGTATTTTATGGAGGGTTGAGAACTCATGCCCCAGTAGATCCGGGTTTTGTAAGAAGCGCCTCTCACTTACCCCGGGAACTGAACACAAGTCATTCTCCCTCAACTAACTCTTGAGTGTGTGGGGGTCAGGGTGTTTTTGTTGTTGTTGTCCTTCATAAATAACTCACTGTTCACAGGCTCTTCAAGGCTGTAACAATAAGTGTAAACGTGTCAGTGGTGCTTGTAGCTTCCCTCAGTGTTAAGCAGTAAATAAAAGCGTGGATAAATAAGGTTAATATATAAGTGCACTTAATGCTCTAGTAGTGACCAATGGGCGAGTGAGGTACAAGAAGCCGTTTTGTTTACTTATATAACTGTAAACTGTATGTAGCTGCGCACAGTACAGGCCAGCTGCGCACCCACTGGCCTGGGAGTCTGTGTCTAGACGTCCCGGGGCCCAACACGCACTGTTCATACTGTAACCCTTTACGCACTATGACTACTGTACTATAGTTATATATTCTGGTTATTGTGTTGAGCTATTATGGACACAATCAGCTGTATGTCACCTTTATCATCATCCCATCACCAGACTCCTCCCCCAACAGCGGTAGTATTACGTTTACTAAAGTCCTTCTACAGAGTTAATGATATAAATCCATTATTAAACTACACGGCTGCTACTTTGCGTGTTGGGGGTCGTCTAGAGCAGTAGATAGTGACTCACAGTCCAGTGGGTGGGAGGTATACAGTGAAATATTTCTACCGTTCAGGGTCACTTTATGATATACTGCATTATCTAGTTCCTGCCATTAGCTTATTTCACAATTCACGGTCCTCATCAAAGAATGTGGCTGTGTGTGGTAATAGTGGAGGTCACCTTGATATTTGTTCAACATTGGTGTCTTATCACTGCCTATATTGCTGCAGGATCATGGGTCATATGCACTGTATTGTATATCTACAGTATATCTATATATTTATTCATTTCGCTGCCTATAAGTCGGTCCTCGGATAAACTCCACAGCGACCAGGAATGTCCCCAGTAAAGCTCCTGTCAACGGTGGTGAAGTATAATTAGTGAAATGGTGGGTCTTAAAATGCTGTCAAAGTGGGTTGATTTTTCCTGTTGCCACCTGATAAATATATTTTTGTATAATAGTTACAATTGGTGGCTCTAACTGCTTGAGTCACTTAGTTTCGATTATTTTGGAATACTTCACCCAAAATTACCAGGTTTTTTAGCATCATTTCCGGAGTTTGTGTTTTTCTGTTATCATTGTCTTGATTTTAGCTTTAATACAAGATAACTGATTGTCGGTAACATTTATTTATTTATTTTATTTTCGGATTTATGTTTGAGAAGGAACCAATTTCTCAAAGACGTCAGTAAAGACATATGGAGAAATTCCTATAAATCACACTGTGGTTTATCAGAGACAGACAAGATCCCACTCAGCATTCATTAAACTATCTATAAAGAGCACTATATTGTTGTCCCTGTCTTATGGTGACTTTGTGTGTCTTGGAATATTTCTGGGGCTATACTCGGCAAAGACTGAGAAGTGATCTGAGACGTTATACATAATGCTGCTTGTAAAATTATTATTATTATTATTATTATTATTATTATTATTATTATTATTATTCAAGTATGATCATCAGAGTGGCGGAGGTGATAGTTACTCAGGCGGGTTTGGTCCAGGGGGTTTTGTCCAGGGGGTTTTGTCCAGGGGTTTTTGTCCAGGGGTTTTTGTCCAGGGGGGCGAGGGGGTTTGTCCGAACCCCGTCTATATTATATGGTTCATTACTGAGGAGGAGTTCGGTTAACGTGATAGCTGTTCTTTAGGTTGAGGCAGGGAAGAAATAGTTGATGAGGAGGTTAACGTGACTTAATGATCTTTGCAGAGGTAACGAGTGTGAGTGTCATCAGTATACAAGATGGGCGAGAAATTACAGAGGACGATATTATGTATTGTGTGTAGTATGGTATGTTGCATAGTATGTATGATGTATTCTATGTTGTGTAGTATGTATGATGTACGTAGTGTGTGATAATATTGGTGGAATTTTACGTAAGTTTAAAAGGAGTTGGTTCTTCCTCGTCCACCCTATAGATAGTGTTTGTGATGCATACTGTACCGTCTAGAACAGCCAGGGAACCATGCTGTCATCAGTAGTGTGGGAAGGTTGGGCTGGTACTGATGACGGGGGAGTATATACTGAAGGGTCATGGAGGTGAGAGAGAGGGAGAGAAGGGAGGTGAGAGGGAGGGAGAGAAGGGAGGCGAGAGAGAGGGAGAGAAGGGAGGCGAGAGAGAGGGAGAGAAGGGAAGTGAGAGGAAGGGAGAGAAGGGAGGTGAGGGAGAGAAGGGAGGCAGAGAGAGAGAAGGAGGCGAGAGAGCGAGGGGGAGAGAAGGGGGTGAGAGAGAGGGAGAGAAGGGAGAGAGAGGGAGAGAAGGGAGGTGAGAGAGAGGGAGAGAGGGAGGGTGAGAGAGAGGGGGAGAGAGGAGGCGAGAGAGAGGGAGAGAAGGGAGGGCGAGGGAGAGAAGGGAGGTGAGACAGGAAGAGAAGGAGAAGAGACAGGAAGAGAAGGGAGGTGGAGAGGGAGAGGGAGGTGAGAGAGAGGGAGAGAACGGAGGCGAGAGAGATGGAGAGAAGGGAGGTGAGAGGAAGGGAGAGAAGGGAGGTGAGGAGGAGAGATGAGGAAAGGTCTGTCCACTAATAGGTGTCCTCCCGCCCAGTACCTGCTTTAGTCTCTACTACCCCCAGGAGCCACGTCCATTCTATCCTGCATACCTGGCCTGTGTCACACCTGGCCTGTGTCACACCTTGCCTGTGTTACACCTGGCTTGTGTCACACTTGGTCTTAGTCATAGCTGACCTTAAACTTGGCCTTAGTCATACTTGTGAGGGAAAGGTGTAGGGTACTGTTAGGAGGAGGGGGGGAGGGATGACACAGCAGGTGACGCCCTCCTCTGGGAACCAGCGGGTCACTGGGGGTTACCTGCCGCCTCAACCCCCTCCCCGCCCCCTACTACCACCAACACAATCCCCGCCCCATTACCAATCCCCACCAACCCCTCCCTGCCCCCTACTACCAGTCCCCACCGTCACCACCTACCCCTCCCCACCACTACACACCCTCCCCTACCCCCTTGGGTCCCTCCTCCCTTGGCAAACACCTAACACCTCGTCCTATATTTTACCACAAGATGAATGCCTCCATAAGGTTTACGTCCACAAGGGAGAAAGACCAGCCATAATTAGTACCCAAGAAAATGACGGCAGGTTCACACAGCTGTCAACCTTTGTAGTATTTATAGCAGAACTACGTCAAACTCGCTACGGTGCTAAATTTCTGGTTAACATAGTAATAACCCACAGTGCTAAAGCCTCCCCCATCGACACAATTCAGTCAATACTTGATGTAGGGGTAACACTACGTCATATGCGGGTGTTTGATAGTCATCGGCATAATATTATTCTCCATAAGGGTCGTTTGGTCTCTGAATGACGAATGGCTACGAAACTACCCGAAACAACGATGAAATCTACCATAGTTCCTCCCTCCTCCGTAGAGTGAGTGGGGGCGTCACCGTCACTACCGCTTCCTTCCGTGTTATCAGCACCACTCATCTCTACACCACCTGGGTTGGGATTGTTATTTGTAGCCTCGTATCCCCTCGCTTCTTCCATCCTTCCCTCCCTTACCCTTTCCTCGGCCACCTCCTTTCCCCTTACCTCCCCTCTCCCTTTCCTCCTTCGCCTCACTTCCCTCATCTCATCTCCCTCACTTTGCCTCCACTGGGATCCATGTAACACTCTCATATTCACTCACACTAGATATATTTTTATTTTTTAATTCATCCATCCCAGTCCCTCACCTTCCCCCTGGCCCTTCCTTCCTCAGCTTTTATCCACTAATAAAACATCGGTTAATCATTATACATCAACAATTTATTTACCCAAGTTATACAGGAATCGCCATTTAAATAAAACACATTCAAACATTTTAAAAGTAGACAAAGATTCCTAACACATCCTTCCTTCCTCCAGGAGTAAGGTGTTCCCTCCCCTGTTACTCGGGAAGGAGCGACCCCGTCCCCAAGAACACCTGTTGACGAAGGGCGTGCCACACTAAGATGATAATGGTGGGTGGAGGGAGACATTGTCAAGCTATGGCCTGTTATCGTGTTGTCATATTGGTAATCCCAAGTGTCACTGACCAAACCCTAAACACACACACACACACACACACACACACACACACACACACACACACACACACACACACAAATAAACATCTCCCTGGTGTTTTACAGGCATTGGGTCTTAAGAATAACACCTAGTTATCTAAAGAACAAGTCCTCAGTTATCTTAAGAACAGTTCATAATCTTAATAACAGGGCCCAGCTGTCATAAAATGCGCAAACGAACTTGTACAGGTAACCGCGTATCCTGTACATACAACTACGTTCAAACACCTGAGTTTTATGAGTTTCACCTGGTCGTTTGGCTCTCATTAATAAGGTACTAAATATTTACACTGAAAAAGTACATCATAGTGTTTATCATATGTGAGCTAGTCTCTCTCTCTCTCTCTCTCTCTCTCTCCCATAAATAACCTGACCAGTTACTATATTTCACAACCACCTGACAGCTAGCTAATATTGACGTTATAAACCGTACCCCCAGCTGACGGCTACCAATAATTTCAAGACTAATCTGACAACCATCTATAAGGCAATCTGACAACCATCTATAATTTCACACCACCTGAACATTTCCTTATATTTACCACCACCTACCAAATCCCTATAACTTACCACTACCTATAATAATCTATCACACCCCCTGACAACTTAACCTATAAAATTTACTAACCCCTGACATAACCATCAATATTATATACCACCACCTATAACCTATACTACCATCTTACAAACATCTATAATTAAACATTACCTGACAACTCCCAGGTAGATATAATTTACCACCACCACCACATGACTACCTTACTCACACAGCAAACCCCTATAATCTATATCACTACCTGACAACCATCTATAATTTAGCACTACCTGACACAAACATCATTATTCTAAAACCTAACCTAACCTAACCTCAGTGTATAACATTGACGCTAGAATGAGAGTGTGAGAAAGAGAAAAAAGGAGAGAATATGAATGAATGAGAGAGAATGATGATGAGAGAGAGAGATAAGGTGAGAGAGATAAGGAGAGAGAGAGAGAGAGAGATAAGGAGAGAGAGAGAAGATAAAGGAGAGAGAGAGAGACCCCCAACCTACAAATAGCTAAAGTTCTCTGTATGATCCACATATGATTCGCTGGGTCGATTAGCATAGATCACACACACACACTAAAGAGGGGAGAGGAGGAGAAAGAGAGAGAGGGGAGAGAGAGAGGGGAGAGGAGGAGAAAGAGATGGGAAAGAAGGGGAACAGAGAGGGGAGGGGAAAGATGGAAAGGAGGGGGAAGAGATACGAGGAGAGGAGTTGGGAAGGGGGTATAAAGGACTAGGGAAGGAGGTAGAGAGAAGAAGGGAGGAGAGGGAGGGGAGGGGAGCGAGATAGGAAGTATCTACAGTATGGATGAAGGAAGGAAGGGAAGGGTGGATAGAGGAAGGGGGTGAAGGGAAGGGAAGGAAGGGAAGGAAGGAAGGAAGGAAGGAAGGAAGGAAGGAAGGAAGGAAGGAAGGAAGGAAGGAAGGAAGGAAGGAAGGAGGTTGTGTGTATAAGCTACCTGTCTCCAAGTCCAAGGTATCATATATAGTTTAAGCTTCAGCCTCAGTTTACTGAATCTATCTACCTATCTATCTATCTACCTATCTATCTACCTATCTATCTATCTATCTATCTATCTGAATGTAAACGTGTGTCTGTGTGTGACGCCTGGATATAAGTATAGAGTGAGGATAAAACAACAACGTGTGGAGGGAGTCTAGAGGGAAGAACAGCATGTGGAAGGAGTGAGGAAGAGAGGGAGGGGGGGCAAGGCGACTCCAGTTCCACAGGTCCCTTGGGCAGAACCCTCGTGTGCTGTGGAAAAATTGAGAGAGTAAACAGAGGCCAACAATGACCATGAGGAACTACCAAAGTTTCCAGCGAGCAATTACCTGCCTGGTATTACTGCCCGGCCCGACACGCCAGCTTTATGTACCTAACTCCAACACTAACAACACCACCACCACCACATCCCCAACACCACCAGACCTCCAACACTAACGTCTACAACACCACCCACCAGACCTCCAACACTAACGTCTACAACACCACCCACCAGACCTCCAACACTAACGTCACCAACAACACCACCACATCCCCAACACCACCAGACCTCCAACACTAACGTCACCAACAACACCACCAGACCTCCAACACTAACGTCACCAACAACACCACCACATCCCCAACACCACCAGACCTACTAGCTACCCCTCCCAAGGAAGCGTAAGGGTGTATCATTAGGTGAAGTAAGCTGGGAGCATAATCTTCACATGATACAATACCTCTCATTGAAACTGAAAGGTCATTGCGTTCCTCTTGACTTTTGTATGGAGGTCATTGACATTTGACCTGACCTCGGTGATCTTTCAACTTGCAAAAATAAATAAATTCTCTCACCTTTCATACAGACAGCTGATCCTGGACTCATTTTAAAGATACAAAAGAGATTAATTTTTCTATTCTACGATATATTCTGATATACATGAGATCAAAGTCATACATGGATATTATTTTTCATACGCATTTATTATATACTGTAAAAGAATATATTTCGATACGTTAATAGCCATTCTAACACTAGGGTTTTGGGGTCACTTCTAGTATATAGTTCCAGCAGAGGGATATAAGTTTTACGATTGTCAGGTATGGACAAAATAAGATCCTCCCTATTTAATTTAATTTTTCCCATAAGCCGGCGTACCACTACCATACTTAAATAATTACTAATGAATTACTTTTATCTTGAATACATATACTTTTTACTATTGAAACTTCTGGTCAATATCTTACTTACCCTAATTTACAAAAGTGACGATTAAAAGTATTGAAGAAAGTCACCATACTGTTAACTAGAGGTTTTAATACCTAACCAGATTAACAGGTTTCCATACAAGACGTAGGCCTAGTGTTGCTGAGGCTAAGGTTTCTCTATAGACCTACACCACAACCCCTCCCACACTAACTGTAGCCCCTCCAACACCACTACTACCACACCAACCAATCCTTCCTCCTCCACCACCAGCCAGACCCCAGGAGTGTATACAGAGGAACCGTTTATTTAAGCCACTGAGGTTAAATATTTCAACCTGGGAGACCTACAGTAAGATGGAGGGAGCGGACACCCCGGAGGTAAGGGGGAGAGGAGGGGAGAGAGGAGGAAGGGCGAAGAGTGGAAGGGGGTGGAGGTGGGCAATAGTTACTTATGATTCATCCACACTTGTTGGGGGGAGAGATGGGGGGAGATGGGGGAGAGATGGGGGGATGGGGGGAGAGATGGGAGAGATGGGGGAGATGGGAAGTAGTGACAGAAGACTTATACGGTCACACTAACCACCCAATACAGTGTTACAGGGTGCTCACTCCTCCTAAGGGACAATTTACATTTAGTCACGATAACGAAATTAAACTCCCCTTCCGTAATCTTCCTGAAGTAACCTGAGGAGAATGTAGCCAAATATAGCCTTAACCAACAACATATCACAGGACAATTGGCTCACCTGAATATTAGCCATCCCTAGCTTATCTCACCTGAAGATTAACTGGCTACCCTAATTCTACCTGGGGGCTTAGGTTGGGTTGGGTTGTGTTGTTTGCTATGATTTAGTTAAAATATTCGATATAGTTGGCAAATCTTTCCAGCTTCTAGGATATTTTGATACAGCTGTACTTTTTATATCTGTCCATAAAAGGTTAAAACTTCCTTCAAACTGTGAGACCGGTTTGTCCTTCATACGAAAACCCAAGGGGGATTATTCCTCAGTCAAGAACAGTCGTGTAGAAATCGTACGTAGTCATCCGTACATAAACAAAACTCTCGGCTGTGATTGGCTGCTAGGAATATATCCGAACGTTTGCACGACATACCGGAACTTAAGTCTTCGAGTTATCACTGATGTCACACCGAAACAGACGAGACTGAGCCACATACTTGGTGGAACATAATCCTGAGACCTTCCCATGCCGGAGTCAATTAAGGCAGAGTCTCCCATCGCGTTTTAGAATTCGTGTTTTAGAAAACTAGATTTACTGGCCATACAGAGAGCTAGACTTAACTGGCCATACAGAGAGCTTGACATATTGGCCACTCACAGAGCTTGACATACTCGCCGCCACAAAGGACTGACTGGCGAGCCCCGCGTATCACACACACATACACAAGGCTGGGTAAAACATACGTGTCTCGTTTAAAATTTTAATACACTCGGTTCACACACACACACACACAGTGATAAAAGCCTCAACCTTTACCACAGCTTTTACTTCTTTCACCCGTCAGTTCAGTAAACATCCTGGACGCCACGCCAGGGATCAGTGACGTAAAACTATAATATTTTTGTTTTAGGTCCGAGTCATAGAGATGGTCAGGAGGAAGAGAGAAGGAAAATGGCAGGATGAACAGGAAATTAACGAAGAGAAGGGGAAAAGAAAGAGGAAGAAGAAGAATATGAAAAGGAGGAAGAAGTAAAAACAGAAGAAAGAATAACATGAAAAGAAGAAAGATGTAACAAGAAAAAAAATATGAAAAAATAAAATAAATAAATAAAAATTACAAAAACGAAGAAATAAAAACGAAAAAAAAAAAAATAGAAGCAAGAATAAATAATGAAAAATGCCACAACTTGTAACATCACGAGGTCATTTTACAAACTACCGTTGACATAAATAAATCACAGGACATACACAATGCACTAGCAGTAGACGGTCGACTTGGCAACCCACAATCACTAATACAACAGTCTACGGGAACAGTCATACAACAGTCTACGGTAACAGTCATACAACAGTCTACGGTAACACTCGTACAACAGTCTACGGTAACACTCATACAACAGTCTACGGTAACACTCATACAACAGTCTACGGTAACAGTCATACAACAGTCTACGGTAACACTCATACAACAGTCTACGGTAACACTCATACAACAGTCTACGGTAACACTCATACAACAGTCTACGGTAACAGTCATACAAAAGTCTACGGTAACAGTCATACAACAGTCTACGGTAATACTCATACAACAGTCTACGGTAACACTCATACAAAAGTCTACGGTAACAGTCATACAACAGTTTACGGTAACACTCATACAACAGTCTACGGTAACAGTCATACAAAAGTCTACGGTAACAGTCATACAACAGTCTACGGTAATACTCATACTGTTATCGCCGCTGGCTTCAGCTACAGTGCTGGCGTGTGATGCCATTAAATCTTTCGACCTGTGACCTCGCCAGATGTAGAAGTGTTTACAGACAAGTCCTGGTTCTGCTGAGTGGACTGTCTTAGACTGGTGGCGGTGGCTGCCCGCCCCTCCATGAGACAGATCGCCCTCTCTAGTGATGCTGTGAAGACCAGCCTTCTCCTGTCCGAGAATTTGTGCTGGGACGATTTACGCAATACTGTTTTCTCTTGGAACACCATACTGATCTGCATTGACCCGCACTTGTAAGTACAGCCTAAGTGATGACATACCCCTCGGTACTGAAATATTGTTGATTAATTACGCCGACTCGTTTCTGCCTAACCTGGAGTAATAAGACAATGCAGAATGAAGCGAAGCTAAGATTAATAGAGTTATGAACTTTGTGTTATGTCAGTATGTTTAATAAATTGTAATTAAGATAAAATTGTGTGAGACTAACTAATTATGTATCAGATGGATCACCTTGTAATATTATGAACGCTTTCTCCTCTGCAGGTTTTGACCACATCAATAAATATTGAATGCGTCAAAAGACGGGTTTCAATCATTCCCTTCGACTTGCCCGTAACCTGAACGTCCTTAACTAAGGCGTTTACACATACAACAGTCTACGGTAACAGTCATACAACAGTCTACGGTAACAGTCATACAACAGTCTACGGTAACAGTCATACAACAGTCTACGGTAACACTCATACAACAGTCTACGGTAACACTCATACAACAGTCTACGGTAACACTCATACAACAGTCTACGGTAACACTCATACAACAGTCTACGGTAACACTCATACAACAGTCTACGGTAACACTCATACAACAGTCTACGGTAACACTCATACAACAGTCTACGGTAACAGTCATACAACAGTCTACGGTAACACTCGTACAACAGTCTACGGTAACACTCATACAACAGTCTACGGTAACAGTCATACAACAGTCTACGGTAACACTCGTACAACAGTCTACGGTCACACTCATACAACAGTCTACGGTAACACTCATACAACAGTCTACGGTAACAGTCATACAACAGTCTACGGTAACACTCATACAACAGTCTACGGCAACAGTCATACAACAGTCTACGGTAACACTCATACCACAGTCATACAGGATCGTCAACAAGGAATGAATCTTTCACCAGACCCTCATTTTATATATAGCGACACACAGATGTGTTACTTAGGTGCGTTTCTAACACACACACACACAATTATACTTACGTGTAATGGAACTCTGAGTTAAGAAACATGAAAGAA
Organism: Homarus americanus; assembly: GCF_018991925.1. Lineage (NCBI taxonomy): Eukaryota > Metazoa > Arthropoda > Malacostraca > Decapoda > Nephropidae > Homarus > Homarus americanus. Next base: position 7,092,009 of record NW_024746161.1, read on the forward strand.
AGAAACAATGATAACAGGGAAGAGAGAAACACAATAAGACTATAATAGACTAACACAACACGTAGACACATCCCACACCTGTACGTGTTTGTAGTCTCAACTTACAAACGTTGCACACAAAGTGACTTCTTAAAATACACACATTGATTCTCACCGCTTCAGAATAATGCCCCGTGTAAGGCTATGAACACCTCTGACCTCTGAATCTTTTTCTTTTAATTATGGCACAAAATTCATGACTCAATTTATTTTACATCTTACTTCAGAATCTTTTAACGTGTTCTACCAATCAACCCACCCACCTCCATACCTACCAACCCACCCACTTGCATACCTACCAACCCACCCACCTCCATACCTACCAACCCACCCACTTCCATACTTACCAACCCACCCACTTGCATACCTACCAACCCACCCACTTCCATACTTACCAACCCACCCACTTCCATACTTACCAACCCACCCACTTGCATACCTACCAACCCACCCACCTCCTTACCTACCAACCCACCCACCTCCATACCTACCAACCCACCCACCTCCATACCATCCAACCCACCCACATCTTGAACACACTCGGCCGCCCACAGGTCATCATGACAGAGCATCTAAACTAAACCTGATAACACGACACTTCCATCTCATAATAAATGACAAAATAAAACCTCTCGTTTCACTTACTCTCACTACCAGCCAGTCAGCCAGCCAGTCAGTCAGCCAGCCAGCCAGCCAATCAGCCAGCCAGTCAGTGTTTGAAGACGCGTGACTCAGCAGACAATTTCCACACCAACCCTTGTACACTTGATATAAAAAAAAAAAAAAAACTTAAAACAAAATATCAAATGACCACGACGAGTAGACTTAATGTTTTAATCCGGTGACGCAACATTGGCGTGTGTAAAGAAAACAACGCAGCAGTGAATGATAGTTAATGAGCAAACTCTGAGTAGGTGGATATAAGGGAGTGTAAATATAAAGTGCTGGGGTAGCTAAGGATTTACACCCTTGTGTCACTGTCTGTCTGTCAAGTCCTTACGTATATAGGAGAGAGAGAGAGAGAGAGAGAGAGAGAGAGAGTTAGTCTTGAGGAACTAGTGAGATATTAAGGGGAAGAGGAGTAATAAATGCTCAATTATTCACAATCTTCCCCCCTCACTCCTCCTTCACCTTCCACCCCATCCCCCTCACCCCTTCCCCAGAGAAAGTGTAACTATAGGCAGGTGTTGTGGACGGCGAGGGTCTTTAATAATCTCTCTCTCTCTCTCTCTCTCTTTGCTCCTACCACAACCCACCTCCAGCCTCTCTCTCTCTTTGCTCCTACCACAACCCACCTCCAGCCTCTCTCTCTCTCTCTCTCTCTCTCTCTCTCTCTCTCTCACACCCTATACCACACCATCTCCTACAAACAACTCCAAACTTCTCCCACATACACAAACCTCAAACTACAAACACACACAAAACTACCACCAACCATCACCTCTACACACACAGCCTTTCTTCGTACATAACTACCTAACGCCACTTGGCTCCAAACCTGTCCTTCCCAGCCGACGAACTTGAACTTGCTACGTGAGCTGCGTGACGATCTGACCCTCTCCAGGCTCGGCATTCTCCCACCTACCCACCCTCCAACATCCCAGCCACTCACCCTCTCCGCCCTCCCACCACCAGCTGGAGATGTGAGGGCGCATATCACCTTATAGTTCATTAAACTACGGCTTAACGGTTCGTGATAAAAAAGGGTGTTAAAATCTTCCCAATGAGACAGTGTTTTAACTAGCGTTTTGTTACCCTAGTTAAAGGAGAAGACATTCATTTACCGTAGAGTTACCGAGGTCTGACCCCTGGAGACGACAGCTACATGGACTGGTTCTTACCTGTGGACGAAAGAAAATATTGTATAAATTATCTGAGTTTCATCATACACCTTCATTTACTTGTCTGACTTGAGTTAATTTTGTCACGCGTGAGTTATTTTGCTAACATATGAAGTTTATTCAAAGAAGCTAATATACATCGGTTCAGGAAATTATACAGAATTAAATATTGCTTTACGTATAACATCCTATTTCCCTCTTAACTTATGATGATTAATGATTCCGTAAAATAAAACAAACATCGGAAGACAAAATTAAATCGGTTTTAAAAAAGAAAAAAAGAAAGATTCTGTTGTTAATGTCATTCACTCTCTACCAAGCTGACAGTCAGGTCACGGTGGTTATGTTGTATTAATGACGATAATCTATAACTTTCTTGTAAGGTTTTAAGTTATTAAGTCCTCGTCTCTATTGTGTCTTAGGTACGGATATTGACCTTACTAGTATAGTCTCTAGTTCTTTTAGTAGACATGTTAGGTGTTTTAAAATACATACAGTACGGTGTATGATTCGAGTATGTTACAGAACACTTAAATTTGCTTTATTGTGTCTGAAAAAAAATCCTGTTAAAATATATCTTTAGAAAAAACTAAAAACTAAAAACATTTACACTAAATTTTAAATCTACACAAAGACAAATCCGACAAGTGACGTAGGACAAAACTCGGCGCACCGCAACATAACACCCCGTCCAACAATAACAAACAGTTACACGCTTTTACCTTTATAAACGTTACATAGAGGACGGAATGTTCAGCTTCCTCTGCCCCCACCTACCTCCTCCTCCCCCACATATATCTACCCCCCTTCCTCCTCCACCTCCCTCTCCACAGGTCAACCACAGAGGTTATGACCTGGTCATCGACCGTAATTATTGCTATTCATCCCGGCATCCTTCGGCTCTCCCTCCCGCTCTCCCTTCCTCTCCTCTTCCCCGCTCTCACTCACTCTTCCCCCTCCTCTTCTCTTCCCCTCTCCTCTCTCTCTCCCACCTCCTCTCCTCTTTCCCGCTCTCCCTCTCTTCCCCCTCCACTCCTCTTTTTCCTCCTTCCTTCTCTCCATTCCTCTCCTCTTCCCCGTTCTCTCCATTTCTCAGCTCCCCCTCCCTCCGTTAGGTGGCCAGCCAGCAGTTGTCCGGTGCTGGAACAAACAATGGCCAGCCAGCCAGCAGCGTATTCCTCCACCAGTGTAGGAAACTTGGCTCTGGTGTGAGAGAGCAACGACCGCGGGGGGACAGGGGGAGAAGGAAGGGGAAGATTGGGGGAAGGAGACCGGGGGTAGGTATGTGGAGGACCCGCAGCACTATCACCACCACACAAGGACGCTGGCCCCTCCCCCTTCTGGCTGACCCTGTGTCGCCGTCGTGGTCTCTCTGCCTGGCGAAGATCACAACCACCAGTCATCACCACTACCATCACTCACGCAACCATTACTGCAATCACCAATCCCTACCACTAATAACCACCACCAATCCACACAACCACAACCACAACCATGACAAATACAATCACCGCCACCGGAGAACTACCACAAGTATCATATCACTGTACAATCACCAACACACCACCGCCTACACACCACCACCACCTGATACTATCCTGCAGTGAGATGGTGGTGTGGTGGTGTGGGGGGGGAGGGTCAGCAATAGTGGCCCCCGACAAAACAAAAACATATATCCTGTCCACTCATCCTGCCAACTTACCAGGGTCGGTCCTACACACCTCACCGCCAACACCACAAGCACCCACAATACTGTTACACTTAAATTTGTTCGTCATTTGCGAGCTTACGAGCCAGTCAGTTGGGCGGTCGGGGGTGAGTTAAGCAATATCGGCAGGTAAGTTAAGAGACATTTTAAGTGTGCCTGAACACGCACAGGTAGTCGTCTGAACCGGTCTTAAAACATTTCACAATTGGTTCTTCCTTAACATTCCACGGTTGATTATTTCCATTCGTTTATTTATCTTGACAAGTTAGTTTTCTGTGCAGGTAACTTCTTCAACTTGAGGCCGCGACTTTTAACTGAGTAGATGACGGTCATTAAGGCTCCTCTTGGTATAATAAATTGGCCAACAGTAAAGGGCCTCGTCTCTGGGGTAAATTAAGTGTTTGAGTATCTAGACCAGTCTGGTGGCCCTCATTCAGACGTTCTCAATCACTTAGCAGTCTTCAGCAAGTCTCGGAGACCAAGCAGGATTACAAGTGCTCAAAACGTAGAAACACAACGTCTTAAAAGTATTTATTTTTAGGCACGTATTACATCTTAGTTGTACCTCCACTTTCTTATCCATATTTACCTATATGAAAAGAAACAGACTCGAAGTTGCATGAAAGTAAAAGTAAGTTTAATAAGCATGACGACCAGTTTGGGACAGCGAGTTTAATAAGTCTTCTGTACACAAGGAGGCAGCGTGGCCGGTACTGCACTCGACCGCCTTTACTCCCACAACTTGTAAATTTAGGAACACAATTACAGCTGGGTGGGCACTGGACTGGGAGTACCTCAGGATCAAACCAACGACCATAGGACAGAAGGTGAGTGCTGTATCCACTCGACTGCCTCATTTACACACAATTATAGGGTTTCAATTGTTTCTCTTACTCTGACAACACAACATACATATATCGTTTCTCACTGTTGATATTTTTTTTGACTGTTTATTATTATTATTATTATTATTATTATTATTATTATTATTATTATTATTATTATTATTATTATTATTATTATTTTGCCCCCCCAGGCCCTGGTGTGGATCATTGACCTATGCACAGGTAAAACAAAACAGGTAATCAACAATGTCACTTACATCCACAGGTAAGCTCAAGCTCCCGTGACCATCATTTGGCTAATTCACAACTTAAATAACCTGAGACGTATTATTTTTAAGGCTAACTTGTTATCATCTAATATTTTGGGCGTAATTTCAAGTGTGCGCGTTTAATGACCTTAGTTATTAAAGTTCCGTCATACATAACATCAAAACGAATTAATATTTAATAACAAAGGCTTTACCACAAACTTTTATATACAGGTATCTTAATTTTTAACTCGGAGAAGGTTCATAACTACGCCACGGGGGACTCACACTCAACTACGTCCATCCAATCTAATCTACGTATACATCCTCTTCTGAACTGACTGGTATATAAACATTTCTCAAGTCAGGCATTTTTCAAGTGCGACTTAAGACAGACAAAGACGAATACCTGGACGCCATTACTCCGAGGAATATCTTGCATCTCTGGGGAAATTCACGACTCGGATAATAATTTACATATACACTGACGGGCTGGTGTGAGAAGGTTGGTCAGTCTCTCTTGTGTTTGTAACTCTTGTAAGACTGTATAGGTGGAGACATAATTCCCTGAACGCTTGTTGTAGTTTCACCATCACTAACGACAAGCTGTGTAAACGACTGTGGTGAAAATGGTGAAACTCTCAACTACTTACGTTAACCCTGGCTTAAATGTCATCACCGTTACCACAAATCAGAGCCACTACTGCAACTACCACCACCATACAACAACCACCAATCCCCCCTCCACCCCTACCACCACCATACAACCACTACTACCACCACCAGTCTCCACCATCCTTACCAAAGTTAACTCTCAAGAAAGACAGTATATCTAAACTACTGTCAAATACTATTGTTGAACCTGACACTCACTCACACCGATGCAGCTTTGCGTGAGTATTGTTAAGGGAGGCTGGGTACTACACCGCTCATCACCACACAGGAAGGCAGGCAGGTATACACAGGCAGGCAGGTATACACAGGCAGGCAGGTATACACAGGCAGGCAGGTATACACAGGCAGACAGGTATACACAAGCACACACCCACGACCAAGGTTGTTTTCAATTCATTAATAAACAGCAAACAATACGACCAACTAATGTATAATTATTAAGGTAAACACTGCACCTCTTTTTTTGTATTGAAGCTGCAGTGTGTGTGTGTGTGTGTGTGTGTGTGTGTAATGTATTCCCAAGGTTAAGGAGGAGAGAGAGAGAGAGAGAGAGAGAGAGAGAGAGAGAGAGAGAGAGAGAGAGAGAGAGCCTTTATTGTTATTGTGATCGTATGTGGCTCATGACCACACCACCCCCTCCCAATGTAGTGCCGCGAGAAGTGCCACCAAGATCAACCATAACCATTCCTGGCTCTCATTCCACTCTTGCCCTCAGGGGGATGATGAGACCTCCTCCTCCTCCTCCTTCTCCTCCTCCTCCTTCTCCTCCTCCTCCTCCTCCCCCTCCTCCTCCTCCTCCTGCTGCCTCCCTTTCAGTAGCGTTAAGGGGGGAATGCCATGACCTGCTAACCTAATAAGATCATCTACCTGCTAGTTACGGGTATCAAGGTAGATCAATTGTATCTTCATATCCTATAAAAAAATCTACAGGTGCAAAATCACAGGTGTTATGGACCGAGGGCACAGATTTTGCATGAACAGGTGTATGGCAGGTACAGGTGTATGACAGGTACAGGTGTATGGCAGGTACAGGTGTATGACAGGCATGTGATTAATTATATATGAATAAAACCAGTATACACAATACAAACACACATTAAATACAGTATAAATGAACAACTTGGCCAAAATAATATTCTTTGTGTGTGTGTGTGTGTGTGTGTGTGTGTGTGTATGTATGTGTGTGTGTGTATATGTGTGTGTGTGTGTATGTATGTGTGTGTGTATGTGTGTGTGTGTATGTATGTGTGTGTGTATATGTGTGTGTGTGTATGTGTGTATGTGTGTGCGTGTGTGTGTGTTTGTGTACGTGCGTCTGAGTGTGTGACTGTTTGATCACCTAGATTTAAAGAAACAAATACATACACTTCCATGGCATGTTTGTGTACTTACCATTCTCACGTACACCTCAAATGTTGTGGAAAAGTCAACATTCCACCATTCATCTCCAGACAATACCCCCTCCCCCCCCTCCCTCCTCCCTACAAGGTCAAGAACAAGTCAACACTATCCATTAGCAGAAACGATGATCACCCACACATTATTCCTCCTCCTTCACTAATATTTACGATACAAGACAAAAAAAAAGACAGCAACTCACATACAAAGACCCACCGGCTTCTTCCTTAACGTGTCTGGCTCATAGAAGAAAGAGAATGCAAACTATAGAAAAATTATACCCAAACCCGTACTCGTAACATAATGCTAAACACAAGCATTATTATAACCCTGATTAGAAACAACAACACTCCATTAATAATAAAAAAAAAACATTCATTTATACAAACAAGGATGATAAACAACACTCATACGTAGACACACAATAAACAACGAAAATAAAACTCCACTTGAGGTAAGACTGGAGCCACTTCTTGGTATGACGTGTCCCCTCGCCCCGATACATACGTCACTATAAGGAGGAACTAATGGCCGTCAACACAACAGGAGAAAGACGCCAGTGATATAATGACACATATTTATATAGCTGAGGGCCGCAGTGACCTCAAACATGACCTTTCAGTGTACCCAACCTTACGAGAGAGAGAGAGAGAGAGAGACCACGTTTAGAGGTTGAACTGATGTCCTTAAGTTTTAATACATTACCCGCATCATTACTCAAACATCCTAGCCAAGGAGAGTCGTGTTCCCCACCTGCATCTCCCACCCCAAGAGAGGAGGAAGAGGTTCACCTTTCTAAAAAAACTCAGAACAATAAGTTTACCTGAATATTATGCACCCCCATCTTATGATTAAACACATTAACACGATCTGGAGTGGTTAGGATACGTTAGCGTCAGGTTAGGTTAGGTTAGGTTAGCGTTACGGTGGTCAAAGTGAAGGCGGAATAAGCTGGGGTGCCTAATCTTCATGTGGTCCGAACATTATATACACACACATGAGAAAAAAAATCTTTATCGGGCGGTATTTGTAAAGTCTGGGACAACAAAAGAGTACATATTAACTCGGCCCTTTGTGGCGTGTTGTTCTCTCATTAAATTCATGGTCAGGGTGGAGGGATAGTGGTGGGGGTGGAGGGATAGTGGTGGGGGGTGGGGGATAGTGGTGGGGGTGGAGAGATAGTGGTGGGGGTGAAGGGATAGTGATGGGGGAGGAGGGGACAATGGTGGGGGGGTAGATGTTATCACTCCTACACCCTCCAACACTATCACCTTCACCACCACAACCTCCTACAGTTTTTTTAAAGTTCACCATCAACACAATCTCCAACAATTCTTATATACAATACCTACCTCTCCTCAGGCATCATCAACCCCCTCTTCCACAACACCACCACCTCATCCACCTCTCTCCAACACCATCTCCCTCCTCCACCTCCAGAAAACCAACCTTTCCACTATTGACGTCGCTCCAACATTTCTCTCTGCAGGGATTTTGGTCATACGTCGGCCGCCGTCTATTAGTGGGCCCCGTGAAGGAGTTAATGGCGGGAACTGTCAATAACACACCACAGACGCCACGAGGCTACAACTTGAGCATGACGGGAAAGGATTTTTTTTTATGCATCTCTCTCTCTCTCTCTTCCTGGTTAAAGATATCTGCATCCCAGGCACGAGAGCACTTGTAAGGTCAACAGAATGCGCCTCACTCATGTAAGCAAAGTGGCCGGTGTCCAACGCGGTCTGAATGCAGCAAACCCAAGCCAGCAAAGTGAACTGAAAATATCAATAGCATGCTGTTACCTGATATTACATTCATGATTTGGACAACATGTAAATTTGATACCCCCACCCAAGCATACTTCACCTGAGATTAATCACCCTAACGCTCACCTAATTTAATGCTAATCAAACCAAACCTTAACCTAATTCATTCCTATCAAGTGACGCTATAGGATACTTAACCATAAGGTGAAATAAGTTGAAGCATCTATTCTCCAGGTGATCTAATGACTCTAATTACTATTCATACATCTACTGTCACCAGAATGTCAATAGTATGTATATAATGTCATCACAATACACCTTTACATCAACAGAACACACAACATTAAAAAGATTATATACACTGCTCGCCTCCAGTCCCAAAACGTCGTTGGTTTGATCACGAGGCGAGCTCAGTCCACCCAGCTGCGAATGTGTACCTAACTAAGAGCTGAGGAAGTGAGGGCAGTCGAGTAATAATAATAATAATAATAATAATAATAATAATAATAATAATAATAATAATAATAATAACTCTCTCTCTCTCTCTCTCTCTCTCTCTCTCTCTCAAAAATATTACATTTAATAGTTTCTGCAGTAGCCTCACACAATCTCTTTAAAATTCCTTCATATAACCAGAAAACTTTTTAACTGCACAACGAGGAGAGAAAGTGTTGAAGGGAAAGTAAGAGAAAGTGTTGTACAAAACTAACATTTATTTCCACCAACAAAAAAATATAAATAATCAACGAAAAAAAAATGAATATCAAGAAAGGTTTATAGAAAGTTTTACATCACCAGTTCCATCAATACAGGTTTATGAAGTAGACAGTCATTATACACACTTATATCATGATTCGAACTCACTTAAAAGCAACAAGAGAAATCACGTAGACTCTCGAACTTGTAAAAAAAAGTCACAAGTAAATTAGAAAAGAAGTGGTTGTCAGAGAGATAGAGAGAGAGAGAGAGAGAGAGAGAGAGACAGAGGGGGGGGGGCTGGTCACTCGTGGCACCACACAAACGCACAACAAGTGAGTGGTGGGGGAGTGACTGGGATTCAAACGGACCCGAAATGACCATTCTCTTTGGAATCGGATCAGAATTTTCTAGACGTTATGTATAATACGGACAGTTTAGCGGTTCGTTAGGACTGGCTTTGGTTTTTATTCTGTTTGGTTAGATTAGGTTAGATTGGGGTTGGGTTGGGGTCAGGTCAGGTTGGGGACAGGTTGGGGTCAGGTTAGGTTGGGGTCAGGTTAGGTTGGGGTCAGGTTAGGTTAGGCTGGGGGCAGGTCAGGTTGGGGGCAGGTCAGGCTGGGGTCAGGTTAGGTTGGGGTCAGGTTGGGGTCAGGTTAGGTTGGGGTCAGGTCAGGTTGGGGTCCAGGTCAGGTTGGGGTCAGGTCAGGTTAGGCTCTAAATAGGTTAGGTTGGGGCAGGTTAGGTTGGGGGCAGGTTAGGTTGGGGGCATGTCAGGTTGGGGTCAGGTTGGGGTCAGGTTTGGTCAGGTTTGGTCTGGTTTGGTTGGTTTAGAATAATTTGTTTAAATTAAGTCAGATTTAGAGGTAACTTGGTTAGGTGAGCCTTACATCAAGTTACGTTAGATTAGGCTCGGTTAAATTACTCCAGCAGAGGCCTGTTAACTCCGGAATACATTAAAACCAGCTGGAGCATTTTAACATATATATTGTAACAGTGAACCCAAGACCGCAAGGAGTAACGGGAAGCAAACCTCACGGGGCGCTGCTAGCCTATAATAGAGGCAGGGCGGTAGTCTTCTGGCGTGGAGGAGGAGGAGAGAGAGAGAGGGGATATTGAATCGACTACTGTAGTTTGGTGATTTACTCATTAAGTGGCAAGTTCAAAATATTACAATTTCAAGAGGCTTCATATCTATAGTAATGCATTTGTAGCCACATATAATTGGTCAATGGTGAAACCTCTTCGACCAATCTTAGGTCTTCTTATAATATTATCAAAACGGCCTAGTGAACGAGAGAAACCCGAGCCGATCTCACCTTCAACTTTAATATGGGAAAATACTCTCCAGGGAGTCCGAGGAAACACACACACACACACACACACACACACACACAAGAGGTTAGAAATAAAAATGTCATTACCATAACCGTGTACACCGTTGCCACCCCACAAGAGGCCATGAGGGTGAGAGTGCCGTATAAGCACCCCAAGATGTGTGTGTGTGTTACCTCTCAGTGCCGATGCTCCACCCACGCTGTCAAACTCCCCCACCCACCCACCCGTTATTCATTCAGGCAATATACATAATATCACCTCACACTTCCCCTCTCCCTACGCCACACCTCTTAGGCCGTTACCCATCACATTATACAGTATATACCATCCCCCACCTCCAACCACAGTTATCTGAAGGCGTAGCGTAGCCTCAGGGGGTGAAAAGTGTGTAGGTTTTTTGCTTCTTCTCGTAAGTCTTTAGATCTCAAGAGTTTTAAAGTAGGTTGTATTGTTAGGTTAGATTAGAATGTGTTGAGTAAGGTTAGGTTAAGTTAGGTTAGGCAAGATTTTGTTGGATAAGATTACATGATATTGGATTAGATTTTTATCGGGTAAATTCTATGGTTCACCTTATGATAAGGTGAATAAAAGGTGGGGGCTAATAGTCAAGTGATCTAGTTTTATTTACCCTGAAAATATGTTTTGTGTAGATAGAACTTAACGACCCTCATCTTCCAACACACAATGGCATTAAGCTGGTATTAATTGCTCTAACATCCCACAACACACCGTTTAGGCTGTGTGTGGATAACAGGTGAATGTTCTTACACCGGATGAAACAATAAAGATACACCTAACACGGTACACTAGGCGAGGCAACACACGCGCGGTGTTCACTGGACAGTGGGCGGCTACATTTGATAAACGCCAGGATGGAAATTTATCTACTGACGGTGTTTCCATTTGTTACACTTTTCCTTTACAGCGGCGATTAATAATACTTTTTCCTCTCAATGTTGAAAAATGAGAGTGGATCCCATAGGCACGACTGCCAGTTAGTGAGAGTGACGATACAACACACTGTATATACTAAGCCTTCGGTACACAGGAAGCAACATGGTCGGGTACTGTACTCGACCGCATCATTTCCCCAAATTGTAAACTTAGACACCCATTTACAGCTGGGTGAACTGGGGTGTGCCTGGGAATCGAACGAAGGAGGCAGTGATCATCATTACCACCATCCCACGCCCATAGACACAGTAAGTTAAACAGAATACCCGGTATATTCTCATCTGTTAAATACTGTATCCTGAACCTGGAATACAAGGGACCATAACATTATCACCATGGCAAGTTAAATATATTTCAGAACACTATGAATGTTATGTTGGCACCTTTGTCGGGTAATATATTTGCAAATCTGGTAAAAGTTAATCAATCGATCACAGAGTTAGTGGCTAAAAGCATCAAACTTTAATATTAAACAACAAAATATGATGGATAATGTCAACCTGAATATCGACCATTTGTCAAACAATTTAATTAAGAACAAAAATACTGTTCGTAAAAATCGTTGGGATTAATTAACGAGACATACACAACTTTGATCACCTGAAGATTCACCACTCCCTTACTTCAGGTGAACCAACCACACTACCAACCACTAATGTTATGATAAACCACAACACGATATCAAATTTTGCGAGTGGTTATAATTTCGTCACATGACCACTACATCTCTCCACACAACCTGCCAACTGGGTCCCTATCAGTAGTCCCCCACCCTTGTCACACACCCTCCCCTTCACCTTGTTATTAAATTGGAATTGTGGGAGGAGGCATTCGTCAGACGCAGGAGTTACTTAAGCAAGAGAGTTCGAAGGCGTAGATGGTGTTCGACAGGCGTATAAGCTCGACAGGCGTATGAGTTCGACAGGCGAGACATCCAACACACCATGCATTGCCAGTGGGTGGAATGGAATACCAACATCCCAGGCTGGTACCACCCATCCTCTCTTGTATTTCCGCTATGTCAGCTTCCTGAGGGTGGAGGGGAGGGTGGGGAGAGGTCGGAGCCACACCTTCCTGTATAACGTACTGGATCGCCCACCCATGACCACATCATTATCAGGTGCTGCTCAATATTTACATACCATACCTGTCTACTAGAACACTTCCTCCATACTAACAATTTAACATTAATGACTAATAATAATAATAATAATAATAATAATAATAATAATAATAATAATAATAATAATAATAATAATAATAATAATAATAATAATAATAATAATAATAATAATAATAATAATAATAATAATAATAATAATAATAATCATCACCGGCTACCAGGAACCTCGCGAGAAGTTGCTACAAGCTTATTAATTCAGCATCTGATCATCCGAGCCTTGAAACTTACATTAATTTAAGGAGTCCGCAACTACCAAAACCCGAATCTTCAAACTTCAAAGTTGTTGGTCACTAACAAACACCGCACGTAACCTAACACCAGGGTACAGTGGCGCACAAAAGTTCGTGGTCCACCGTCATACCTTCACTGTCCTGGGGGTCAGTGTTTAAACGCCCCGGGGCCTAACATACAAACTAGCACCGGTCACTGAAAAGGGTAGAGTGAGGTTGGCTAGAATCTAAAACCAAAAGTGTTTTACTTTTGCATTTCGATTGCCTTATATTGTTTGAGAATCTATTAATATGTAAAGCAGGAAAGGCACTGTTCATACTACAACCCTTTAAGCACTATGACTACTGTACTATAGTTATATATTCTGGTTATTGTCAATGACTGGTGCACAGTTTGACGTATTTTCATATTAGGAAAGAAAAATAAAAGGAATTCTCCTCCTGTGTGTTTTATGTCAGTAAAACTCTTCTCTCTAACTATGAATCTTGTCAACTGGCCTTCGACACAGGTCCAAGAGTACAATATCACCTTTCAGGAGAAAACGCCGGACATCCCTGAGAAATACCGGCGGTAATGGGTCGTGGAAAAGACAGATGTCCCCCGTCTCCAGAGATTCACTGATACGGAGGCATGACCACACACAGACAACCCCCCCTGTGTATGGTGGTGTGTTGAGCTATATGGACATATTTTTTATCATCCCATTACCAGACTCCTCCCCCAACAGCAGTAGTGTTATGTTTACTTAAGTCCTTCTACAGAGTTAATGATATAAATCAATTATTAAACTACACGGCTGCCACTTTGCGTGTTGGGGGTCGTCTAGACAGTGAGTGACTCACAGTCCAGTGGGTGGGACTGGCTCCATACCCTCCATCTCGGTGGACCTGGAAATTGTGCGCAACTAGTACAATAACGTCACCACAAGAGGAGCGTAAACGGTTTCTAAATAATAACAATCTACTTTAGAAGGATTATTGAACGAATTGCAACGGTTGTGGAATTTGGCATACATATCCGCTACGTTAATTTCAGTCGAGCAGAACTTTACGGCCCAACAGTCCCCCAAGATATGACATGATATAATACATTATTTCACGCTCAAAAAATGCAATGTGATAAATTCGTCCCCCCTCCCCGTCCCAACCGCAGTTTATACTAGATAGACTACACTTCCTCAGTATAAAGGGGCGACACTACACCTAACCCGAGTGTAGGACACCAGGGTAGCGGCCCCTAGATTATTCACGCATAGCGGTGGTGTAAAATATAATGAACACCTAATAACAGGGATGAGTAATTTCTGAAGGAGAGGTGTGACACGGATGACGAATGTTGCTGCTGGAGTAACTGTACCGTTGCTCCCTGGTGGTACTGTTGTTGGAGTAACTGTACCGTTGCTCCCTGGTGGTACTGTTGTTGGAGTAACTGTACCGTTGCTCCCTGGTGGTACTGTTGTTGGAGTAACTGTACCGTTGCTCCCTGGTGGTATTGTTGTTGGAGTAACTGTACCGTTGCTCCCTGGTGGTACTGTTGTTGGAGTAACTGTACCGTTGCTCCCTGGTGGTACTGTTGTTGCTCCTGGAGTAACTGACCTATAATTCGCTGCTCAAGTAAGAGTGTGTGTGTGTGTTTCACTTTTTAGAAAATAAAAAAAAGTAGCCTAGTAACGTGGAGCCAACATGAGCCTCGTCCACTATACTACCCAGCCCATCCCAACAACGCTATCAGCCTTTTAAAGACAAACTAAGCTAATGCAAGAGCAATACAATGTAACCAGTGGAGCTAATTGCCTTTTGCGATTAGGATTCTCCAGTTCACTTCCGGAAATTTAGCCTACAGGGGGTATCTATTTACTCGTATATTCATTATCTATTTACATTCTTATCATCCGGTTACAAAGGCCTGATTATTCGATGTAATTTTGCTCTTTTGGAGGGGGCTTATATGCACGTGAATAATCATGAGTAAGAAATAAAATTGAATAAGATCACGTGTCTAATATTTCAATACTTAAAGTGTACATAAAGTCAGTCACATAAAGTCTCCTCACAGCTGTATATTAGTCAGGTATTCCAACGCATTTCTGTGTCAAATTACATCCCACAAATGATGCATCAAAGTGCCAAGTGTCCGGGTTTGTTGTGTGGGATGATTACTAGTGCAGTCTAAACCAGATGAGTCTTAGATAACGAGTCGGGAACCTCCTGCCGCCTCTTCAGACTGGGAGAGGAACCCATGCGTCGCCCCCGTCTCTCCTGATGGTGCAAGAGCCTTTGATGTGGTTGTCTTTTCACGTGTATTACTACTGTAGGATTATATTCTCCGTATCACTGTGTGGTGAATTTTAATAACGGCGGCTTTTCACGGCTGCCTCATTATACCGAGGCATAATTCTCAATCCCAAGGAGAGCACAGGATGAAGATCATTAAAAGGCATTAGTATGGGGTACCAAGGAGTGCTATCCAACTTCACTGATATAAATTCCTTTAAATGACTAACTTATTCAATGCAGTAGAATTAATATTGTATAAGCTTGGTATGAAATGTTTGATCACAAAACACATAAACGTGTACCGTGTTCTTAATTATTACACAGCATAAAACTTTCGCGTTTTTTTACTGTGGCCAAAACTTTTTTAATTCAGCTAAAACATTTTTGTGTGTGTGGAACTGGCTCAGGGTTTTAATATTGCAAGATAACAGCAGTGATTTTTTTTTCAACCACTCGACTAACGCCAACCCTCGCCAGGTGAGTGACACGAACACCTCGGGGTGGACAACACACACACACACACACACACACACACACACACACACACACACGTAGCCACATAACTAAATACACACAGACCACAACACCAAGAGAGTCTCATGTCATCAGGTACTTCATTACCTAAGAGACTTACCTTGTGCCCTAGGGTGAGGAGGACTCAACCCACCACTAACCTCCCCTACACACACACACACACGAGCCAGCACGTTTGTGGATTGTACATACTTCCAAGTCTCCGAAGATCAACCTGTTGTTTTGTTTTTTTCTATTACTAAGATTAAATATAAAAGTTCCAAGTGATGATCCTCTTCCCCTCGGCAGCCACGAATCCTTCTTGAGGTTCGCATAGGTGGGGGGAGAGGGGGTGAGGGGAGGGAGGTGAGTGAGGGGGTGAGTGGAGAGGGGTGAGTGGGGGGGAGAGGGGGTGAGTGGGGGGGAAAGGGGGTGAGTGGGGGGAAGGGAAAGCCGTCACACTTACGTAAGAGCCTGGCGCCTCACCCTGGACCCTCGCCACACCCACAATGGATGATTTGGTCACGTGGCTGGTCCGTTTACATGCAACAAAGACTTACTACTGCATCAAGGCAATGTACACGAAATAAACTGCAATAACAGCTACATCAAGGATAATAATAATAATAATAATAATAATAATAATAATAATAATAATAATAATAATAATAATAATAATAATAATAATAATAATAATAATAAAAAATATTACAAATTTATCAAAACTAAATAATATTGATAAAAAATAAAAAATAATAAAATATTCAAGAGATAATAAAAACAACAACAACTAAATACTACAAATAATAATAAAAAACATTAAAAAACACCAACAATAATCCTGGTAAGATGTAACATTGTTTGTACTTAACCTTCACCTTGTACCTTCCCTCCTGCTGGTTAGGTGTGTGTGTCCGGGGTGAGTGAGCGAGGGAGCATCTAGACCCCAACCTCCTCCCCCTTACAGTACCCTTGACAAGACACAACGAGGAGGCGATGACCGTGGGATGACACTCTCAAGGTCCTGCCTCAGAAGACACCAACCATGACAACCACCACCACAACCTGCGTTCAACACCAGACCACTTCCTGACATTCCTTCAGATCATTTACCTTTTACAAATTTTTTACAACACTCGGGAATTGCATAAGACAATCTACTATTGTTACGATAACTTACTATTGTTACTGGCAGTGCCGGATTTAGACCTGTGGGGGCCCATGGGCACTGGGCAGCCTCTTTGTGGAGGCCCCCCTCATTATAACTACCCAAGAGGGTGAGGTGGCGAGTGAAGCGAGCCTAAACATCTG
Source organism: Homarus americanus (assembly GCF_018991925.1). Classification (NCBI taxonomy): domain Eukaryota; kingdom Metazoa; phylum Arthropoda; class Malacostraca; order Decapoda; family Nephropidae; genus Homarus; species Homarus americanus. The sequence goes on from NW_024746161.1 coordinate 7,109,031, forward strand.
GGAATTCCGGGAAAATTTTGAAATTTGAACACTTCTTTGGAGAATTTTGAAGCCATATGCAGTTATATCGGCAAACACATGACAACCGATGTGCAGATACTACACGACCCAACCCCCTCCGACCGACTGTCAACAAACACAGCGCCCTGATGGCATTCGTAATGGAAGTGATAATGAAAAAAAAATGTTTTTTTTTAATCTCAATTTCGTTATTCCATGTAGTTCATTTTTAATCAATATATGTTTGTGGAATTCTAAATATATTATTAGCAACACAAACAATAGCATTCATTAAAAATATACGGTTCATAGGAAAACCAGGTATTCATGAATTTCAAGGAGTAGCTAGCCTAATTTCTATCACGCTTCTTGCTGAACATAGTTTTACGTGATGGAATAGATAAACATGAATTTTAAAGAATGAAAATAAAAATAATCCAAATGAATAAACAAATAAATAAAATATTGTAATATGTGGAGGCTCCCAGATTGTGGAGGCCCCTGGGCAGCTGCCCACTTTGCCCACTCCTGAATCCGGCCCTGGTTACTGGTATACATCTGGTCGGGGAATAAGATTACTCACCCCAAGTATGATAAAAACAAACAAAGGAGAGTCTTACTTCGGCAGGAATGTTGACCCTTCAGAAAAAAACACAAGTTAATTAAAACGGAAATGCTTTTACATCCCGGGACGGTCGACGGACACACACACAAAGAGTCCGTGTACTACAAAGAGTTAAGCACCACCTATGGAGAATAATAGCGGAATAACCAACACTAAAGTAAAATAATAAAGGAGTGAACAAAATATAAGGAATAGGAGAATAAAGGAATAAACAACACAGATGAAGAATACCAGGAAAGGGTGAGAGGGAATCAACAGAGAGGAAACACTAAACATAGCAACAGTCGAGGACAAATAATCAGAGTAACACTAGCCTTATACTTACCTAATCTTTACCTAGCCTCATACTTACCCTCATCCTTAATTTGGCAGATATTAACAAAAATAATACCGGGGTGGTGGTAATAATAATAATAATAATAATAATAATAATAATAATAATAATAATAATAATAATAATAATAATAATAATAATAATAATAATAATAATAATAATAATAATAATAATAATAATAATAATCTGGAAAAAAAATACCGATAACAATCTATTTAATTTTGTGAACATATCGCGTCAATTGGTTCACCCACTGTAAGAGCCACAAGTTGAGACCGTAAAAGTTAGAATCCTGTGAAGAAAAACAATATATTCGCGAGTAATAATTCAAGGAAGAAAAAATAAAATATCTGACGCACTAGAAGCAGGGAACCAACCAACACAACGAGGACTTGAATTACCACGTCATAAAAACCGCCTCACATTTACGAGGGTATAAGAACCATAAACTAAGGAAAAATGGACTAGAACATGTGTTTTGCTGAAGGCATTAAAAGCTTGTGGTATTAGAGGATAGGAATCACGAGGTATAATGTAGGTAAACACGAAACACTAGTGAGTACAGGCACTCAGTAAACCTGGGGTAGCCTTGCGTGAAGCGTGGGAGGATGATGGAAGTGTACACGAGGAACACGGACGATGATGATTGTGGGCCAGGAACACGTCAAGCGTGGGAGGAGGATGGAAGTGTATACGGGGAACACGGACGATGATGATTGTGGGCCAGGAACACGTCAAGCGTGGGAGGAGGATGGAAGTGTACACGGGGAACACGGACGATGATGAGTGTGGGCTAGGAACCATCTGTCTATCAACCCTACCTGTCATTTCCAACAACGTGGACGGTAACATGTCTATTATTACACGGGAAGATGCCTCCCAATGTACAACAAGTGTCGAGCAGTTTTGTGTCAGATATATCAAAATCTTGGGTTAAACAATGTAAAATGTCCTGCTGGTGTGCCTCAGCCAACACCACCGCCACACTTGGCACACGCAACCCTGTACACTCAAGTCCTGCCTCTTGTGGCCTGATATTTCAGCTGCAATTCACTTAAGACATACTGATATGTTTTTACACGAAGAACCAAAGCAAATAACTTACTATCTTTTATATTATTTTTCTATACTACATCAACTGTATTAAGGACCAACTTTTTGGTGAATATATACTAACAGAGATGACGTGGCTACTGTACCTCCTCCGACCGGCGCGCGCGGGTGTGCACGGACCGGGGATCACTGTGACAAGGAATGTATTTGTCTATTTGAATCCGTGTGTGCGTGTACATACGCTCGTGTTTCTATGTATGTGCTACCTTATTGGTACTTGATGACTGCCTAATATGTTTCCATGACTGGTGAGTAGTACCTCGTGACACAAGTAGTCTTCACTGACACGTGTAGCCTACTACTCTCTTAACACATGTAGCCCTCCATAACATACAAACAGTTCCTCTAAGGCATGCGTGTAGGCACGTACGCTCTCTCTCTCTCTCTCTCTCTCTCTCTCTCTCTCTCTCTCTCTCTCAAATTCAATACCACAGTAATGTATAAATTTTCTTTGCAATTCATTCGTTCTCCGTGACGCACGCAAGCATGCACGCACGCACGCAAGCTTACCTACCACTACCCCAAGTTTATAGAAAGGCTGGTCCAGTACACAGACCATTATTGAATTTACTCAAGGAAAATACAGCTAGCTGCTGTACGTCTGGCTCTCTTGAACCAGTAACACATGCCCGCGACAGGCAACACACTGGAGTGAGTGGTTCTTCCTTCCACCACTGGCAGTCCGCCAACATCTGGATCACTTGGAGATTAGGTACCCTCCTTTTATTTCACCTCTTGATAAACCTCCCTAACTTATCCTAACCTATTGTCCTACCCCCCGTTAGTGTGTTTAATCATCAGGTGATGTAAGCTGGGTTGCCTAATTGCCAGTTGATCCTGAACTCCACAAGGATAACATCCCACTGGATACAATCTCCCAGGGAAAAAAAATCACTATCCTCACCACCGCCATCCTAACCACTAATCACCACCACCATCATTCTCACCACCTTCACCATCACCAAACCTGAATAAACAGAGAAAAAGCTGATGATTGGCGTCACTTCCGAGCCTAAAGCTACATTTCCCAGCAGCCAAGAATAGAAGGCAGGCTCAGGCGCGCGCACGCACGCACGCACGCACGCACGCACACACACACACACACACACACACACACACACACACACACACACACACACACACACACACACACACACACACACACACACACACACACACACACAATTACCGATGCAGAGTTATAATAATCATGTCCGGGTAATTCGTGCAATCACAGCCAGGGACGAAAAAGGAGTTCAGACACTGCCCAGGGACATCACTGCGTCACCACACTCGCTTCTTGGCCCAGCAGAAGAATGGCTACCTATTATCTTTTACAAATGAAAGGCAGTGGGGTGAAGTGAAGTGTAGTGCCTGTCACGCTGGGCTCTTGTGCATCGGGGAGTACAACGCCAACCACCTAAGTACAACGCCAACCACCTAAGTACAACCTGAACGTGAAAAACATGCCCGTGTGAACACCAGCCTTCCAAGAAATTCTCAAGCGTGAAATTTCCTGAGCGAGACGAACATGTTTGCGTGAAAAGGACCTTAGCCCCGAGTATTAAAAAAAAAAAGTTAGCAACCCTTATTATAGGAAATCGTAATCGAGCAAAACATAGAATTAGACTATCTTTATTTTTTCTATTCTTCGTGTTCATTAAGTGAGTACCGTGGAAAAATGAGTAAACACAAACACGTGTCTCCAAGCTGGGTAAGGTGAGAAGGGCTGTAGGTGACTCGGGGACAGTTCCACGACTTACCACTTAGGGGTCGGTTTCCCAAAGGTTCTATAATGGTAAATTTTCCTCGTGACAGCAGCTGTAACAACGTATGAAACTTACTGACTTTAGCTAAACAAGAAGATAAAAAACTGAATCAAATTTACGTTAAGGTGTGTACATTTTCTCTTCACACGATAAATTGGTATACATATATAATAATACATTAAAGTTTAGTATACAAATACACACTTTAACAACTATAGGTAAGTACATAGACAATACACAAGGGTAATAATATGCGTTCTTTATTAAGAATCATATACTGCATCACCTTACCGCGCACACACTGCGCGGTGTCGGTTCTTGGGTTTTCTTAAATGATGGGCAGGCAGAAAGGCAGGAAAATGTACACTTAGGCCTAAATGGTTTAGTGAAGACGAGGGCCAGCAAACCCTGAGGACGCGTAGCCCAGGAGGATGCGGTCAAGGTTGTATCCAATACAGACCCTGGATGCGGTAAGGTTTGGGTATCCACCTCCGACAATAGGATCACTTCTAAATACATATAAATATATATATATTTTTTTTTAATTTCAAACTACAATGGTGATCTCTTGGGTTATTTCAGAATGATTAATATTTACATACAGTACAAGGAGACCTCACTTTATCCTGACTCATAGTTTTGATCTTCGTTCTATAGAGCTGAAAGGACGGATGGCAAAGTTAATCCCGGGCATCAGGAACCTTTCATACCGTATACAGTACAGGAACATTAAGAAACCTGAGAACTATGGTTACTTTAAATCTCAAATCAAGAGACAACACGTAGCAATGTCTTTAAATTTGAGATATTTAGATGAAATGACGTAACTGTTAGTGAAGTACCTAAAGTTTGAGGAATAAAGTCTATAACGAAAGACCATACAGACTAATCAAGCATAAAGTGGTGCAGTCACTGAACACCGTAGTAAGGGATCAAGCACACACAACACACTCCCATGGCTGTAGCTATATTACTGTACACAACCAACCAAGATGATGTGACGTGTACAGAGGTGGTGTTACAGGCCGTGGCCAAGTGACCAACCAAACGTGACTGAGCCTGAGAGTTGCCCGTGTGCTACTGCCGCCGTTTCACCGTACCGTACACACCAAGGTACACACACCACACCACGCACGTTACATCACACCTAATTACACTCAAGTGACGAACAACAGTAACTGAATAACATACTTATATAATACTTAAAGACGTTACTACACTTACTTTACCCAAACTACATAAAACGATCACCTAAACTGAATATTTTTACTCCACTGTTCAATATGGATTCCCTTAATTTATTCACCATATCTCGGCGACAATCTTACCCAGCAAACATGACCTAACCACCGTATTTGGAGGTTCACCCCAACTGTAGTGTTAAGTCTGTCTTGTTTCCAGCATAAACCATTTAGTAATGTATAACCTAAATACCTCATCCTTAACTACCTTAACTACTGTGTGTCTGTCTTTCATATCTCATCTAAATCTTTCAGGTTAATAGTCATTCTAGCCTGGATACATTAGGTTATAATTCTGTATCACCCAGACACACAGTCAATCCAATTTACCTTATTCAACACATGCTAAATACCTTAACGAAAATAATGACAGAGATTGAGTAAGGTATAACCCCCAAAGAGGAGGAAGAACATCAATTACCGATCACATTTAAGTGGCTCCCATAAAACAACCCAACCAGAGACCCGAGACCCAGGGGGCAATTTGTTCCCAAGGTATCTGTATATATCTCGTTCACAACCTAGACGCATTCACACGCAAGGGGGAGAGATGAGAATAGCCAAGTCCCTTCCCACTACACAATAACTCACACTGTGTTCATTTTACCGTGAATAGACTATAGAAACTAACTGCTCGGTCTACCCTGGACAGATATAATCACACCGGTAAACTCTTAAAAAAAAACTTTTCTTCCAGGAACAGAATTGTGAGTACATTACAAAGGAGGAGGGACGATAGTGACTTAGTTAATCTTTGGTTCACAAAAGGTGTTGAAGAGACCTCAATCCTGATCTATACGAGTGCAGGTTTTACCTATACTGTTCTCTAACGTAGAAACCGAGTGAATAAAAGACCCGTGGCAGATGACGTCTAGGAAATACATAAAGTAACAATACCGTAAATTTTTCTTAAAAGTCTATAATCGAGTATTTAACCATTTCTTAAGGTAACTATTACCCGTGTAACCCTAAATAGCTCACCTTAAATGCTCAGACGACCCTAAAACGCCCCAAAAATATCCCTTAAAACACTCTTACATAGCTAACACTTAAAATATGTATCGATCAATAACTTACCTAAAATATTATCGACGTTTAAAATTCACCTAAATTACACCTAAAATATTCCCTTAAGCTTATCTCAACACTTCAAATATTCCTTTACCTTCAAGTCTCCTCTTAATCCTTGGTAAGTTCAGTCTAGCTCCCCGTGTAATCTCTCTTGTTATTTTTGTCGGGACCTTCACTACTTATGTTCGTTGTAACGCATAAAGTGTTAAATCCCTCGGGAGTAAAGAAGATAAAAGCAAGTGTGATAATTATTTACCCAACAAACCACAGGAGCCACCTAGTAATGCCTCTCCATTATCAAAACGACCTTATGAGTACTGAACCATTAACAACAACGACCTTATGAGCTACACTGAACCATTAACAAAAGAATAAAGGTAACTGCACCTCATAGTACATTATTTTAAGTACATATTGCAAGGGGTGGGGATCAACATCTCATTGCTAAGTTTTCCAGTACACCGTAAACTCTCCTAAACGAGGCTCAGGCGAAGTTTCCCCAAAGTTCCAGGCGTTAGGTTTTTTTTTCAGCTGACAATACACTATTAAATAGGTTCATTTAAAACTAAAGACGGCATAAACTAGGCGGTGGTATTAGAAGAGTCCAGAAGACACTGCTGTTAACAGCTTTGTTCTCCAGACGCTGCTCAGGAAATCACACAGACAAGTCGTATGATTAGTAAGGATGCTTAGTATACAGACTCTTAGTCCACAGAGTGTGTGTGTGTGTGTAATGGTTAGCATGCTCGCCTCGCAAGCGAGTGGACCTGGGTTCAATCCCCGGGCAGAGTGAAACTATGGGTAAGTTTCTTTACGCCATTTGCCTCTGGATGTTAATCGACTTGCGGATCGTGTTCCGGGATAATGGTTAGTCAGTGCAGTTGGTCTTCTCTATTCCTTGACACTGGGTCATGCAGTTCGTCAACTTAGGGTGTAGTTGTTGTGTTGGCGACAACTTCTACACCTTAAACAAATTCACGCCTTGGTGTCCCTTGGGCCGACCATCCTCGTTACACGAGGGGCAACCATTATTATTACATTATGTGTGTGTATTGTGTAAGATTGCATATATGTATAGAAGAGTGTGTGTGTGTAAATGTTCGCGTGTGTAATTTTTGTGTATGTGCGGGTGAAAATTTGTATGAAAGTTTTGAAAGTTTGTAAGTTTGTGTACGGGTGTATAAGGTTGTTCGTATGTGTATAAAGTTACGTGCACGTTTGTTTACGTGTACAGTACAGTATATGCCGGTATCCTATCTTAAAACTGACCAAGTTTCTATCTCGGCGTTGCAATAAGCATCGATCAACCTGCATATTATTAAAGATGTATACATACGAATTATATACACACATATAGAGTATATATCAACAGTCCATATACACACAGACTACTTTACACAAACAATACTCACTTGATACAATAATACAAGGTGCTGATTGATTCATTTCCCTGTTGTTTACTTGTATGGCGTTAAAAGCTTATCCGTGACACGTATCATTATTACCTCGCCCCCATCGCTATCAATGTCGGGATAATAACAGCTGTGTTAATTTAGACCCAGCATTATTCCCAGTAATTAAAATACAGACATCATCGGTAATAGCTACATTATTATATACTATGTAATACATTGTACGTATAAAGTAATTTACATAATGGTAGTTTGGGCTTCCATCTAACTACAGTAATATTTACACTTGCGGTAACATGGACTGAGGCGAAGTCCTGGTTAATACTTGTGCAGGTTTCGGCTTTTTCACAATGTTAATACCGTTGTGTTTGTTTCGGCTTTTTCACAATGTTAATACCGTTGTGCAGGTGTCGGCTTTTTCACAATGTTAATACCGTTGTGCCTGCGTCAGCTTTTTCACAATGTTAATACCGTTGTGCAGGTGTCGGCTTTTTCACAATGTTAATACCGTTGTGCAGGTGTCGGCTTTTTCACAATGTTAATACCGTTGTGCCTGCGTCGGCTTTTTCGACTCGTTAATACCAATGTGTCTCCATCTGCTTTTTCACAATGCTACTACCGTCGACAACAGGTCAAACGAGATCCCATATACTGCAAGTGTTAACAGAAAGAGCGGCATCCTAACAAGTAGTTGGTTGTGAAGGATGGTGTTACACGTCACTGGTGCCTAACCTCGCCTTACCTTGGCTGGGTACACCACTATCCACCAGATCATCTTGTGGTGGAGGTCAACACAGAATTTACCCGTACACGAATCTGTCTAATCAAAAGAGGATCCATTAATGCTTGTTATCCATCCATCCACGTTTCCACTGGTCTTTAGATCAACACCGGTGCTATATTTACAACGTGGAATAAACTGAAGTAGAAGACTTGATAATTACTAGAAAGCCAACTCGGTACAAATGTTGAAATGCCATTTTTGTGAACACCTTTGAGATTGGACTTTATTCTAATTATAGGTTAGGTGAACACTCGACTCAACATGGGCCCAGGATTCAGGCGAATAACGACAATGAATAGCTAGTGAAATAACCAAAGAATTCACACACGCTGGACGATTATGTTAGGGAGGAGGCGGCCGTTGGTGTCAGGTAAGGACAACGGTAAGGCGACCAACGCTTTCCTCACGATACTTCCGCAACGATGAAAATGATGAGTCAACCTCTCACTACCGGCAGTCATCACACCGCAACAACACTCAGAAACTGGTAAAAATATAAGGACTAACTGTGAACCCGAGCCTGGGCTATTCTCCTCTCTTCTAACATCCCAAATATTCTTTCGATAATCTGGGGGTTTTTTTATCATACATTGCTTTTATAAACTCTGGCACCTTAACGTTACCAAAGTTGTACACTGAGCTGAGAACATATGCCCCCTTACATAAGAAGCATTGATACCCAGGTTGGTTTGTACCCCTTAACCTTGACACTATTCCTTAGTGGTAAGTAGACACATGCAACTTAACCGTCTGTGGTAATACATGAGTGTATAGATAAAAAAAAGAGACTCCAGAACACTAGACCTGGTGCGTGTGTAGTGACCACAGGACCTTACCTTCCATGTTCCGAGTAGGACAGGTGTTCACCGCTGTCTTGTGGTCACGGTGGCCACTGTATTGTAAATCCTCAGTCTACGACGAATTGCTAGAGGATGCCTCTTTTACTGATATTTGTATATACCATCACCAGACTGCAAACATGCACACACACCACCAGAAAATCAATGCAGCACAGAATGCCGGCCGAGTCAGCGTACGACCCTTCCGACAAAGAAATGCACACTGACAGTTGATGGTAACTTGCGAAGGTCGCTTGGTAGACTATTTAGTTGCCAGTGATTATATTATCGAAATTTATTCTGGTACAGCTTCACATTATGTGTTCATCAGTTACTATAAATATAAATAACCATCATAGGTAAGATTTAGATAAGAAACTAATCCTTAATATTAATAATACGTACGATTTTGTGAAAATGTTATGGCGATGCCGAGTTGGGAGCAGTTGCTAGATGCCACTAAAATTTTAATATCAGATCTACCGAGGGTTCCTTTACAAGACAAACAGGTTAATACACACGAGTAGCTCATATCACTGCAGGACTATAATTATATAATGATGCTCCAGTCTTGTCACCTTTGTGGGGGTTTGGAAGGTTGGATCACTCCCTATTGCGGGGTTGAAGTCTCGCGCCTGCGCTGTACGTCGCCGGCAGCAAGCTGTGATGGAGAGGCTATATGGCCCCAGCACCAACCCCCTATACGTTTACACCTCCTCTCTCTACACTATATCATGGGTACAAGAGTAACGTTTAACGCTCTCTGTTGCGTCTGATGCATTGATGAAGTCTACATAGGAGAGATGAACCGGTGAAGTTCCCGTGAGGTTGGAAGTTAAAATGATTCACTAAGTTGCAACGTTTTGTGTTCGAGTGATGAGTCGAATAGTCGAACTGTCAAGATTTCTGTGATATAACAAGCGAGTAAGATACCGTATGTGGTATGAGGATACATATACCAGTAAAACGACCTACTCATGTTTTTCTCTGCAATGAAAATATAAATTGAACAAGAACTGAGGCAACCACACTCACTCTTACGAAATTAAAATGAAAAAATAAGGTCTCGAAAACTTTAAACAGAAGACAACATTATAGTCATTTTAACCTTTCCTCTCACTATATGTACCACAAATACTCCAAGATAAAAAACTTTTGAATACTGAGCAATTATGTAATACGTGTAAAAAAAAATTATAAGCACAATTTGAGACTTAGAAATGTTTCTTTTAACTGGTTTACGGTAATGAGTAGGTGGCAACTGGACCACTTGTGTCAGGCGGGGAGGGGAGGGGGCCAAGAGAGGTGAGGACGAGAGGAGGATGAAAGGAGGGAGGGGCCAAGAGATGAGGGACGGAGAGGAGGATGAAAGGAGGTAGAGTGGGGTTAAGAGAGGGAGGGAGGGAGGGGGGTGAAAGGGAAGAAAGGAAATGGGGCATAGAGAGAGAGGAGGAGGGACGGGGTGTAGAGAGGGAAGAAAAGGAAGAAGGAAGAGGAAGGGATGGATCAAGGAAAGAAGATACAATACACACAACACTGCTCCAAATACTCGTAGTGGTCAACTTGATAATAAAGATCAATAAAAGAAAGATCAATCCAGTGTAATGGTAAGATTTACATAGATAGCCAGAGTCAACACAACCTCCAGGGCACGAGGTACAGGACGCGAGGTACAGGACACGAGGTACAGGACATGAGGTACAGGACACGAGGTACAGGACACGAGGTACAGGACAGGTGGACATAAGACACGGACAGGACGCGGTACAGGACGCGGGTACAGGACGCTACAGGACGCAGGTACAGGACGCAGGTACAGGACGCGAGGTACAGGACACGAGGTACAGGACATGAGGTACAGGACACGAGGGTACAGGACGCAGGTACAGGACGCGGGTACAGGACGTCGACGCAGGTACAGGACACAGTACAGGACATAGGTAGGACGCGGTACAGGACCAGGTACAGGACGCAGACAGGACGCAGTACAGGACAAGGTACAGGACACGGTACAGGACCGACAGGACCGGTACAGGACCACGGACATGAGTACAGGACACGAGGTACAGGACATGAGGTACAGGACATGAGGTACAGGACATGAGGTACAGGACATGAGGTACAGGACATGAGGTACAGGACGCGAGGTACAGGACATGAGCCAGAGTCAACACGGCTTCCACGTGATGAGAATAATGGCAACGTAGTTAAGTGTGACAATTACCCTACACGGTATGGTGAACACACCCTACAACACACCCTGCATCACACCCTACAACACACCCTACATCACAACCTGCATAATATGGTAAAAACAACCTAAATCACACCCTACACAGTCACCCTCGAGAAGGTCAACAAAAGCCCTACACAGTGAGGTCAACACAACCGAATATATTAAGGTCTAATATAGCCTCGAGACAGGCCAGTTCCGTGGTGGTGATGACCGCTGGGACGCTGCCCTTGGAGCCTACACTAGTCTAAGACCGGTTAACACCACAACATATCTACATTCAATAAGCATCACAGACCACATTACACACGGTGATATACAGGGCGTGAAGGCCATGCAGCGTTAGGAGACATGGTAAAAAATAAGAGTTTCAATTGTCTGTAGCACCTGGGTAGGATTAGTACAGACAGCCTGAAAACATGTGGGATAAAGAGGTCCATGACCACTAGCCCTCTGGCATGAAGAAGACTACACCTTGATTGATCGACTGTCCTTCTTCTGGGTCACCTCATTAAGAGAAGCGTTTTCCTGTACTCGGCAACTCAGTGGTGGGCGGGCTGTGGTGGGCGGGCTGTGGCTAGCGGTCCATCACTTGATAAAACACCCAACTCTCACTATTGACCTTTACTATCTGACGGCAACAGGTGGTCGTGGTAAGGCTCAAAGTTCACACAGTCGTAAGTATAATATCTATAAGGGAGACTTACATAATACTGTAGTGTTAGGCTGAAGTAATAGTGTATTTGTCATCATTTTTTTTTCCTTTGATAGAGAAAACAAATTAATGTTTTGAAATACCGGAGTTTTTTTGTTTACATCTAAGCAATTAACTACACCTTTACAATATGTTGAAGGTAGATATTTGTACACTTTAGACGACGCATTTAATGACCTTACTTGTCACAGAGGTGTTTCCTACATTTAAAACAATACAACCAATAGTAAAGGAATTTCTCATGCACGTGTAATAAACTGGTACTAAAAGACAATAATAAACTAAAATATTTCCCATATGAAAAAAAAATTAACAACACTGACCTTCCCTCCCCCCCCCCCTCCACTCCTGACATCTTTTCCTCTTTTCTTGCTTTATCTGTTCCTCTCCCTCTGATTTTTTCCTTTACCTCTTATATTCTCCTTCCTCACTTCTCTTAATAGTTCATCTTGTCTCTCGTTATTTTCCTCTCTCTCTCTCTCTCTCTCTCTCTCTCTCTTATCGATTCTGTCAACATTCCTCCATTTTTTTTATCGTCTTAATTACTTAGTTATTCATTTTGTCCATCCCATTCCCATCTCCCTCTTTTCCATTCTTCTCTCATTCTCTCTTTTTTCTCTCCATCACTTCATCTCTCCCCTCTCCTCAATCATATCTCCCTCCCTACTCCATCAACGCTGTCATAGGTCCATCTTATCTCCACCAACGTAGTCAATCTTCCCTCTCTCCCTCCACCATCAACGCTGTTAAATCTCCCTTTTCTCCATCTTTCTCCCCACCACACCCCTCTCCCTATCGCCTCTCCCCCTCCTCCCCACAACACCCCTTTCCCTATCGCCTCTCCCCCTCCTCCCCACTACACCCCCTTCATAGCAAGAGGAGTGGCGACCAACCCGTGAAAAGGGAGGGAGGGAGGGAGGGAGGGAAGAGTCATACAGTACAGGGAGAGGTGAGGGAGGATAAGATGGAAGGGGGGGGTAGAGAAGGATGGAAGGGAGAAGAGAAGAAAGGGAGAGAGGAAGAGGGAAGAAGGGAGGAAAGGGGGAGAAATGGGTGGAGGGAGGAATAGATGAACGGAGAGAGGGAGGGAAGGGAGGAAAGGAGAGGGGAAGGAGGGAGGAGGAGGAGAGGAGGAGGGAGGAAGTGAAGGATTTGAGGGGAGGAGTGTCCTTCACGGGCGACCTTCACTGCAACCACATCCTTATGTTCTCGACTCATCTTCCCTCTACAGTGATCACCAGGGGAGCGTCATATGAACACCCAGCCCACCACACACCATCACGACCCCCAGCCCACCACACACCGTCACGACCCCCAGCCCACCACACACCGTCACGACCCCAGCCCACCACACACCGTCACGACCCCCAGCCCACCACACACACCATCACGACCCCCAGCCCACACACTGTCACACCCCCACCCACCACACACTGTCACGACCCCCAGCCCACCACACACCATCACGACCCCCAGCCCACCACACACCATCACGACCCCCCAGCCCACCACACACCATCACACCCCCAGCCCACCACACACACCGTCACGACCCCCGCCCACCACACACCATCACGACCCCCAGCCCACCACACACCATCACGACCCCCAGCCCACCACACACACCATCACGACCCCCAGCCCACCACACACCATCACGACCCCAGCCCACCACACACCATCACGACCCCCAGCCCACCACACACCGTCACGACCCCCAGCCCACCACACACCATCACGACCCCCAGCCCACCACACACCGTGACGACCCCCTCCCCACAACCACCCAGCCACCATCGTCCACCACAAACTAACCAATACAAAACCAAAATAGGGAGATCCTAACCTTATCCTACCGTGTCAGGGATAAAGGACTCCAGGACTCTAGTGGTTGACATCCTGCGGTGAGCCCTGAATTCTCTCTGATTGGCCAGTAAAGATCAGTCTGGTGAAGCTTAAGGAAGAAGTCTATTTTGGGTTTTATTGTAGCGACCTGTAAAATTATATTACGGCAGTGAAGCAAAAGAGAGCCACTCCACCCACCACTACCCTCACATGCCACTCACCACCCTCATCACCACCACCATCACCAACAACAAAGGCGTCATATGGCTGAAAAATACAGTTAGTTTAAGTATTGTGTTTACCTTCCCTCGCTGCCATTAAGGTGTATGCAGGTAAGAGGTGTGGTAATGATGAGAGCTTCCCATTACTGACAACAACTGCACTGTGTAAAAATGTTCGGTCTTTTACCTTCATCTTAGTCCTATACGGGGTCGCTCCTTCACACACACACACACACACACACACACACACACACACACACACACACACACACACACACGTAAGGCCGAGGTTCACCAAGAGACTTTTATTAATATATATGTTAAGGCTAAGACTGTAATCAAGACATCCAAGTTAAAAGTCTTCATCATCGGATCTAAAACAGAAAAAAAACCCACCTCATAATTGTGTTTTAATTCTTGAAAATTTCGATTAAAATTTAAATACAGTATTAAAATTTATTACGAGAAACAGATTAATAAAGATCAAATCTACCTTAACAAAAGTAATTAGTGTATTTAAGGTTCAAACAAACACATGATGAACGTCACTTTACTTACCGTCATGGCAAATAAATTTCAGTCAATTTTCCTTGGTCCAAAAAAAAAAAAAAACGTTGTGTCAGCGTCCTACAATCGTTCCACATATACAAATACGTTTTTCTATACATTTTATTTGCCCTAAAGTTCACCAGCCGCGACAGGTAAACAGTATCAATGTACAGAGTTAGTAGACACATGGTAATACTTCACGGCCTGAGTGTTTGAACCTGTGAAGAGAACCCCGGGGTACCTTGATGCTAATATCCTGTGATACGTCTTCAGTACAAGAGTGTCATCTATTCTTGTAACTTGAAATGGCTTTATTGGTTGTCCTTGAGGTAAACCACAAGCTCAAAAGGACCTCAAATGAACCTACAGCGGCGACCTCTACGACACCGGCAACAAGAGGGTGGTGGTGGTGGTGTGCTGGAGCAGATGACTGTGTTTATCTCTCAACACACCAGCTGCTCGCCTCACACCGCTCACCGTGACGTACCGAGTTCACGCCTCACCTCTATTACTTTCTTATATTCACATCAACACACACACACACAAAAATCACTCATTCCTTTTTTTTTCAGTCTTACCGTGTTTAACTGAGCGTGTTCATACCACCTTGAGGGATTCCTTACACAGACACAGCAGCTGAACACTAAGGACTTCACTTGATAACTCATATAACAGATGGCGTTAACACACAAACACACACTCGAGTATTTCACTGTTGTTAAATCAACTAACTACAATAACCACTCATAAGATCCCGTTCCCGCGCTGTTAGGAAAATATTGAGAGTTTATAATTATTTGGTCGTCAGACACGCCACGACAAGAGCACCCACCCACCCACCCACCCACTGGACAAGAACTGACACATTTACGCTTTCGATTCAGAAATTTACCGGAGAACTATTTTCATCTGGTTCCTCTTGTGTACTTATGGAAGGTGTTTTTATATTTTAGTCGTGTTATGTGTTAATAACTGCGGCAGCGTTTGGTTTATACGTTATTTTTTATCATTGGACGTTTTAGATGTAAGTACCTGTGCTGGTCGTGTTATTTCTTTCTTGTAAACGTTACTGTGTCGCTTGTCATTATAAGCATCACATCACTCGCTCTCAAGACGACACCATCAACCAGGGAGGAACATGGCGACCTTATTGAGGGAGTTTACCAATTACCACCACCTATTGTATCATCACGATCGTTGGTATCCGTGAGCACCATTAGGCAGGTCTTTCAGCATCTCGACTATCCCTCCAGCAGACACTCGTGGTATGGTCGTCGTGGTATTCAAGGAACTAATAATACCGTTAATCCGAGAGGTCCTGAAGTCCCTGTTGGATCCATACAATCAGTCACGGATTCTGTTGATGAATTTACATGAACGTGATACCAAATTAATGTTATCCGATTTAAATGCCAAAGATGAAGAATGTTAAAATGAATCTCTATTAACTGGCAATTGTTCATCTATGTTATCTAAGTCACATAAGAGTTTTATTCATTGATCTCTGAGTCTCTTGTATTACTAAAAAAAAATCAGCTTTGTGTAGGGAGTTCTTGAGCCTCGACCCCCACGCACACTGAGCCTACTGACGGAACTCTAATTAGTGTGAGATCTTCCAACACCTGGTTTCTATCACATCATGTTTCGCGTCCTCACCTGTCTGGCCTACACCTGTAAGTGGGGGTGTAGGACATGGTGTCTTGAGTGAGGTGATGTCACTACGCGGAAGCTTGAGTGAGGTGATGTCACTACACAGAAGCTTGAGTGAGGTGATGTCACTACGCGGAAGCTTGAGTGAGGTGATGTCATTACGTGGAAGCTTGAGTGAGGTGATGTCATTACGTGGAAGCTTGAGTGAGGTGATGTCACTACACAGAAGCTTGAGTGAGGTTATGTCACTACGCGGAAGCTTGAGTGAGGTGATGTCATTACGTGGAAGCTTGAGTAAGGTGATGTCACTATGCAGAAGCTTGAGTGAGGTGATGTCATTACGCGGAAGCAGGTGAGGTGATGTCACTATGCGGAAGCTTGAGTGAGGTGATGTCACTATGCGGAAGCTTGAGTGAGGTGATGTCACTATGCGGAAGCTTGCA
Source organism: Homarus americanus (assembly GCF_018991925.1). Lineage (NCBI taxonomy): Eukaryota > Metazoa > Arthropoda > Malacostraca > Decapoda > Nephropidae > Homarus > Homarus americanus. The sequence goes on from NW_024746161.1 coordinate 7,125,875, forward strand.
ATAGGAGAAAAAAAATCGAAAATCTGCTAAATACCGCTTTATAAACCACCATATATGAGATGGTCAGTCATGCACACAACGCATTCCTCCTCATCAGCCACCCGCCGCCACTCAGTCCCACACAAAGGTTTAAAACTGGCGTGTATATTCTTACTTTTATTTCCTAGCACGGGAGGCGCGAGATGAATGATTATATCTCTTTTCAGTATTTTTTTTTCTTCAGATTTATCAACTTTCACTATCATATCCAGTGTTTACCTCTCGTTCAATCAAGGCGCCATATTTATCTCTGAATCTTCTGAGGGTTGGCGACCACTGCCCTCTAACCACATTTCCCTTATAACTTAATCCCCATCAGTTAAATAAAGGTTCATCTGTCTTTCCCCTCCAACACCTAACTCACACTCTACACTTCCTGCACTCCTGAAGTCATCGAAACAATCCTCAAGCAAACAATTTCTCCGTCATCTTGAAGGCATAATTGAGGCTCAGACATGCAACACTGACCTCGCTCTCTCCCCTCACCCCGCCACTCTCCCTGATGACCTGAAGGAGACTCGATACATTTAATACTTTAGCTCCTTCTGCCACACTTCCTCGAGGTCATTATCCAACGTCTCATTTCTCGTCAAGTCATCAGTCGTCTCGTTCATCAGTAGACGGCATAATGGCAATAAAGTACACGAGGGTTCTATTATTACCTTCCTCTTCAGTACCTTTATATGTAAGAACTTCAAGCAGTCATCACAAACGCACGACACAGATCTTTACAGTCAACAATCAGCGCGGTCACTGCTCCTCGTATCCACTGTGAACATAACTTTACCTTTATTTTTTGTAATATATTTAGTGTATCTGTTGTCCCAGCCATAAATACCTCAAACAATAGTTATTAAATACAAAAAAAAAACACTGAGTCAGACTTCACACCTCGAGTCCCCCCTATATGGATTAAGACCAGCTGGACACGACATATGGTGGATGTGAACCAAGTCCTCTTGTTTATCGACGTGAGTGAAGATGCTGGATTAGAAGGCGGTGCTGTGTAATCTGTCTTGGCTACATAATGAACAAATACAAGTTACCTCTCTCCCCCCACTCTCTCTCTCTCACTACTTGCCTGCTTTCCTCTCTTCCTCCTCCTGCCTGCCAGCCTGCCTCTCTCCTCCCTCCCTGCCTGCCAGCCTGCCTCCCTTCTCCTCCCCTGCCTGCCAGCCTGCCTCCCCCTTCCTCCTCCCTGCCTGCCAGCCTACTCCCTTCCTTCCTCCCCCCTGCCCACCAGCCTCCTTTCCTTCCTCCTCCCCTGCCTGCCAGCCTGCCTCTCTCCCTCCCCTCCTGCCTGCCAGCCTGCCTTCCTTCCTCCTCCCTGCCTGCCAGCCTGCCTCTCCCTCCCTCCTGCCTGCCTGCCTGCCAGCCTGCCTCCCCTTCCTCCCCTGCCTGCCACGCCTTCCTTCCTCCCCTCCTGCCAGCCTGCCTCCTTCCTCCTCCCTGCCTGCCAGCCTGCCTCCCTTCCTCCCTCCCTGCCTGCCAGCCAGCCTCCCTTCCTTCCTCCCTCCCTGCCTGCCAGCCTGCCTCTCTTCCTCCCTCCCCTGCCTGCCAGCATGCCTCCCTCCCTCCCTGCCAGCCTGCCTCCCCTCCTTCTGCCTGCCAGCCTGCCTCCTCCCTCCCTCCCCTGCCCAGCCTGCCTCCCTTCCTCCTCCTGCCTGAGCCTGCCTCCCTTCCCTTCCTCCTGCCTGCCAACCCTGCCTCCCCTTCCTTCCTCTCCCTGCCTGCCAGCCTGCCTCCTTCTCCCTCCTGCCTGCCACCTCCTTCTCTTCCTCCCTCCCTGCCTGCCAGCCTGCCTCCTTCCTTCCTCCCTCCCCTGCCTGCCAGCCTGCCTCCTTCCTCCTCCCCTGCCTGCCAGCCTGCCTCTCCCCTGCCTGCCAGCCTGCCTCTTTCCTCCTCCCTGCCTGCCAGCCTGCCTCCCTTCCTCCCTCCTGCCTGCCTGCCAGCCTGCCTCTCTCCCTCCTCCCTGCCTGCCAGCCTGCCTCCTTCCTCCCTCCCTGCCTGCCAGCCTGTCTCCTTCCTTCCTCCTCCTGCCTGCTTCTCTCTTCCTCCCTCCTGCCTGCCAGCCTGCTGCTCTTCCTCCCTCCTGCCTGCCAGCCTGCTTCTCTTCCTCCTCCTGCCTGCCAGCCTGTCCCTTCCTCCCTCCCCTGCCTGCTCTCTTCCTCCTCCTCCCCTCCCTGCCAGCCTGCCTCCCTTCCTCCCTCCTGCCTGCCAGCCTCCTTCCTCCCTCCCTGCCTGCCAGCCCTCTTCTCCCCCCTGCCTGCCAGCCTGCCTCCCTTCCTCCCTCCCCTGCCTGTCAGCCTGCCCTCCCTTCCCTCCCCCTCTCCCCTGCCTGCCAGCCTGCCTCTTCCTCCCTCCTGCCTGCCAGCATGTCTCCCTTTCCTCTGCCTGCCAGCCTGCCTCCTTCCTCCCCCTCCCTGCCGCCAGCCTGCCTCCCTTCCCCTCCCTCCCCTGCCTGCCAGCCTGCTTCTTCCCTCCCTCCTGCCTGCCAGCCTCGCCTCCTCTTCCTCCCTCCCTGCCTGTCAGCCTGCCTGCCTCCCTTCCTCCCCCTCCCCTGCCTGCCAGCCTGCTTCCTTCCTCCCTCTCCTGCCTGCCAGCATGTCTCCCTTCCTCTCCTCCCTGCCTGCCAGCCTGCCTCCTTCCTCCCTGCCTCCCAGCCTGCCTCCTCCCTCCCGCCTCCCAGCCTGCCTCCCTCCCTGCCTGCCAGCCCCTCCCTCCTCCCTGCTGCCTCCCTCCCACTCCCAGAAAGGTAACATTGACCTGCCTCCTTCCTCTTTCTCTTTCACCACTTCCCATGTTTGTTTAACCTCTGGCAAAGAAATGTTTGTGCATAAGTTATTCTCGCAGCTAAACGTATAGAACTAAGATAGCGCCAACTTACCTGCAATGAAAAACAAAACAAATATACTGTATTATGTCACCTGTCCTGTTTTATTTTAGGACTTAAACACATTACAAGAAACACACAATAATTAGTCGGTTTTAAGGTGACTAATTGCCAGTGTATATTATCAACAAATCAGTGAGGTGGATCACATGGAGATTAGACACCCCAGATTATTTCACATTGATTATGATTAAAAACACCCTAACCTTACCTGGGGGTTAGGTTAGGTTAGGTTAGGTTAAGAGTGTTATTAATCAATGTGAATTAAACTGGTTTACTTAATTCTTATATGATGTGAAAATTGACCCAGTTCTTCATCTCTCTTCAGTAGACGTAAAGGCAATATCAACACCAGACCACCACAGCGTGTGTCGAGGTGATAATGAAAACAATCCGACACAAACCCCGTCGAATATACGATAACTTTTTACTGTGAGAAGGAGGAGGAGAGGACAGACGAAGACAGGCGAGGACAGACGAGGACAGGCGAGGACAGACGAGACAGGCGAGGACAGACGAAGACAGGCGAGGACAGAGAAGACACAAGGAGACAGACGAAGACAGGCGAGGACAGACGAGGACAGAGGAGAAGCGAGGACAAACGAGGACAGGCGAGGACAGAGAAAGACAGAGACAGGACGAAGGACAGGTGAGACGGGTAAAGGAAGACAAGAGACAGAGGAAGACAGGAGAGAGAGACGAAGACAGGCGAGGACAGACGAGGACAGGATAGACAAGCGAGAACAGGACAAAATACTACTATTACCTACCCGTTTCAACTTAATCCTCCGCTGGTCTACACCTCGGCACAGTATGGATCAAATCAACACTTAACAAGAAGTAAAATGCTTTCAGTGTAGTTCTATTATATTTGGAATTTATTTTATTTTTATACGTGTCGCATTTTTTTTCTTTTCACTCTGGACTAATTCTAATCTATTTTGTGTTATAAAGTTAATCAATTACACGTAATAAAACAATTTTGAGCGAGAATTTCTGATATATTTAGAGATCCATCAGTTAAATTTCAGGTAAAGGCATTAAATAGACTTTGCGTGCGTGTGTGTGTGTGTGTGTGTGTGTGTGTGTGTGTGTGTGTGTTATTTCCACGAGAGTTATTAGTATAGTTGACACAGGAACGAGATTATGTCCTTAATTTAAACATTATCACAAATGGTACCACAATGACAAGTACTGATTCCTAATAATTGTAATACATCAATATGTTTTTAATAATTATTGATGCTAGTGGTCGAGAGTGGCCAGCTCTAGTGGTCACTTACCTTGATATGAATTGATTTAAGACGCAGAACCTGTCACCAACACAACAACCACACCTTGAGTAATGTGACCCAGTATTAAGGAATAACTCAGGTGCACCGGACAACTCGTTAACTGCACTGGCTTAACAACTACCCTAAAACATAATCCGCCAGTTGATTCACATCCAAATTCCCAACCTACTGCTGTGTATACAAAATAAAATGGAGTAAAGATATTTTTTTGGCCCATGGTTTCATTCTGCCCACGATCGAACCATTACAAAACAGATCACCTCAGGGCTATTCAACTATCATTATTTATCTACAGTGTCAGAAGTATAATTTTCAAGAGACATTAACGAACTTACTAAAAAAAAGAGAAAATACAGATGCCGTTGATTCATGCCAAGTTACACCTGTTAAGGCATTTGTGTGTTTGAAGATCTTAGAATTGATGCCGTGATGGTGTCTGACTGTCAGTCCTCCATGGTAATTTGTAGACCTTAATGTGGTCATCAAGTAAAGGTGTTATCTTGACATGATTTAACATGGCGTGTATAAACCCATGCGTTATAGCTAATGGTTCATCGATGTCTTGAAATATCATAATTCTTACAATAAATCATTCCTGTTAGGTTAATAACACTGATGCATGACTACGTGTGAATATCAACATCTGATAACTTAACATAATATTTTTGAAGATGGTGCTGTGGCTGTGTAATTTGATGGTCAAAATACATTATAGGAAACAAAATTCACCTGACGATTCCTTAGTCATTAGCGCCGGCAGCCATGTTTTTAACCTTGACAGTCAGTACCTATGTCCCCCCCCCGTCCCCACCCCGTGGCCCCAGGCTCAGTTTTTGACGTAAAATAAAACAGTGAAGTTATTTCCAGTATCATTATTCCGTGAGTTAAGACGAGGCTGAATCTATATGAGAACCATTTATCAGAATTACACATGACGTTCTGAATAACGGATTAGCTCACGCGTTAAGATTAATACCACCAAAGTTATATACATTACGCGTAATAATGGATTTGTGTGTCCGCCTCAGAATAGATTTATTTCGCGTACATAATACAGGTTCTCGTCACAGCCTTCACGTCATACATCAGTGATAACGGGACCACCACCACCACCACCACCACCACCACCTGTCGTGTAGTAAACAACGGGGAGGATGAACTAGACCTGTTTCTTGTTAATTACATCACAACTACAGGGTGTCTCGGTGACGCTATGGTGGTATTACTACGCTTCAACAACTAAAATCTTTAAACGCGTAACAATATCAGTAACTGCATTAACCAATCAACACTTAAAGATTACAAGAGAAATTTCTGTACAAGGTGTCTCAAAAATATATATATATTCACGACGTTCTGGCGGACCTCACACATCAACACCAGGCACTAGAGGCCATTAAACTGTGTTACTCGACCGTGAAGTAGTAACCTCATCTTATAAACTCAACAGCAGCAACCTGTCGACACATAATATAATCTCACACTTGAACTAAACACAACGATAAACATTCACAGCGTCACGATAAACCAAGTATTAACACTATACATAACACCTGAAGATTAGCCACCCTGATTTAGTTCACCTGGTGATTAAAACACCTTAACGCTACCTGATTTAACTTAACCCCTCAGGTAGCATTAGGGTAATTAATCTGCAGGTAAAATAAGCTGTACGGTATCTAGTCTAATCACCAGGTAAAATAAACTGGGGTGTCTAATTCATCAGATAATCCCAAGAGGAAAAATTATCCTCCACATACCATAACATTAACCACACTACCACCACAACCACAGCACAACAACCACACTACCACCACATCCTCGGCAGGTAAATACACAATATTCCAAAATAAGTCATCAATCAAGGTTATATCATAAATATTCTAAAGCCAATTAATCTAGATCCAGAAAGCTACTACTCACCTTAATTAACTGGTAAGGTTTAAGGTGTACACTAATGTAGAACACCTGCTTAAAAACCTCACAAGCCGAACATTTACATTAACATTAACATTTCCTCTATATCGTATTATTAAATATTTATAATCAGATAGTGAATTATGATAGAGTTATATCGTGTATCTAATAATTGCTAATTGACTAGAATAATTAATAACCAAGTATATATAAAAACATAATTATTGAAACACAAGAATATTATCATAACATCAACAACCTCAGATGAGAAGGCACAAAAATACATCTAAATATGAATGTATTAAAGTTGTCTCGTATGTTACTTCTCCTTGATGAGTGTAAAGTTAAGTGAACTGGGGAAGGTTTTAGGGAGATGAATCTTTTACTGTTTTAAAGTCATAGTATTATTTCTATTATATTTTTTAGTACTACAGTAGTGGAAGTAGTATAAGTAGTAGTAGTAGTAGTAGTAGTAGTAGTAGTAGTAGTAGTAGTAGTAGTAGTAGTAGTAGTAGTAATAGTATAGACAGTAGCAGATTAACATAGACTGTGTTAAATCTCTGGTTATAATCCCCTTTACTTATTCCCGTTGAAGAATTAAGCTTTTGTCTCCCCCTGTGTAATTAACATCTCTCACGTAAGAGTAATAAAGCTTTATCCAACACCAGACGACAGCTTAAATGTTCTTATGTAAAGCAGTGGCTGCAGGTGGGTGGGTAATGCTCCCATGTACCTTGACTGGCAAAATTATCCTGGCATTACGTCTTGATGGAGTCTCACTGTAATGTTCAAGGCCAATAGTTCCACTCCACACAGTGTGGCAATAGGAAGGCTGCCCCCACTGAACACTCTATTTAATGGTAAACAAAGTGAGGAGAGCATTATGTCACCGCAAACTTGTACTCCTGATAATTATAGTTTATTTTATTTTTACTTTTACCGCTAGAGAGTTGAGGAGTCTGGGTCTAAAGAATCAATAAAACAAACACCAGCAAAGATTTTCTCCTATATTAGATTCACCTACCAAAAAAAAATTAAAAAAAGAACGAAATGGAAAGTGTGTGTTTGCTCTTGCATTGCCACGGGGGAGTACGGTGCGTGAGTGACAAACACGATAAAGCCCTTTGTGGTGGTGTGTGTGGCGGTGTGTGGTGGTGTTAGGTGGTGTGGTGGTGTGTGTGGTGTGTGTGGTGGTGTGTGGTGTGTGGTAGTGTGGTGGTGTGTGTAGTGGTGTGTGGTAGTGTGGTGGTGTGTGTGGTGTGTGTGGTGGTGTGGTTTGTGTGGTGGTGTGTGTGTGTGTGCAGTGGTGTGTGGTGGTGTGTGGAGTGTGGTGGTGTGGTGGTGTGTGTGGTGGTGTGTGGTAGTGTATTATTGTAGATTGGCATTATTAACAGGTGGTGTGGTAGTGTGGTGGTGTGTGGTGTGTGTAGTGGTGTTTGGTGGTGTGTGGTGGTGTTTGGTGGTGTGTGTGGTGTGTAGTGGTGTGTGGTAGTGTGTGTGTGTGGCCAATTGTGTGTAGTGGTGTGTGGTAGTGTGGTGTGTGTGGTGGTGTGCATCTATCAGTCATAAAATCATTGTCAACTTTCAACCGTAAATCGATATATTTTTCTTAAAGGAATATTTGCTTACTCAGTGGTTAGGTTAGGTTAGGTTAGGTTAGGTTAGGTTAGGATAGGCTAGGCTAGGTTAGGATGAATTCATTTAGGTTAGGTTAAATAAGGTTGAGGTAGGTTAGGTTAGGTTAGGTTAGGTTAGGTTAGGTTAGGATAGGCTAGGTTAGGATGAATTCATTTAAGTTAGGTTAAATAAGGTTGAGGTAGGCTCAGGATAAGTTAAATTAAGTTAAGCTGACGGTGACTAAGATTAATCTAAAATAAGCTGGGGGAGGGGGGCTAATCTTCAGGTGATCCTCGAAGTCTAAAGATTTATTGGAGCAAGTTACCAATACAAGAATATATCCACAAATAATCGTCTGTTTCCTGATCACACAAGTTATATCAAGACTTAAACAGAATTTTGGATATTTTCCCCCGATATGTGATCCAGTGGCAGAGGAACAGAACACACATTAAACACTTAGCCGATGCCTGCTAGTTGAGTCTCTCCTCCCGCTAGTTGAGTCTCTCCTCCCGCTAGTTGAGTCTCTCCTCCCGCTAGTTGAGTCTCTCCTCCCGCTAGTTGAGTCTCTCCTCCCGCTGGTTGAGTCTACTCCTCCCGCTGGTTGAGTCTACTCCTCCCGCTGGTTGAGTCTACTCCTCCCGCTGGTTGAGTCTACTCCTCCCGCTGGTTGAGTCTACTCCTCCCGCTGGTTGAGTCTTTCCTCCCGCTGGTTGAGTCTACTCCTCCTGCTGGTTGAATCTACTCCTCCCGCTGGTTGAGTCTCCCCGCACGCACAAGACTTATGTTGACTCAGTGCTTGGCTGTTCCCCCTGAGTCTCTGGTCGATCTGTTTATCCCGTTTTCTTTAATGTTTGTACGGTAAATGTTTTATTAGCCATAATAATACCCGGTTCTAAGATCAATGTGTGTGTGTGTGTGTGTGTGTGTGTGTGTGTGTGTGTGTGTTTAATCATCAGGTGAAATCAGCTGGGGTAACCTAATCTCCAGGTGATCTATTATCGTAATTCAGGTGTACAGACGGTCGATAGCCATTATACAACATGTCAGCGAGGGTTATGTAAATGGAATAAAGTTCAATAAATAAAGGTTATATTAGCGACATTCTATAGCCACCAGCGAGTGAACTATCCTTGTATTACTAAACAATATTATACCACATCACAAAACAAACTTCACTGATGATAAAAGTTTCAAGTTAATCCGTGACTAAAGTAAACATTATGTTGGAGTAAACATTATATTATTTTTTTAACATCACAGCTACTGAAAAATATTGTGAATAATGTTTCTATCAACGTTAATTAAAAATATATATATATATTCTGCTTTAAGACGTTGAACTGAGGTGAAAGTTCAGTCAAAAATTAAAATTGCAACAGACGTGAGAAAATAATTCAAATTCTTCTTCTCCTGAATTAAAAAGAAGAAAAAAAATCAATTACTTCCGTGTATATGAACCTAACCTAACCTAACCTAACCTAACCTAATTCTCCAGGTAGCGTTAGTGTGTTTAATAGTTAGGTGAAATAAGCTAGGGTGCCTAATCTTCAGGTGATCCCAATAACATCTGTATGTATGTATGTATGTATGTATGTATATGAATATGAGTGTGTATATGCATGTTTACAGACACTTTTACATTGTGTGTGCATGAGTGCTTGTCCATCCAATATGTACACGTGTGCGGTTTATGCTCATGTGTGTGTGTGTGTGTGTGTGTGTTTAAGATATTTGCAACACAGTTTTATTCACAGTTCATAGGGTTAACGCTGCCCCGCCTTTTATCCAGCCAGTATTCATTATTCCAACGACCAAACTGTGTGCTGTAAATATCACGCCGGGACGATCAACACTGTTTATGTATATTTGGGTTTTCAATTGGCCAAACAACTGAATTGGGGTAAACAAACAATATTTAAATTACTGAGGATGAAGGAAGATGGGATGTAGACAGACAGACAGACAGACAGACAGACAGACACGAGTGAAGTTAGATAATAGTGGAGGTGCAAACAAACGTGTATAATGGTAAAAACAAACAAGACACACACACACAAACACACACACACACACACACACATAAAACTATCAAGAAAAAGTTTACCTTAGCAAGCAAAGAAATGCCCCATAAACCACAGATAAATCAATGTTATTACCCCGAGAGCTTTAAAAATCCCGGAGTGTTACATCATACAAGACCAAATAGCACGTGATATACTCCTTAGGTTCAATTTATGTCTCACGTCTTCTATACAAGGTTCAATTTATGTCTAATCCTCTATACAAGGTTTAATTTATGTCTCACGTCTTCTATACAAGGTTCAATTTATGTCTCACGTCTTCTATACAAGGTTCAATTTATGTCCCACGTCTTCTATATAAGGTTCAATTTATGTCCCACGTCTTCTATACAAGGTTCAATTTATGTCTCAAGTCGTCTCTATAAGATACAGTTTATGTCTCACAACCTCAACACTAGGTACAGTACGATTTGTGTCTCAGATCTTTTATTCACGGTGTAATTTATGGCTCACATCTCTTAGACAGTTCCAATTTCTGTCTCATAGCTTCTACTACACAGGGCACGTATTAATGTCTCATGAATATTTGGATGTCTCAATTGGGGTGAAATCTCTAAGTGGAATGAATGATAGATCATGGAGGAGGAGGAGGAAGAGGGGGAAGGTTAGTTTGGGAGGAGGTGGTAGGAGAATGATTTAACTTTCTCACATTTTAAGAGGTGTGTGTGTGTGTGTGTGTGTGTGTGTGTGTGTGTGTGATGGTTACTATATTAATGAGGAGCAGAAGAAAAAAATAATAATACGAAGGGAAATTTGTTGCCAAGTCGAGTATTTAGGCTAGGAAAAAAAAATATCAGCAATGAATATTTGGAGAAAAAGTTAACGTTATTGAGATTCAACGTCATGAGTGAAATGGTGCTTCTTTATGGTGACAGCGATGGTGTAAGAGGAGCCTTGTGTTGTCCCTTGTGGTCGAATTTCTGTAAAAGTAAAGACCCACAAGACAAGCTGTAACATACGGCAAGACAAGGGCAACGTTCGTGTACTATAAGATCGTCATTGTAAGGTGAAAATTAATGAATGCCAGGCGCTGCTACTGCTCGTGATGGCGTTATGTTTACGTCCGAGGGTATATAGAATGCCAGTGTTGAGATCCAGAGCATCAATTTCTTACTTTTAAATCACAGAGAAGTCTTCAGGTTGCTGTATAATGGAGAAGGTCTTCGTAGTCACTGTTGGATTATGTACTACAGTTTTTCTCAATCTTTATCGATGCTCTTCATGTTGTTCAATTAAAAACTAAGAGTAATATTTATGTCAAGGATTTCTAGGCAGTTGTGACAGTGTCTGGCTCCCCGGGCGTTTGTGTGTAGTGACGGTGTTGTTGGTAGGCGTGAAAACATGAGGGCGTGCGGGCGTGCAGGCAGGTGGTATGTCGAGTGTCTGCTACGGGTCATCTACCCTTACGCCGCCCACCAACCTTCATTGTTCTTTCATTTCGTAACCCATCTCTTTATTGGACTATACCTCCTATCCTCTATCCCCTCCTCCTCCCATCTGTCTCCTTATTATGCTTCACACCATCCTCCCTCTCTTCCTCCCTCCGTCACGATCAATTCCAGTACCGCTACACACACACACACACACACACACACACATATATACATACACACACCATCACACCTGCCTAGATTACCTGGCTCTTACAACCTGTGGATCATCAGTCATGGAGTTATTGTTGTTGTTGTTGGTTAAAGTCTTTCCTCCGCTGTTGTAGTGAGAGAGGAAGTACTGTAGTAGTTTAAGACGTTCATCATCTCCACGGGTAAGTAATCCAGGTTAGATTAGGCCTCTTGTTGTTCCATGTCCGTCTTACTTCCGGGGCATTAGTGTGTGTGAGAAGTGGCACCCTGTAGTGACTCTCTCTCTCTCTCTCTCTCTCTCTCTCTCCGCGACACACACACACACACACCAGGAATGCACCCCACCCCCCCACAGCTCTCCCACAGGCCGAGTTGACAGAGCCTTCAGTATACAGATAGTCAGCGGTGATGGTGTGTTGTTGTGTCTGGAGGCTACGCGTGTGTTCAAGAGCACTTGCTTTGGCGGTGTGTTGACGCTGTCTTCTTGCGTCAACTGCCTCAGTGACAAGGTCAAGTCCCCGCCACTCTGTCACGAGATCAATAATAACCATTAACCGTGTCAACATTCTTCTCCGTTATATGACCGGGTTGTATATCCCGCCCCATCTGTCCGGGTCATGAACCAAATTTGTTATGTTATTGATTTCCTTGTATGGGTAATTTGATAGTGATTTTGATGAATGAAGCCCACTAATCTGTCTGTCTGTCTGTCTGTTTGTCTGTCTTTCTGTCTGTTTAAAGTCTTCATGTCGGTCGTGTCTCACTCGCCGTTAAACTCACCCCATCTTAACTTCACCTCCCCTCCCCACCCATCCACTCTAAACTGAACTCAGCTCCTACACTCTCCATCTCTCTATACAGTACATCAGAACCTATTATCTAGACAGGTGAGAGAGCTGCCGTAAATCATCAAGGCATTACAGTGGTGGACGTAGGACCTTGAGGTACAGGTGAGTGGCTAAGGATGGGTAGCATTTAGTCCATCCTTCGTGGCCCAGGATCGAAACCCACTCACCCAAAGGAGAAAACTCTCTCTCTCTCTCTCTCTCTCTCTCTCTCTCTCTCTCTCTCCACACCACTCACCCTCGCCCTGACCCACCACTCAACTCACTACCTCAGCCTAAATATGATATCAACACAAGGAATCATCATCGTCACCCAGCCCAGCCCAGCCCAGCCCAGCCCACCCTCACCCTAGGCCCCGCGCTCTCCCTCACCCTAGGCCCCGCGCTCTCCCTCACCCTAGGCCCCGCGCTCTCCCTCACCCTAGGCCCCGCGCTCTCCCTCACCTAAGGCCCCGCGCTCTCCCTCACCACGAAGTCAAGTAGGAACGAGACAAGTGTTGATACAAGGCCCTGGCTAGAGACTCAAGTTGGTTAAGTTTTCTTTCTTGCTAGACTGTGAGGCCCAGTACACAGTCAAGACAAGCTGGGCTCTACTTACGTAAAGACGCTTTTTGATGTGTTACGCATTGAATATATATATTTTTTTACTGTGGTCTTTTTTCCCCCAAGGGTTTTAACTGAAATATATATTTTATCAGGCTTTTATATACTTTTTGCTTGAGGTATTTTGGACTTTTTTTTCTACTTACTTGGAGATTTTTTGTTGCTGTGATATTTGTGTTGCATTTGTTGCCCCGCGAACAATTTTTAGGTTAGGTTAGGTTAGGTGAAGATTTAGGTTAGGTTAAGTTACTTTGGGTTAGGTTAGGTTCAGAAGACCATTATTGCATGTTAAAATTTTAGAAAACTTGTAAAATTGTAAGAAATATATAAAAAACATCTTGTGTATCTCGGCTGCCGTGTTTACCTGATGTACACTAAAACATATTTTGGGCAAAAAGTTGGCGTGTACTTAACACAACGCCAGACTTACGAACCTTAATTTATAAACACTTGTGTGTGTGTGTGTGTGTGTGTGTGTGTGTGTGTGTGTGTGTGTGTGTGTGTGTGTGTGTGTGTGTGTGTGTGTGTGTGTGTGTGTGTGTGTGTGTGTGTGTGTGTGTGATGCCCTCAACATTTCTTCAGTTCATAACCATTTACAAAATTTCGTCAGCACGCCTTAATTTTACATACTCTTAAATTTTATGAAATTACGTGAAGATTATACACCCCAGCTATTCCCATCTTAAGTTTATCCACCCGAAAACTAACCTAACCTAATCTATCCTAACCAAACCTAACCTAACCTTAGCTATCTTGTCTTCCCTAGCCCCCCCCCCCTAAGTAGTGGAAGAGCTACCTGAGATGAAATAAGTTAGAGGTGTTAATCTTCACGTGATTTATTTTGTTAGTTTAACTACTGTGTAAAAACCTATTACAGGTTTTTCTCAGTACAGTATGATAGCCAAGAATAAAACTTCCGAGTCATTATTTTCACTTGCTAGGTAGTGAGGGAGTTAACACCTGTAGGAGTTGCTAATTAATATACCTGTGCTCGACGCCTGAGGGAGAGGGGGTGGAGTACGAATGAAGGATTACATGTACCCAGCTAGCTTGCGTTCGTCACGACCCACGGCTCCATCTACTGTACTTATCAACACGCCAGCTCCACGCCCGCTCCACGCCCGCTCCACGCTCTCTCCTCCTCCCCACGCCCTGCCATGGCCACTCACACAACCATACCATGCTACTGCCCTCTCATGGTTACTTACTTTCTCGGCCACAAACTACGGCATAAGCAAGTGTCGTGGTGTAGCATCAGGCGTCATGAGAGAGAGAGAGAGCACTTGTACACAAACACTCACTCCAGTTGACTCAGCCACATTAAAAAGATACAAAGTCTCTGTAAGTCCCCTTTTACCCAGCATTACACGGCACTGTTCACCAAGCTATATTAAACACGGACTATTCTTCTTCTTCTGCCATGTACTCTCCTTCCTTCCTTCCTTCCTTCATTCATTCATTCATTCATTCATTCATTCATCGTTGCTGTGTTGTAATATATGTGTTTTGTCATGGTGTTCGTCTACCAAAACATAGTGCTATAGTGTTTTGTATAGTGTTATGCTAACCTAACCAAATCTAACGCCATTAGGTTAGATTAGGTTTGGTACGTAAGATTAAGTTACAGTAGGTCAAGTTAGGATAAATTAGATTAGGTATGATTAAATTTGGTTAGATTACATTAGATTAGATTAGATTAGTCTTAAATTGAATGATCTTAAAGACAAGCTGACGGGGCTAATCTGCAGGTGACCCGGATAAGGAAACAGACAAAGAAGAATCATTATGTACTAATTAATCAGTTTTATAGAGTTAAAATAAGTAGACAGGAGAGTGGTGTGGGCAGGTGCTTAACGACCAAGACTCCTTCAGGTTAATTAGCAAACTTAGCCATGAGTTGGTAACAAGCTTCTTTGTGTACCTACCTGTGACGACCTGCCTACTGTGACGACCTGCTTACTGTGACGACCTGGTTACTGCAACGACCTGGTTAGTGTGACGACCTCCCTACTGTGACGACCTGGTTAGTGAGTCGACCTGGTTAGTGTGTCGACCTGGTTAGTGTGTCGACCTGTACCAATGTGACGACCAGTTTACTGTGACGACCTACCTAACTGCATACTGTGACAACCTGCCTAGTGCGACGACCTGTCTAGTATGACGATCCTTACCTAGTGTGTAACCAGCCTCCAGCTCACCTCCAACAGTCATCTAGCTAAGCCTCGATACACCATCAGCCTC
The DNA here is from genome assembly GCF_018991925.1 of Homarus americanus. Classification (NCBI taxonomy): domain Eukaryota; kingdom Metazoa; phylum Arthropoda; class Malacostraca; order Decapoda; family Nephropidae; genus Homarus; species Homarus americanus. The sequence continues at coordinate 7,140,992 of NW_024746161.1, forward strand.
ACCTTCTGCGTCTTGTTGTTGGTACAGTGGAGAACTTCAGCCATTCGTGCATCAACTACCATTCCATCTCGTAGTGAATTATCCAGGGCGCCGGAGTGAAATTGTTTTGTGATGGCGATGCAATTTTTTTTCTTTAACAGTTACACTAAAAACAGTCATGTCTTATACTGTGTGAGTGTGTCTGTGTTTATATATTACACACACACACACACACAGAAGAAGGAGACACGTTTGAGTCTCGACTATGTACACTAACGCTCAGCTTCCACCCCTCTTCAGACGCCACAGTCAAATACTCAGCCATAACCCGGGAACACACACAGCCACGCTCTCCCTTAAGGCAAGTTATCTTACCCCCCCAACCCTGACACGCACACACACGCACGCACACACACACACACACACACACACACACACACACACACACACACACACACACACACACACACACACACACACAGTCTCTAACTAACATCAGGTTAAGCTAAGCCAAGCTACATTAAGTTTTTAAGTAATTTTCGCTCGACAAACCTTATCTCTTTATATAAAATTCTCCCACAAAACTTCCAAAAGCGTTATGTAACTGGCAGAGAGTGAAGGACTGTTAAGTATTAAGATTATTATTTCGAAATAAACGCCAACTTTTGTACCACCACCCCAAGACGACGCTGCGCCACACTCCCCAACACAACTGGAACCCAGAGAGAGGGAGAGAATGAACCCCTCTGGACCCCTCCTCCCTACGAAACGTGATCCACTTAACAAAGGCTCACACCTCCATCCACCACCTAACTGCCACGTTCCCATAGGTCACAGGGGTCAGCTAGGACACAGGGCAGCGTGAAGGACCAGGCAAGTGCAGCGTCTGGGTCTGTTATAGGTCACAGGTGGTAACTCAACTTAGCAGCAGTCCAGTGATCCCAAGAGACAGTGTGTGTGTGTGTGTGTGTGTGTGTGTGTGTGTGTGTGTGTGTGTGTGTGTGTGAGTGATTGGTATTCCGGAGGGAGTTAGAGAACCATGTCGCTGTATCTGATGTAAACTCATGCTAACAGAAAACCAATACACACAAACTTGTACACTTAAACCCATCGAACAAAACATAACACGGGAACATTTACCCTTTCCTACCTCAGTCTGGGAGGAGGTGGATGTGGCTGATGGCCGTGGGGTCGAGTTTAAAAACCCCCTTCAATCTGTAGTGTTTGAGTCATCCACCTTTAAATCTGCAGCTACAGTATCCAACATAATGTGCAACAAAAAGTAAACATAAGGTAACTGTAAAAAAAAAATATAAAGGAGAGATGTGACTAAACTCTCCCCTTGTGGTGTGATCGAGGCCTTACGGGCAGTGGAATCCTAAGTGAAAGGGAGAAGAGACAAAGGATCACCCCGAAGATTAACCCCTCCAGCTTATTTCATCTGAACACCCTTACGAGTGAACCCGAAGCATCAGTGTCTATTGCTTCAGGTTCACGAGTCTGAATGTTGCGGTTCGTGGAGCAGCAGAAAAGGCGACAGGACTTTTAACCGGGACTATACAGTAACATCAAGTCATACACGGACAAAATTTAACTGTTTTCAGACTAACATCGCTAATTCACAATCCAGAGACACACGCGTACTGTCCACTTATGATCTGAATTATATTGCCTAAAGACCATATTATTTATTTATGAAATTTCTGATTTAAAAAAAAGTGTTCCTTATATTCAGTTCATGACAAACACTAAGATTTTTTTTTCAGTTCCAGGCAGTTCTGGGTCTTTCCCACAGTGACTGTACCTGTCAACTAGACTTTACCCAGTGTTGGTCTGGTGGCGTGACCGAGTGATGGTCTCAAGGGTTCAGGGGGTTACATCAGGTGTAGTTGTCATGCAATACGTGAATCCATAACATAGTATGGTGAGGTGAGCCGCAGATAAAGGCTAACCTAACCTACATGGTTATACAATACGTGGTTAGGTATATGACGTCACTTAGTTGTATCCCAGAAGGCATTCATAGATACCTAGAACGAATGTCGAGTTAATGTAATTGAAACTGGACACACATTGATAAAAACAGATTTTAAATACCATAGTGATACATCGGGTTAATATACTGTACATGTACACGTTATTATCGGAACAATGTGAGATATATCACTCCGCATGACGTCCCTTTGTGGCAAACGCGTCCGCCATATTGGCAAAAAGGTAAACAAACCGATAACGATAATGTAGCACATATCTCTCTGAACTCTGACAATTTTGGGCAACATTATTAATCCATTTATCATCGAAAATGGTAAAATTCTTCTCTAATTGCACCCGATAAAATAGTCAGATCAACGTAAAGCTGCGGGACCCTAGCAAGACGCCTGCGGACATTGTGGTCAGCGCCTCCCCAGGAAAACATCAACGCAAACAAGACATAACTGTACACACACCTCGCTATTTGCTCCACCAACAGCAGCTTATTGATTATTCTCCTCATTTATTATGCATGACTAAACTGCAATTAGTTGACTGATCTAATAAAGGCAGGTAAACAGGTCTTGGTAAACTGTACACTAAGAACGTCTCACCTCGTCGCTTTACTTGCTGTGATGGTGTGTGTGTGTGTGTGTGCTGGGGAAGGCTTTTGGAGCTTTACTTGCTCACTACTTCCTGACCTCACTCCTAACCCAACTCCTACTCTCACCACATGCCGCCCCCCTCTTCCCCTCACACTCAGGAATGTGCTATTAGCTTACTCGACCCTGAACTATCACGGGAACCTGGCCAGTCTGACCTGGGATCAAACAGGTGTGATACAGGTGTTGTAGGACTTAAAGACAAGTCCATAACTCTGTAGGAAAGACATCTGTGTCTCAATTATGTGCAAGATTAACCTTTACACCTACACTGGGAATAACAAGACGAATTTATCCTGTTGGTGACGTGTTTCCAGGGTGTTCAGGTGTCAGTCAGTTAGTTAGATTGACAAACAAACTTCCGGTGGTGTAGTTCTGAACACCATAACTCGAATTAATTTTGGTGGATACAGCCCAATAAGATCAGAATTGTAGGCCATTATCAGCGATTACTGCCTTCAGCGTTAACAGTTATGGCACTTAGGTCTTTGTTGTGATGTGGCGAGACATTTGACTAAACGTTGCCCTAAATTTAGGACCCTACGAGGAAATAAACAGAATGTTTAAATTTAAGAAACATTAAACAAACACTGTGTTTAGAAGGGCACTTGGCGCCTGTTATACGCGAAAGGTCACCGATGAAAAAGTCAACCACAAAAGGTTAAAAAATAAATTGTTAACGAAAAGCTTAACTAAAACTTATAAAAGTGTAGGTCAGTGTGAAGTATTTCTGACATGAGACTGCACGGTAATGGCCAGTGTGAGTGAAGGATAATGACTGTCTGGCCAAAAGCATTAACGACTGGCTAGCTTAAGAAAATCCATGACGCGACAGTCAAAGAAACAAACATTTCCTCTCAGCCTTGACCGAAGAATATTGAAACCTGACAGATTATACCGAGTGTAACCGTGACTACACCTGGACAGTTGGTACACCTGACTATATGAACATTTCTAGTTGTTCAACAAATGATGGTTCGAATAGTGGACTTATTATTATATTGTGGAATATGGACACACACACACATACACACACACACACACACACACACACACATATACCTCCTGCCAACTGTTAACGAGACACACACAGATGTTCGTCGAGAAAGAGAGGGAGAGAGAGAGGAATAACAGACGACCCCGCCTTGATTAAGATTCAGGTCGTGGCTCTCAAGACGATGAACGATTCTTGTGGCACATGAGTGAAGTGAAGTGAGATTAATATAAGACGGTACTCTAATGAACGTAATGAAATGTTGAAGCTAAGTATAGGGTGTGCAGTTTTTTTTTCGTTTCTTATTACCAGTCAACACACACACACACATGAGGATAGAGGCTCATTTTCAACCCTCATAAACCTAGGGTGTCTAATCCTCAGGTGATCTCTTATTCATTATTTCATACTTGCGTAACAGCGTTGGTAAATACTAATATAACCAGTTAGTTTCACGGGTCAATATAGAGCGGGCATTCCCTTCATGGCGGGTCCACAAGGCATTATCGAACAAGTAATATATTTATATAATTGAATGAAAAATTACTTTGTTGATATCCTGAGGTGTTTATTTTGTTTCAGGTGAAGATTAGACACCTCAGAATATTTCGCCTAATGATAAAACACCCTAAAGCCAACCTAACCTAACCTAACTTAACCTAACCTACCCTAAGCTACTCTAACCCAACCTAACGTAATCTAATATATCCCATCATAACCAAATCTAAATTAACCTAACATAGCATAACATACTCTAACCTAACCTACTCTAACCTAACCTACTCTAACCTAACCTAACCTAACCTAACCTAACCTACGCTACCCTACCCGAACCTAACCTAACCTACGCTACCCTACCCGAACCTAACCAAACCTTGCCTCCCCATCAGGTAGCGATAGAGTGTTTAATCATCAGATGAAATAAGCTAGGGTGGGTAATCTTCAGGTGATGCATCATTTTAATATTAACCAGAGAAAGAATTGGGCTTAACATCAGCTCTTGCCTCTGATGCTGCCATGAAATATTCAATATAATCTTAGCTGAAGAGTAGACCTCATTAATGGACCACGAACATAAGTAGACATTTTTGCATAGAGAGCATAATGACGAATATTAACAGCATAATAGAGAAATAGAGCATAATGGAAGAATAATGGAGCATAATGGAAGAATAATGGAGCATAATAGAGAAATAGAGCATAATGGAGGGATGAAAGAGCATAATGGAGGAATAATGGAGCATAATGGGTAAATAATAGAGCATATCTGTACAACAACAGAGCGGAGCATAATGGGGCTTATTGGTTCAAGAATGATAGAGGAGCATGATTATAGTAACCGTATAATTGGCATGACTGTATAAAGAACATCATAGGTTAATAATGAGAGTAATTACTGTATTAAGAAGATAGTGTGTGTGTGTGTGTGTGTGTGTGTGTGTGTGTGTGTGTGTGTGTGTGTGTGTGTGTGTGTGTGCAGTACTCCAGAGTGAAAGTTAGAAAGTGTTCCTTGGTAAAATCACTCAACCCGAGGAGAATTACATTGGTTGGTGACCTAAGACTTGACATTAACAAGTTTCATTCGGCAAATAGAATACTATCACAGGGTTTTGTAGTTCTTCCAAGTGTCTGTGTCACTGGTAGGCTCGTTAATTATACTGTACATGAGACAACACTTCAATTTTCAAAGTCTCGTCTATATTATGTGTTTTAATTCAAGAGTTCCTGTAATCTATATACAAATACATGAGATACATAACACGGTACAGGGCAGAGAGGTTCAAAAACTGTACTTTCTCGTCTCCTGAACCACCAGTATCCAGTTTGAGTCGGAGTTGGGACGTCTCGGCACTGAGTCAAACTGGATACTGGTCGACCCAGCTGGATACATTACCTAACGGTCTGCTTTATTTCACCTGATGATAAAACACGCTGATGTTATACCTGAAGAGGATGGTTAGGTTAGGTTAACATTTAGGTGTTAAATCATCAGGTGACATAAACTGCCTGTGTGGGTAGGTGAGTGAAGCGGCCATACCTGAGCTACAATGTCACTGTTAAGTAGTACCTCAGATCAATGCCTCGAGGGGAAACAGACAACGGGAATGAATTTAGTGAGTTTATGGGATAGAGATAAATATTTCTGCTCACGTGAGACTATGGTTAACCCCAGCTTAATTCTCTCCTGTAATATTTTTTTCCTTTTTAATGAAGCTTGACCTTTGGCTGTGATCAAGAGACATATTCGTGTAAAACTATATTTTCAGGTTAATCAGAAAAAGATAATTACTTCAAGTTAAGGCCTGTGTGAATCTGAGTCCAATATGTTAATTTAAATGTTCTAAACAGATGACGTTCTTGAGTTTTGTGTTAAAGTCAGCGCCAGGATGTGGGTCAGGGAGATGAAGATAACTTATATCACAACACTGGCTTCTGTCTAATCTCCTCCGCAACGTTTTTATTCTTGTTCCTTTTAAAGTCTCGTTATTCTACTCTGATTACACCATGTTTTGAAAAGTTGTCAGAACATTTTCACAGTATGGCAGAAGTAAAGTTTCCATGGTGTGATGGTGGGGAACATCGTAGGCTATAGTAACATACACACCCACATCCTCTGGAGACACGGAAGCAATTACCTGGAGACAGAGTTACAGCCGTGAACGCCAGCCGCCCGTGAAATGGAAATATCACAGCGAATCTGCCAGAGTTAGTACGAGGAGGAGGACTCGGCCCCCCTCCCTCACCGCTATGCTCTGCCTCCCTGGATCAGATTTACTCCTGGTTGTCTATTTGAATATCATATTTACTGATCCATTTTCTTAATTATATCTATTTCCATGAACTGTTGAGGTGTAATTGGGGAAACTAAAACTAATTATACCAGTTCCAGTATAGTGAGTCTTAAATGATTACAGCCACGTTATAAAAAACACACACACACACACACACACACACACACACACACACACACACACACACACTACTACTACTACTTCTTAGGAAATTATAGAACACCAAATTGAATTACTGAATTTATAGTTCCTTGTCAGTGAAATTCAGCAGTGGATTAATGCTTGGTTGTCAGTATACGTCAGCAGTGGATCAGTGAGTGGCAGTCAGTTGGGTACCGTAATAACTATCATGTGTGTGTGTGGGGGGGATATATACACACCTGTACTCCCACCCTTTACCTGTACCTACACTCTTAACCCTCAATACATGCTTGTAGCTGAAACTGTAAAGCATAGATCCGTTTAGCTGACAAGATGTGAACCCCAGAAGAAGTCTGTATGTTGTCTATAAGTTTCAGTAATTACGTCATTCAGTGGTCATTATTAAAGGTAATGGACTAGGTAAATTAATTAAGTGGGTTCATTAACTTAATGACCCGTGCTTCATAATTTGACTGTTGTGATTTTATTAATTTCAGAAACTGTACCGCGAAGAATGATAGAGTGATGTTCCCACGCAGGCGAGTCTTTATGTGTGTGTGTGTGTGTGTGTACGTGTGTGTGTGTGTGTGTGTGTGTGTGTGTGTGTGTGTGTGTGTGTGTGTGTGCGTGTGTGTGTGTGTGTGTGTGTGTGTGTGTGTGTGTGTTCGTTTATTTGTTTGCGTGTTAGAAATGAAAACATTACTTAAAAAGCGTAGTTTAATAATCAGCAGTAACACCAAGGTTGTGACAAGGATGAACATCTTGACAGTCATTCTTGTTTATTTGGTAACTTTTCGGTTATCGCAGTAAACATATTCACAACAATCTGTAAACATGATGATGGTTGTCGTGATAAACGAAAAGTTATCATATAAACAAGAATGACTGTCAAGATGTTCATCCTTGTCACAACCTTGGTGGTACTGTTAATTATACAGTATACACAGCTGTTTTGTCAGGGGTCCAAGTCTCAGACCATACTTGGTGCCTCAATTGGATCACACATCATCATCATCCTCGGCCAGAAAGTATCTGACCTGACCGGGAGGATCCACAATATAAAGAACATAAACGTTCATGACACCTTCCACCTCCCCACCAGGTGTCTGGCCTCACCTTTTAATAACTGGAGGTGCTCACCCTCCATCAACATCCCCAGGTGAAGGTGACACAACGCTCTGCTTAATTCATCTTGTCAAAATCCACGTCTCTATCTGATCGACGCTACTAGAGACAAACTATATCTCTGGGATCTGGACGTCCACACAGTCTCTCAGGCCACACTAACACCTCTCTTATCATCGATCATTACAGCCAATAGACTAACGGGTAAGACTCTCCCTGAGCCCCTGAGGGACTCATTTGGGGAGCAAGACCCTGGCTAAAGTCACTTAGTGGGATGGCCAGACCGCCCCATCAAGTAGACCAGCTCCCAGACCCCCACAAGCCACCAGTTAGGGGTAACCTCTCATGGGACACATCACCACAACAATACTTAAAGGAAGTATCTTTAGAGCAAGAAATTACCCAACTTCAAGACTAAGTGTCGCTCCCCCTCCCACACGCTACCAGCCTCTACTCCACAACCTTACTGCTCGGTACTGACCTTCACCTCACAGTCTGCACTGAGTATAAGTGAAACTTGGAAAGATTAATAGTGGCCATACACGTCCCGGGGCAACCAACGACGTCATCAAGAGGAGTGGCAAGTGTTCAGTGGGAAGAGAGCCTCATATCTTCACCCCTGACGACTCCCGAAAGTGACCCATCGGAGTAACCACTTGTACCTGGGACAGTGGTGGACAGCTTATGTAGGACAAAAGTCACTGTAAATCACCATACAATAAATCACACAAACGCAAGCACACATTATGGCTGATGTGGTGGTGCAGGAAGTGAACACACACACACACACACACACACACACACACACACACACACACACACACACACACACACACACACACACACACACACACACACACACACACACACACACACACACAGGCCCTCATCCAGAGCTCAATTAGTCAGCGGGAGGAAGACTTACCGACTGTGTTATCCTCTCAACACTGAGTGGCCATCAAGCATTGAACTTAAATCCGAAGATAAAAGTTTTCACCTCGCGAGAATATTGGATAAAGTAACGGCGAAAAATTAATAATAATAAAACTAAATAATTAAAGTCGCTGAATTCAACAATGACAACAAATTATGACAATGAAGGTAAAAATGTAAATTATATGGATAAATAAATAACGATAACTAACCAGAATAAAAAGAAAAAAATAATGAAAGTCTAGGAATAAATGAATAACAACGAGAGTAAAAAAGGAAAGAAAAAAAAACAGTATTGTCCAAGAGGAAGAGGCGTGTGTGGTGGGGAATTCCCTGAGCGGACGGGGGGGAAACAGGGTGAAGGATTTAACTGAAAGGAGCGTCAGGACGAAGGATATGATTTCAATTTAGTATGGAAATGGGGTGGAAAGGGGGGGGAATGAGGGGTGAAGAGATCATTCAAAGGGTCAGATGGTGTTTTTACCTGAGACAAACAACGTAAAAGGTCTCAATTAATCGCCACACAAAACCACAACAATAAACCAAACTACCCAGGTGTTCGGTGGAGGAGTAAGTGTGTGTGTTCGAGATCAAAGTATCATCTTAAATCGAGGTTTCTTGTGCACTCACGTCTGAACTCTCAAACATTCGTAAGTCTAATAACCCTGAGCGGAGATGAGAGTATATAGACAATCAGTTATGGTCAAGTCTCAATGCAACAACGACTCCATTTTGAACATAGTTGTGTCTCGCTGCTTGAAGGTGACCCCCCCCCCAAGGTCGTACGTCACCTGTTAGTGGGAAATGAATGTACGACTCTTTCAAATTTGTCGTGTTACTTCTCTGGGTCTTGATTCTCTATGGGGCGTATGTTAAACCTTATAGCACATAAAGACTTGTAAGAACGTGTCTATAGTAATTGGGTTTATTCTTAAAATTATGACGCAAAAGATGGCGGTGTTAGTATCCCAAGACTTTTCCGTAACTAGAGGTGTTTCTGTAACATCGATTACATAAAAATACAATAAAATACGTAAATATCTCTGAGGATACAAGTTGAATGTTACAGGTGTTCTCGTCTGAACTTTACCTGGTGAGAATTACAGGTGTTCTCGTCTGAACTTTTCCTGGTGAAAGTTACAGGTGTCCTCGTCTGAACTTACCTGTTAAAGTGCGACACTACAGGTGCTCCCACACACTCACCTGTAAAGCGAAAAAAACAACAACTATATTACTTCCAGGAATTCCAAACATATTTTTTTGGGGGGGTCACTTGAGCAGCAGGTAGTGTAATGACCTCTGGTATGCACTAAGTGACGGGGAGGAAGAGGTGTCATGTCATATATCCCGTGTCATATACTCTGTCACTCTTATGTGTCATATCCAACTTGACACGACAAAGATTAAGTCATTTCCACATTGGGATGGTTGTAACACATGTTGTCTATTTTGAGGTGTTATGAAGTGTACAGTCAAACAGTCTAATCTGAGAGCAGTGAAGTGCAAAGTCAAACAGTCTAATCTGAGAGTTCTGATAGCATACAGTACACACACACACTCATATTTGAGAGTCGTGAACGAAAAGTGTACAGTCAGAGCAACAGTCGAATTTAATAGGGTCAAGTGTACAGTCTAATTTGTGTGAGGGTCGTAAATTATACAGTGTGAGGGTCTGGACGTGAATAACTCATTGCTGGACAACAGTGATAAACATCTATACCTCGCTACATATACACGTTTATTAATAATGCATCTAACCAACACATCTCCCCCCCTCTACTCCCTTCCCTCTTCTACCCTCCCTCCATCTACCTCATTATCCACAACCCCCTCCCCTCCTCTTATTGATCAATCCTTTCCATTTTCTCCTGTACCAATCACCCTCCCTCTCACCTGTGTCATTCACCCTCTTTTTCTCCCTCCTACAATCACCCCCTCCTTTCCTCCATCCCCCTCCTTCCCTCCCTATCCTGCCTCCACTCATTAACCAACTCCACCTTTCCTAACACCACTAGATGACGTCACCAACCATCACATTACCCCGCCCCTCTCCTCTGTAAGTTCCTGTTATTTTTCGAGATTAAGTTCAATATTTACTCGAATTTAATCTGTTGTTGATTCTGGTAATTAGTTTCTACCAGGTTGAAGAAGACTGTATGATGACCTGGCCTCTTCATCACAGTGTTACGTGTGCTCCTCTAGTACCGTAGTGACAATGGTTGAGAGTCACAGTTCAGAAGAGGTGAGGAGTGCTCATTCACGTCTCTGTTTGTCATTTAATGTTCCTACAACAGGTCAGTCCCCGCGGCAGAGCTGGAGTGAGCGTTTCAAGTCTTTGTGTGTAAAGCATAACAGATGCGAGTCACTTTAAACTGAGATGACAGAAACATTTTAAGGATCGTATAATTAAATGTATTGTATTATATCTATGACAATATGGCAGTGATTAAACCAAAATGGCCTAAAATTAGAGTTAGGAAAACACCGCAGCTTCCGAGCACAAAGATGACCATACACTGAAAATAAGACGTCATAAGATTAAAAATTGTCAGTGGCTTAGGATATGTTCCTCTCCCCCACAGTTACAGGCTGACAACACTGTAGCTCTCTTACCTTCCTCCCAACTTGAGGGTAACAATGAAAGCGGTAAGTGTACTAGGTAGAGGAGCTTCTAGAAGTTATGAATATTGTAACGGAATACCGCCCATGGTACTGTACATTCCATCACTAGTGTGCTAAATAAAGTTCATAGTTGTGTCAGTTCACATTAAGACCACGCAGTCCAAGTTAGTGAAAAATATTTAAAGATAAAAATATTTGTTGACTAAAGAAAATTATTCACTTTTTTTTTGCGTAGATTTCGGTTGTGTTTACCTGCACCTAGTGTTGTGTCTGTGGTGGTGATGAGGTGTTGTGGTGACCTGCCAAGGGCTGCAGTGCGCCTCTACACCCGCTGACGGTCCGTTGCTAACTGAAACTTTCAAAACAAATTGGTCACCATCGTGTGGCACTTATCACTAAGGTGAGCTACCAACTACACATTAAGTAGTCTCTTTGTCTGAATAACTTGTCTAACACACGTAAACATTGCAGGAATGTATTCATGGGTTATGGACACGACACCTTTAATAACTATGGATGGAATTTAATAATGGATCCCGTAAAAAGTACACAGGTGACCACAACAATCATCACCTTGTGTTGTTGTTTAGTTGTGGGATCTTAGCAGGGCGGGGTGAGTTGTCCACCTCAAGTGTCCACCTGTAGTATATAGATGTGTCCTATAACATGGAGGGAGTAGCTGTGTGTGTGTGTGTGTGTGTAACTTCGCTTCCAGTCGATGATGAAGGAATTATTAAAAAGTTCACAAAAACAATTGACAGAAAGACAACAAAGACCTTGTTTGTTGTGTCCTGTCGTCAACAACAACAGTGTGTAGGGTTGCTGGTAGTGGCGAGGACACACACTCACACACACACACACACACACACACACACATCTGCATAATACTAAGGGTCCGTATATCCAGTATTACCTGTAGTTAAGAGGGAAAGGTAAGGTCCAGAATCACCTTTTCCAAATACACGCTGAGTCATAGAGGGTGAGTCACTCGTAGTAGCTTGAGTGTATCGCTAAATATATCCAATTTTTTTGAGTTTTGTCTATTGTTGGTGAAGTTTTTAATAATATCTTCTGAAGTTTATCTATCTTTCTGTCTTTCTTTCATTGTTTCTGTCTCTTTCCTTCCGTCCTATTTATCTATCTCTAATAGCAAAACTCCGGACCAGCCAGCGAGTAATTCACCCTACAATGTATGCCTCGGTAAGTGAACACATCAATAGGTACAGCAGACTCACGGCACTCCTTCAACACCCTCATTTCACGCAAGTATTTTCGTTTCGTACTTCAAGTGAATCAATTACGTCTAGGAACCTGCCACAACACCACCGGGCGACTCATGACGATAAATTGATCTCTGTCACCACCACTTTGACTGCGTAATGTTAAGTTGTAACCATTTGTCGATCACTGCTTAATGATAGCAGTTAGGTGTTAGTACTGGCTGTAAATGTACGTAAATATACCGCCAGCATAACTCGAGGTTAGGAAGAGTTATATCGTTTAAACTTCGTATATTCAACAACATAACCACCTTACAGTAGGTTATCATTAGAGGTCAAAGGTAATTAGTATTTTTGTAAGAATAAGGTTGTAACCAGCCGTCTTGAATTGACACTTGATACACTCCCAGTCTACATATATATACTGTATATAACAGGGTGTTCCAGAAAAATGTACACACACATACACACACACACACACACAAGGGAGGGAGTTGAGGAGGAGAGTGGATGGGAGGAGGAGGGGAGGAGGAGGGAGATGAGAGGAAGTTTGCGGGAGGAAGTTGAGGGGGAGGGAAGTGGTGAAGAATAAGGAAGGGGATATGATGGGAGTAGGAGAAAGTGGAGGGGAGAGGGAGGGAGAGAAAAGGAAGAGGGAGAGAATGAGAATAGAGGAGGAACGTGGAGAGGGAGGAGGGTAAGAACAGGTGGAGGGAGGGGGCAGGGGGGTCATTCCACACCTGTCCTCACTGAAGCAGGTAAACTTAATTGGATTTCAGGGCCGTAATTTTGATGTTGAATTAAGTTAGATGAGTTATATCGATACGTTTAGATTAGGTTAGGTTAGGTTAGGTTAGGTTAGGTTAGGTTGGGTTAGGTTAGGCTTGGTTTTGGTTTGGTTAGGTTAGGTTAGGTTAGGTTAGGTTAGGTTAGGTTAGGTTTGGTTAGGTTTGGTTAGGTTAGGTTAGGTTAGGTTAGGTTAGGTTAGGTTAGGTTAGGTTTGGTTTGGTTAGGTTAGGTTTGGTTTGGTTAGGTTAGGTTAGGTTTGGTTAGGTTAGGTTAGGCTTACTAGATATATATCTCTTACAGTACCTTGATTGTGATTGTAATTTTGAAGTCCGTCACACATGAATTATTTTCCGCTGTATAAGTTTGTATACATTATCGACCGTACACCTTCTACTGTTTACTGTCGTAGTCATTAATAGGCGTTGCTGTGTATACTTCTACGCACGTCCAGAGGGTGAGACATGGAATAAGAGGTGGTGGTGGTGGTGGTAGTAGTGGTGGTGGTGGTGGTAGTAGTAGTGGTAGTGATCCAGGTGTGGTAAAGGTGACACGAAGGGAAGTAGACATCCCACTCTCTCTAATGTACAGTACCTTTATGTGGTTCTTCCATCAGCGGAATTAAAACACCGAAACCAAAAAAGAGAAAACAGACATATATCTTCCTCAGAGTTAAGTTTATTTACTGATATATGAACACATGTAGACATAGACATAATAAAGCATGAATTTAAGTCTGAGGGGAGAGGTAAGGTGGGTACTGGGTGATTGTAGCCATCATCCTTTGTGTAGGAGAGAGGAGGAGGAGGGGGGGGGGAGGAAAGAGTGGGGAGGGGAGGGATGGAAGGGAAAAGGAGAGGAGTGGTAGAGGGGTGAGAGAGGGAGGGGAATGAAGTGGAGAGGTGATGGAGTGGGTATTGCCTTCCCTTACTCTTGCTAACGGGTACAGTCTGGCAGTTATTACACCTCTCTCTCTCTCTCTCTCTCTCTCTCTCTCTCTGACCTCCACCACCTACCTCACTGTAACTCATTCTTCAGAGCCGGTCGACGTCACCTGTTCACGATACCTCTCCGGCTCCCCATTCCCTACCCCAACACCCATCACTCATACAGCCACCCTGACCCCATCACCCACGCACAACATTACGACCACTGAGGTGAACGATGTGTGTGTGTGTGTGTGGGTCTGAGGAAGCAGTAAGCGGTTATTGAGGATTCGTGATGGAGACGGTAAGGCATAAGGACCTGCCCGTGAGATGTGAGACTGGTGGACGGCGACAGAGAGACAGTGAGACCCGATAAGAGACAGGCAATCATAGAAGCTTGTGACCTGTAGAAGCACCTACCTGATGATTAGGTTAGGTTAGGTTAGGTTAGGTTAGGTTAGGTTAGGTTAGGTTAGGTTAGGTTAGTGTTAGTGTTAGTACGTTTAAGTATCAGGTAATACTAAGTTAAAACATCAAGAGCTTCTAAAACGACAATTCTTACGTAGTGACAGTACACTATATGTAATGCCTTGACACAGATATGAAAACAAACGTACTTAAAAGTAGGTTGTATTGCCTTGGCAACAACAGACACCTGGGTCCTGTGAGTGACGGTGAATGGGTTAAGTGATGTGATACTCCTAGGTCAAGAGGTGGCCGGCCGACAGTAAGGGGCTGAACTACATTACACAACTCACAAAAAACACACAATCGCATACTTTTACATATAAGATCTCCCCAGGCAGGAAGAGTCAAGGTGAAGTGCGTATACAGTATGCATACGGCGGTGACCTTCCTCTGGCGTATGAATGGACAATGGCCTGTTGGAGTCTTGGGGAATCGTCAGTTTTGTTTACCGCGTCGGCCTGAGAGTGAGGCAATGTAGCCGCTTATAGTCTCTCAGATCAATTTAGACGGCATTTACATCACGATCATAAACAAGCCAGGTAGATACGTTCTTTACTTTATTCGTTGAGGAGAAAATTACTTTACGATCGTGTGAAAATTTGAGCCCAGGTGAGTTAATCAAGTTGGCCGGACGTGTAAGTGGCCCTACCCCGCCCCGCCTCCATGACACACCTGGACAATGGACTAGGGCCGGATACACGCCAGCTGGATGTTACATAAACGTTTGTTGTTGTGATTATGTATAGTAAAACTCTCAGTATTTAACACCGCCATATGTCCCATTGTGTGTGTGTGTGACGACCAGCAACAGAGAGGTGGTGTCAAGGACGAATTCTTACGTTTGGTGAGGGAGTGAAACTGTTGCTTCATAACTTCATCTCCCTCATCACCTCTCCTCCCTCACCCACCACCACCAACATACCTCCTCCCTCATCCCTTACCCTCCACCACATCCCTCCCTCACCACCTCCACTAAACCTTCTCCCTCACTCTCTGGCACATCAGGGCAGGTCTTATCTACAATGTCAGGTCACATGACAACTTTATATATAACATAAGCATCAAAACTGTCTTTGTAAATGTCATGACTTGATATTTAAACCGAGATAATTTCGCTTTAGGAGAAATACAACGATGGTATACTGGTCGTTCATATTATTATTATTATTATTATTATTATTATTATTATTATTATATATTATTATTATTATTATATTCCTTAATATACTGTAATTATCGTGATCACAAACAGTACTAATATATGAATCAATACACACATACACACACACACACCTATCAACTGCATCTCTCGAACTGTACTTACAGGTTCCACAAACGGATTTATATATATATATTTTTTTTTTGGGGGGGGGGATGACACCTGTAAATCGACGACATAATCACATTTCACCAGTGTGTCAGGTGCAGTGAGGTGCCCAGGTGAGTGACCAACAGGTTATGGCGGATTTATATATATATTGCACTAGTGACTCTATGGCAGGTGTTGCGTGTGTCAGGGAGCAGTTATACACACACATATATACACAGACACATATACAGTATATATACGCGCTCACTCACTTATACAGAGAGAGAGAGAGAGCAGGGGGGCCCACACACCCTCCCCCCACCCACCTGTTAGTTGGCCATCCTCTCATCATTTAAAACTATATCACTTGGGTCTGTTAGTATCGTCACAGTATAGTCCATGACCTCAGGATGTAACAACGACTTTCATTATCTACACTATACAAACTTCCGCCGGTGACCTCTTTTTTTTTTTGGTTCTTTCTTTTCAATTAAGTCTTTGTCCGCGTCACCCAAAAACTAAGTTACACCTTGGCGAAGTATGACATCAGGTTCCTATAGCAACGTCTCTCTCTCTCTCTCTCTCTCTCTCTCTCTCTCTCTCTCTCTCTCTCTCTCTCTCTCTCTCTCTCTCTCTCTCTCTCTCTCTCTCTCTCTCAACGTCCCAGATATATTTTAGTTTATCATTATTTTTTTTTTCAATTTTCACTGAATAACAAACAATTGGAATACTGAAATACAAAACAGGAAAAGTT
Source organism: Homarus americanus (assembly GCF_018991925.1). Taxonomy (NCBI): domain Eukaryota; kingdom Metazoa; phylum Arthropoda; class Malacostraca; order Decapoda; family Nephropidae; genus Homarus; species Homarus americanus. The sequence goes on from NW_024746161.1 coordinate 7,157,677, forward strand.
ATTATACAGTTTTTTTTTATTTACAGTAATATTAATGTGAGTGTTAACAAAGGTGTGACAACAATACCCGTCCTTGTGGTTCGTGTGCTGTGTTATTTACCGGAGCTCTGTTCATCCTGGTGTAACACAATGACCGGTGTATGTTAAATTGTTTTCTTTATTAAGTATATTGGGATCACCTGAAGATTAGACACCCCCAAATTATTTCACCTGAAGATTGGTTATTCGAATGTTAACGTAACGTAACCTAACCTAACCTAACATAACCTAACCTAACCTAACCTAACCTAACCTAACCTAACCTAACCTAACCTAACCTAAACTAACCTAACCTAACCTAACCTCACCTAAGTTTATGAAGTTTTCAGGTTACATACACTTTATATATATATATAGTTCAAACACACAAGCGTCATTATTACAAGCTGCAGAATATCACGTTTGAAAGATCAAATTAATATTACAAAGTTCAAGGGTTTTAAGATGAAGTTGACATTTGTTCCTTCTTGGTTGACGTGCAATTCTGTCAAACCTTCTTTTTTTTTAGTTAGTTAGTTATTATTTCAGTGGTCACCTGACTCACCTCACACTTACTGTAATTGTTTGTTCAAATCAGAGGCTCGCCAAGGATCACGTTTCAATTAATTGTTTGTGATGTCTTTGTTCTTCCCTCCCATGAGAATAATTTGATCTACACACGGAGCAGAGAAACCTTTTAGGATAGTGTGTGTGTATGTGTGTGTGTGTGTGTGTGTGTGTGTGTGTGTGTGTGTGTGTGTATATAATAATATTGTCCAGGGATTTTAAATTGTTCACTCAAAAAAAAAAGGTTAAGTACTGAATTATTTGTCTTTTGTAACCGAGTTCAGAACATTATTATACAATTTTATTTATTTTCTAATCCAATAAGTTGTCCGTACTTCAATAAATGACTGACAGACATTCACACACTAAAAAGGACCTTCTACATGTAATAATAACACCCCACACAGTTTGATGCCGCGTGCTGTAAGGGATTATAACCTGTTTAATGATAAGATGTAAGACTGATATTTGTTTACCTCTGCTGTCACTTTGCTTCCTCTAACACATTTTACCAGAGAGAGAGAGAGAGAGAGAGAGAGAGAGAGAGAGAGAGAGAGAGAGAGAATCCAGGAAAGTGCGATTTCAAAGGTAAGAAAAGCGAAGGACCTGGCCAGAAGATATACAACAGACCACTTCAGTATCTTCAAGGTCTTCCATCTATCATCCTTACAAGGTGATCTTCTTCTCTCTCCAGTGACTTTTGATCTCGTGAGAAGAAAGAAGGTAACACGGATGTAATATTTATACAGTATATGGCAAGAAGCTATATATTCTTACTGATGCTTGACGCTGTGATCATTATGGTGAGTTGGGAGGGAGTCAGATGGGAGGAGGAAGAGAAGGGGGGGGGAGAAGGGAAGAGGAGGATGTAGATACACTGCTGATCATTACTACTGCTCTTAATCCAAATTCCTGTACCGCCTGTGTTGTAAAGTACAGCAGTGAGTCACAGGAGGTTAAAAAAAAAAGGATAGTGCCTCACAATACAACATAGATATAGTGCATAATTCACCATCCCACCCCCCACCACCACCACCACCACCACCACCACCAGGCCAGACACAGGACAAATGTCAGAGAGTTGAGATAAAGATTTATAGTAACCTATATACAACATTTACGTGTTTATTCAACTTCCACTCGACCGTGTGTTGTGTTCACCGTGTGCCAGTATATAACGTTGAATATTTAAAGAAAACAACAATAGAGGTTCTAACAATAAGCTATATAAACTCGGTATATATATTATACATTATATATATATGTAAACCTGTATGGTGAATCTATACTAAAATAATTAACTCAAGGTTATTAATGGACATATATAAATTTGAGTTTGTTTTCCCATCTTGGTATAAAAACTTTGACGTTCTCGGCACTTTAGTTTAGTGAACATCTGAGAACTTTTTATTTGTCATGCGTAAACAAATTGAACTTCAGGGATTTTTTTTTTATTCAGATCTACAGACAGATAGACAGATAGACAGATACCCAGGGTCGATTTGAACATTTACCCGGGTGTTTGTGTCACAATTTAGACACATGTAAAATAACAACACATTTTAAGACGTCCCGGATATGTCTGTTCCTGCAAGAGCTATGTACTCACGGTCTCCTACAAGCTCTTATGTACTCAACGTCTCCTATATTCACTCAGTACTCACGGTCTCCTACAAGCTCTTATGTACTCAACGTCTCCTATAATCAATCTGTACTCACGGTCTCCTACAAGCTCTTATGGACTCAACGTCTCCTATATTCACTCAGTACTCACGGTCTCCTACAAGCTCTTATGTACTCAACGTCTCCTATAATCAATCTGTACTCAAGGTCTCCTACAAACCTTATGTACTCAAGGTCTCCTCGCTGACTCCACTCAAACTTACATCTCCTGTACCGTTGTCAAGAAAGGTACAGTACAGTGAACTGTCTCTCTTCACATTAAATCAACCAAGGAACAAGTTTTCTCGGCATATATTGTAAATGGCGAGGACATCTGTTGACCAAGTGAATCATCTGGCTCTGAGGTGGAGTGCAGTAAGACCTTTAAATAAAACTGTATCGTCGAGAGTAAAATACGGGGAGAAGATCATCTAGGATTCACAACTGGAACGTCAATAATAAGTAAAGGAGGTGAAGAACTTTTTAACGTGTGTGTGCGTGTGTGTGTGTGTGTGTGTGTGTGTGTGTCAGACTCGGCCTTCACCGACTGCTGCAGGAGATACCACCATCCTGCCTACCTGTACCTTACACTACAAAGACATTATTGTATTTAAATTCAAGTTAAAAACAAAAACAAAAGAACAAATAGAGCGGTGGCTGGTGAAATAGGCCTCAGTTTTAAGAGGCTCCAGTCCTAACAGCCCCCACCCCCTAGCCCTCCCTCCCCCTCCCCTAGTCCTATTGGGTTCCAATCGTAATGGGGCACCAGCTCTTATGGTTATCAACACTAACTACCACTTCGTCTAGCCATCCTTACCACACCTCCAGCCTTCCCCAATAGCCACACCTTCGCCGCCATTTTATTACCTTAATATTAAATATCCTAATACATCCCTACCACTATTACTAACCACCGTCACTACCTCTCCAGACAGCCCTACCACCTTCCAACCACCGCATTATCATTACCACCACTGCCACCATCCCTACCACCACCACCACTGCCACCATCCCTACCACCACCACCATCACCACCATCCACTCTCTCTGGGGCCAATACATCGTTTCTCTGGGGACAATAATATATATTCTCTGGATGGTGATGTATAGGGGTGTAGGGGAGGTGTAAAGATGGTGACTCTAGAGGATAGTGACGAGAGCCTGAACTTATGGTGCCAAATAAACTTTTAGGAAAGACGTGTTGTTGACGATGAAGTGATATGGACAAGACAAATATGTGATGATAACGATGAACAAATAAAAATAATGGGAAAAATAATTATAAATGATAAGAAATATTCAGGATCATAAGTGGTGGATCATTGGATACACTCACTCACCTAATATAATAAAAACAAGTAAAATTTTAAATAACAAAGAATAACAATGTATAAAATAGCGAAAAGTTAATAATAATAATAATAATAATAATAATAATAATAATAATAATAATAATAATAATAATAATAATAATAATAATAATAATAATAATAATAATAATAATCCACAGTCAAATATAGACATCTTCACATACATTAACTATCAAAAAATACAAAATTGTTATTGGTAAACAGTGACTGGACTTTATTACTCGGTTTACGGAACATAAATACAGATTCTGAAATATTCATCAGTGGTCCACACCCTCCCATCGTGGTGTACCGCCGGCCTTCCCACCATCAGGTTCCGGGAGGTCAGGGTCAGACCTTCGTGGTGATGTTATTTGTTATTGTTATTCGATGTTATTTTTGTTGATCATTGTTATTGTTGTTTTACCTATCAACCCATCACCATATTTCCCTACCTAACCCATTCTTTCCTTTCATGACCCCCCCTCCCAACCATTCCTCACCCTCCCACCCATCCCATCACCCCTCTAACTCCTCCCTCACACATCCTGGGAGGAGGGGAAAGGTGCCATCCATCAAGTACCAACGGAACCACCAACTGGGAAGGGTGGTGTGGATTCCCCCTTCTGTATCCCTCTCACTTTTCCCTCACCTCGTCATCATCTCTCCCTCTCACCCCTCTCTCCACCACCATCTAGTATCGACTCCCGTTAACAGAGACATAATGGACACCCCTCCCCCCCCCCCACCTTCCTACTAATCTTACGCACTCAATCGATGGCCTTAATTGAGTGGGCTGGTGGTATCCTCCCAAATTTAGTTTCATTTATCAACTTTATGGCGCGTTGCCTCACTCCTGCCAGCTGCTTTACTGAGTGTGTGATGGCAATGACTGGAATGTGATGGGAATGGCTGGAGTGTGGATAGGAATGACTGGATATGTAATGAATTTCCCGACAGTGTGACAGACCTAATGTAGCGTAAAGTAACGTAACTAAATCTGACTTAACCAAACCTAATCTATCCTAACCTAACCTAACAAAAATTAACGAAAACTAACAAAAACTAACAAAAACGAACGAAAACTAACGAAAACTAACGTAAACTAACAACAACTAACAAAAACTAACGAAAACACAATCAATACAGCGCACACCTCTTGACACACACACACAACAGACACGAGTGAGTCTTTGTAATCATCCCACACTAATTATTCCATTAAAGGTAAAGTAGCGAGTGTTTAACTCAAGAAAGAAAAAATCTGGTACAACTGATCTTGAGTTTGAGTGGAGCCCGGTGGAGTAGGTGGGGACTGGAGGAGGAGGAAGAGTAGGAGGAGGAGTAGGAGGAGGAGTAGGAGGTGGTAGGGGCTGGAGAGATCGAGAAGTAGGTGTGTGTGTGTGTGTGGTGAGGTAGAGAAAATATAGAATGATGGAGGAAATGAAACAGGGAGAGGAAGAACGGAGGAGGAGGAGGAGGAGGAGGAGGCGGAAGGCAACAGACAGACCCCGAGCTAGGGTCCTAACCTAACCTAACCTAACCTAACCTAACCTAACCTAACCCAACAAACACAAACTCAGGTGAGACGAAACTAAAGGTATGTAAGGCCACCCGCCACCTCTCATCTAAGCCAGGCAGCGAGGAGGAAGTAACTAACAGAGGCACAGGAATCTGGAAGGCCTAATCCCAGTCGACCTTGACGCAGTGAAAGTCGTCCCCGTCACCTCCCTCATCCTCCTGGTATCTTAATAATAATAATAATAATAATTAACGGTTTATTGAAAAAGTTCTGCAGCCCGAAGGCTGAAAATATACATTGGGCATAAATGACTTATTACATACATTGGTGGTTTAACAAAAGCCTTCATTGGAGAAAGGTAAAGGAACATACAGTGAACATACAGATTAATGTAGGTGTTGAACAGTAAAAACGTAGTGTAGTAACTCCCTCCCAGATGGTGTTAGGAGGGACCTCACGTGGTGTAGTAGTTCCCTCACAGATGGTGTTATGAGGGGCCTCACGTGGTGTAGTAATTCCCTCACAGATGGTGTGTGTGTGTGTGTGTGTGTGTGTGTGTGTGTGTGTGTGTGTGTGTGTGTGTAGAGTCACTATGTGTACTTGGCCTCAGTCTCCTGGGTGGGTGTTTCTGGGTCAGTAGTATAGGATGACACAAGATGATGGTGAGTGTAGCTAGGTAGTGGTGCTAGGTGCTGATGAGGACCCCACACACACACACACACATGGTATAGGTAGAGGTATGGAAGTTGTTGTTGTTGAAGGTGTTGTTGTTGTAGCAATGATGGTAGACGGTATGGGTAGCAGCTTGGAGTTTGTGATTTTATTGGGTGGTTCTATGGTATCTCGTGGTACTGGGTGTGGTAGCTTGGTGTGGGAGTGTGTGGTATGTTGTGTTGTGGTAACCTGGTGAGGGAGTGTATGGTATCTTGCATATAAATTGTTCAGGTATCTCATACAGGTAATACAGTACAGTATCTGGCGTGTACTAGTAGAGTATGTACAGTACACAACAGAACAAAATTTGATAAATACACCCTACTTCACCTGATATATATAGCTTATAAAAAATTGACAGTGTGAGTTACTGAAGTTAAGTACACACGTATAAATGATAATAAAAATACCAGACCGTAAAAATACAACAAGTGCCGTGATATATGAGACAGCTTAAGAATAGGTGGGATATATTATACTAGGTGAAGCTAATGTGGAAATATACTGTACACACACACACACACACACACACACACACTGTATACACACTGTGGTATTGTTGTATAGCGTGTAGCAGGGAGGTGAACAACGAGGAAACCATTTATGAAAAACACATCACAAATGGTAATTCTTAAATACGGGACAACCTCCACCATGCAACTGACCGTAAAAAAAAATGACTCGAAAATCTCTACGAATATATGTCAACCTGTCTGTCAGTCGTACGTGATATTCCCCGTCCGTTGCAACATCACATACGGACCTGCAAACATATGGCATTGAGTTGTACGTATGTTAGTTATGTTACATGTGGTTATGGTGATGAGTTGTAGCAAAATATCAACAGACGAATCAATATTTCTCCATTAGTAAGGTGAATGCCAGCCTGGGTTGAATCAGTGCCAGTGTGCCATATGTGAGGTGTTCCGTGGCACAGGTAAAGGCACGATAAGCCGTAGACTTACACGACAGGTAAGTAATTTTGTGTACTAAAGAACGATATAGAAACTAGAGTATATACAGTTCAGAAATAATGGGAACACGATGATTGGTGGACCAGGTACGTACACACACACACACACACACACACACACACACACACACACACACACACACACACACACACACAGCAAGGTGGGACCACTCCTCCTCATCCTCGCTCTATCGGACACTCCTCACAGGTGGAAGTACGTGGATGACTGCACTGTGGGGGTTTCAGTGGACAACACCGCACCAGGACTACTCATCGCTACAAGGCACCCTGGACAGGCTACAGGCATGGACTACGGAGAACAAGGTCACCATCAACCACACCAAAACCGTAGTCATGCACATCAATACCGCCACCACTCCAGTGCAAGCCCCAGCAGTCACAGTGGGTGCCCATCCTCTCCAGCTGGTGCAGTCTGCCAAACTCCTGGGTGTAACTATAGACAACAAACTTGACTGGAAGGCCCATGTAAATAACACAGTCAAGGCAGCCTCGTACCGTCTCTACATGCTACGACGACTTCGGTCACTTGGGACACCCACGCCAGAGCTGAGGACCATCTACAACGCCTTTATTCTCCCCAAACTAACGTATGCGTCACCAGCCTGGTCGTCTTCTCTCAACTCCACCCAACAACGTCAGCTAGAGAAGGTACAGAAAAGGGCCTGCAGAATCATGCTCGGCGCAGAATACTCCGGCTACACCAACGCTCTCTCCACCCTGGAAATGCCATCCCTCAGTGACCTACACCACCAAGAACTGGAAAGGTTTGGCAGTGGACTACTGCACCACCCTCGTCATCGCCACCTCCTGCCACCTGCAGCCCCCCACCCAACTCGCGCAGTCCGCCACTACAACAAAATTCAGCCCATAACAGCCCGCACCGATAGATATAAGAACAGCACCATCCCATCTATTGTTAAAATAATAAACAACTCCTGATTTATGTACTGTACAGCCCTGTAAATTTATTCAATGCTCATTATATCATAAAGTCTAAATCAAATGTAAGTCTGTATATTTTCAGCCACCGGCTGCAACTCTATTAATAAACCGTTTATTATTATTATTATTATTATTATTACACACACACACACACACACACACACACACACACACACACACACACACACACACACACACACCACTCCACCTTTTTGTTTACACTCCAGTACTGATGAAACTCAAACACTTCAACCCACTGTAAATCCCTACCAAAGACGAGAAAAAATCCCTGTTGGACAAGAAAAAAATCCCTACCAGAAACGAGAAAAAATCCCTACTATACCAAAATAATCCCTACTGTATATTGACAAAAAAAATCGCTATTGTATTCCACACTGATAATCCTTCTTCCACAACTGGAATACAACACATAAAATCCAGTTTACGGTACCCGAATGTAGATTAAACACATGGTACCGTGGATATTGAGTACTGATACCATGAGAGTACTAGTGCCGCGAGTGTTAGATAACAGAGCCAAGAATGTCCTGTGTGTGTGTCTGCGTGTGTGTATGCGTGTGTGTATGTGTAGAAGTGTGTATATGTGTGTATGTGTGTGTGTTTAGTATTAATAATCAACTTTAAACACTCTTAATTACCCTTCTTATTGATGTTTTTTTTTCCCAGCATAACTAAAACTTTTTCTCCCGAGTGATGACATAAACATGCTATTGGTCAGTCATTATCACACATCAAAACACAAAACCCAGCTGACAACTTCACCACTAGATGACTCGCATTAACTACACCAGGTATATATATATAATTTTGACTCATATTCCTAAACATCCTCACAATTCCCATGCTCATCCTGGCCTCATAAACTCACCCTCTCCACTATCTCATTTTCCTTCTTTCCTCCCATTTTCTTCCTCTGTTAGTTCGTTCCTTGTCTTCCTCTATTACCTTCCTGCCTTCACCTGCTTCTCCTTTCCCCCTCTTCCTCTCTCTGGGGACCACACGAACCAGGCGGGCGATATCGAGGGAACTTAACATCAGGATGGTCTGTCAATCACTCCTCTTCATCCCCTCCGTCACCACTACTATCACTGCCTTCACCCACCTCCTGAGAGAGTCCTGAGTGGTACATTAAAGTCTACTGTCTGTTTTTACCCGTCACGTCACCTCACACCCTGTCAGACATACAGTACATTACCATCTTTCAATGTAAGTTTCGAGTCCTGTTTCATCAATGGGTGGGCGTGAATGTGGGAAAACCAAATTTTACTCCACAAATACAGTAGAATATTAAAGTATAGGGATGACGTGAAGATTAGACACCCCCAGCTTATTTCACCTGTGATGATTACATACCCTAATGCTAACCTAATGTACCATAACCTAACCTAACTAAACATAACATCACCTAACCTAACTAAACCTAACTTAATCACACCTAACCTTACTTAAACTCTTAGGTTGTGTTAGGGTGTTTAATCATCAGGTAAAATGACTAAGCTTCGATATCTAATCTTAACGTGATCCAAATTTAGTTAAGGTGACAAAAAAAAAAACCACACAGTAAAACACAAGAGTTAGTCAGCGTGTACAGAGCTCTGGGCTATCCGCTACCAGTAAACATTGCATACTCTTGAACCTCAGAGGGGGGGAGGGAGGGAGAGAGGGGGGGAAGGGAGGGAAGGGAGGGAAGAGAAGGAAGGGAGGGAAGGGAGGGAAAGGAGAGGGGAGGGAGATTATCCTAGTACTGTACCTGGTGACTCTGTGAAGGCGGAAGAGAGAGAAAGAGAAACAAACTAGGAAGGAGACGATGACCCACAAGTTTGAGGTCAGGCTGGCGAGGTGAAGACCCGGCGGGTGCCCGGGGGTCACAGCTACTAGGGGCCGTCTTACCTATAGACTCACTCACCATCAATACTCCTTTTTGTTCACTTTTCCTTCCACTGTCCAGTCAAGAACGATATTCCATTAAACCTTCCTTCTATTGTCACCTTCAAAGCCCCTCTACCTCCCCCACTCCCTCTCTACTGGCTATTACACCTCTCCGTCCCTCCCCCTGGCTCTCTACAAAGCCCCACAATCCCTCTCTCTCCCCTACAATTCCCCCCCCATCCTTTCTCCAATACCGTTTCCTCTCCACTCACTACAACAGTCGACTACCCTCTTCCCTTCTACGCCTCTCCCACCCCCCCTCCACCCTCGCAGCACCCCCCCTCCCACAAACAGTGCAGCAGGACACTCCTCTCCATTCGAGGTTCCTCTCTGCACTGATGCTGTTGTTGTGGCCTTCACCTGCCCGCCTACCTGGAGGCTCTTACGTCATCACCACGGCCTCCGCCACAGCCCTGCTCTACTGCCCTCCCACCACCACCACCACCACTACCACTACCACCACTACCACTACCACCACTACCACCACCAGTACTATTGCAAAAGTCTACGTACGATAGTCTTACCAGAACACATGAGTGGATGTACAGTACTATAGCTGTTTATTGTACCATAACTTATTGCATCCTACCATGATACTCTATACTTATTTCTACACACACACACACACACACACACACACACACACACACACACACACACACACACACACACGTCAGTATAATTAGGACAAAAGTTCGTTCCAATAAATAAAGGGTCATTTTAGCAGAGTTCAACCAAACGTACAGGATTAAATCTCAGCTAAGTTATATTAAACACGTAAGTTACTTTTTTTAGCTGAGGAAGTTAATTTAAGTAGAGAGAAAAAAACTGTTATCTCTGGTACATATTATAACCTTTTGCTTTTAAATTCCTCCAGTTAATTGTTGTTATTTCTGTCTTTGTCTTGAATTATATATAGACAGTAATGACTTCTGCCAAAAAAAAGATTGATAATATTTGTGTGAAGATTATCTGTAAGGACGTTGATTCCTTCCTGATCTTGATAGGAAAATTAATAATAGAGTTCTTGACTGTATATAATCAACTCGAAAAAAATAGTCTAATCAAGCTTCACCACAGCTGGGAGTTCTATATTAAAGATTTAAGCTTCGTGTGTGTGTGTGTGTGTGTGTGTGTGTGTGTATGTGTGTGTGTGTGTGTGTGTGTGTGTGTGTGTGTGTGTGTGTGTGTGTGTGATCCATGACACTGAAAAAATTAAACCTCTCGTATCGAAGTAAGGTTATACGCGGCAGGTATACAGTAAGTTATATCACGCTGAATATTACATTAGGTGTGACCGACAGAGGGAGAGGAGAAAAAAAACAAACCTATTTTGATCCAGGAAGCAATCTGGTGAAGGTTTCGTCAGCCAATGAATTTTGCAGTGTGTGTATTACCAGAGAGAGAGAGAGAGAGAGAGAGAGAGAGAGAGAGAGAGAGAGAGAGAGAGAGCAGGTAGTATATAATCTCACACACGAAAAGGATCACAAGAACACATATGTATCTTCACTACACAATTGGCACATCTCTTATGTATTATCCTGCTAAAGTAAATACGAAATGAGTCGGTGGCTGAGTGGTTGCTATAATCACTTTCTGTCTAAAAGGTCACTGGTTCGCGCTAGGGGAACATAATTATATACTGAAGAGTTAAATAGAGAGTGTACTGTGTCCGCGCCCATTAGGGATGAAGGGAGTGAGGGGGAGGATGTTCACAGTTACGTCACCATCATCAGGAGGGAGGTAGGGAATGACTGGAGAGTGACTGGAGGGTGAGTGGTGGATACTAACAGTTACATCATCAGCTGACAGGAAGGGTTGTGTGTGTCAGCTCAGACCGATGTAACTGTTGGTATTGTTCCGTCTTCCTCAGTGCCCGCTGGTGTACGGTGGGGGGATGGTAAACGCCCGTGTAAGCATTAGGTTCGCCTGGCGCAGTAACCTCCACGAGCGTGTCATAACAGAATGAAAAAGAGAAAAATAAAAATATGTCTGATGCTATTCTACGCTCGTGCTGGCAATGGTAGTAACCATTATTACTTTTTTTCCATGGTATGTGTCAAAGAAAACGGAGCCAATAATACGAAGGGAAGACTTTGGTAAAAAATAAAAAATATATAATAGTACAGTAGTTCCATAAATTACCCTTCTCTCAATCTCTTTTTCCTCTCTCTCCTTCCTTTTTTTTTCTTCTTCTCTACCTCCTCCTCCTCCTCCTCCTTCTCGTCTTCCTCTTCCTCTTCCTCGCCCTTCCATCTCTTTCCTTGTTCGTTAATGTAAAAGAATTACACACGCTTAAGTCAGCTCTCAATTAACCCACTCTGCAGGGCTCTAGATACAAGCTTATATTTTTAATGGCTCATATTCCTCCTACTTCACAACAATTAAAAAATAAGTAAACAATAAATATTTACAATTATTACATTTAATTGTTTGTAATTATTTTTATTTCCTCATTTTACGGTTGATTGTTTGTGATGTTGTTTTGTCTGTGTTTGTGATGTTGTTTACGTGGGAGATAAACACACACACACACACACACACACACACACACACACAGTATTATAGAATGGCCCGAGGATCAAGACCAGCTGGCCAGAGTGCGTGGGTAAGGAGTGGAGTCAGTGGGTGGAGTAAGTGGAGTGGAGTGGGTAAGTGGAGTGGTGGGTGGGTAGAGTGGGCAGGTGGGTGGGTGGGGTGATTGTCTAGTAGGTGGTGATGGTAGTGGCATGCGTGAGGCTGGCAGGTGGCAGGTGGTGGCAGGTGGCAGGTGGTGGTAGTAGATTTTAGCAAGTCGTGGTAGGTGATGGGTGCTGGCAGGTAGTAAGGTGGTGGTAGGTTCTGACAGATGGTGGTATTAGGATGTGGTAGATGGTAGCAGGTGACTGGAGGCAGGTGGTGGTGGAAGGGGAGCACCACCTGCCTCCAGTCTGCGTGACCTGCATCCCCTGTGCCATTAAGAGCCACTAACCGTGATATATTGCAGGTCGTCGTTACTACAAATTAACCCACCAAGGGATGAGAAATCTTCCCTAAGTCGCTCTGAATCTTCCCCGCCAGATGTTGTGATTCTTCCCCACCAGCTGCCGTGATTCTTGCACCAGCTGCCAGGTGATTCACTCATTACGGTCATTAAGCATGAAACACTTCACAACGCTCACCTGACAATTAACCAATTAGCGAAAAAGAATTCTTTAACTCGGAAAAAGTTAATGGCTTGTATCTCCTTATGGCCGCCCGGGCTGCTGAGGGGGAGGTGGGAAATAATAATAATAATAATAATAATAATAATAATAATAATAATAATAATAATAATAATAATAATAATAATAATAATAATAATAATAATAATAATAATAATAATAATAATAATAATAATAATAATAATAATAAAAAGAAGTTAAAGAAGAGAAAGAAAAAGAGACCCAGATTTGTTACACCGAATGACGTCATAGAACGAAATACGACGGTTTTATGTTCATTTCCACATTTGGCCCCCTAGCGGTCCAAACATGTACTGAATTTGGAAACAGAATCATGGAGGTGAAACATGGACTACGGCCGCTTGTTGAGAGAGAAGTTCATGGACGCAGGTGAACGATAAGTAAAGGGCTAAATATACACTTACCAATTAGACGTTGAATTTACCACGGAAGGTGAGGAAGGGCGTCTGGCGGAGGGTCGGGTGGAGGAGTCGGGTGTAGGGTCGGGTGGAGGGTCGGGTGGAGGGTCGGGTAGGGTGAGGCGAACGGATAAAGAAACAGTATTTAACTCCGTCATTACAACCTCCTAATACGATTATCTCACGCCATGTAGCTCAGAGTTACGCCACGTGAGGTGTAAATAGCTCCACTCACTCACAATATTACTTTCTTGGTGGGAATTTT